>NC_135805.1:64231258-64546738 GCF_964213995.1 Mustelus asterias
GTTGCACACATTAAAGGGCAGCTGACAATTGGACAAAGGCATGAAAATTGTATTCAGGTCCTGTTTGAAAATCATATATTGTGCCCTATTTTTGTTTGCCACTTTGATGATATTTTATTGCTTATGGTTAAAGGATGAAAGGGAAGTACAGATGAAGTATTAATTCGAATTTTCTTCTCGCAAAAGCCTATGGATGCCGGAACAATTTTGAGATTTTCAAGACATTTTTGTTAAACAATGTTCTCCTCAGATATGGATGCAAGTCTGGTAAATGGAGCTGAGATACAAATCAATCGTTATCTGATTGAATGGTAGAACTGCTCAAGGGGCTTAATGGATCACTTCTGTTCTGACATTCTCAAGAATCCCAACAGGCCATTTTTTAACTTGCAGCGGGAAAAGAGAAGGAGATATGTGAGTGGAAAATTGGATCCCCTATGAGATGAGAGGCCTGGCAGGGTGGAACAGTGAAGCATGAGGCCTGGCTTCCAAGTCTCTGCACTGGATAGGTCTATCAAGCAGTCAGAATTGGCTATTAGATTGAAGTGGAAATTTGCGGAGGGTAGGTTGGGATGGAAATTGGAGAGAAAACATATGCAGGTAAACTTCCCTGAGAGGTCATTCTTAGGCAATAATTTGGAGCATTCAAGATCAAGTGGAAACCTGAGATGTGCCTTTACTGGCATGAGTAAAAAGGTAAAGTCATCATAATCCCAGGTGACCATGGGTTGCTCTCCTCTTTGAGGGGGAGAGCTGACAGGTGGTGATTTTAACCTGAGGATCACCACATCTCAGGTGAGGGGCAAGGTTGAGAAGGCGTGCCTTCGTGAATAACCTCATGAATAAGTGGCATTGGCACTTACTGGGACTACTTAAATTAGTTTACCACCCCATTGATCCGGCATACTCCAACACAGTCATCACCAGTGGTTGAAATTCTTACTTAACTGATGGGAGCATGGCTTGTGGATTTTCAGCCAAGTTGATATTTGCTCTCTTTCACTTTATTAATGGTCATATATGGACATCTATTCTTGGACCAGTCAATAGAAAAATAAGGCACTTGCCCTTTAAGCGCTTGAATCAGCCACCTTCAATACAAAACCCAAATGAATAAAGTTACTCCTGATGTGAATTTATTATGTACAAAGTAAAATCTGTAATTATGAGTGTGGAATGAAGCATTTTGAAATAAAAAATAAAATATTGCAAATGATGGAAATCTGAAATAAAAATATGAAACATTTTGAAATGAACATTTAACTACTTTATATTGGACCCCATCTTCTTGTTGACCGTCACTATTGACTCCACTGTTCTTAAAAATTACTCTTCTTATTGAAGCAGGATCATATTTGAATTTAAAAAGTGGATAAGTAATTAGCCCATCCATTAATAAAGCAGTTAAGAATTAGCCAGGTTAGGAATACAAATCGACTTCAAAAGCTCAAAGGCAAATTAACATATTTCCCATCCTCTATCAATTACGCAATATCTTGTAATGTTAATGAGAAGCAAATTGGAGATTTCAGCAAAGGAAATTACACTGCATATTGTGGTCTTATCACTCAAGTGAAGGCTATGCAAGATTAATGTAATGTGTGGTGGCAAAAGAGGAAAGTCAATTTTTTCTTAAATGGCGTATTCTGAGCTCTTGTCATTTTTTAAAGACAAACAGAAATCAATTCTACATGTAATAATTTCATTGGTAACAATCGGTAGTCAGCAAGCATTCTCGTTCTTCACCTTTAACTGTCCATGCAAGGCGAGGATGAATCTATATTACGCTCTGGCTTTCACTCTGGTTCCTGGATTCGTGTTGCTGACCTTTGGATACGCCGTTAATGATCTGACCTGGAAATTAATCATGAGTATTCGAAACGGCCCCAAATTGAGTTTTAATAATAATTTCAAGCTAACCTCCTATGTTCTTTGCAGCATAACAGGGACAGCTCTGGTCGCTCCAATAACCTGGACGGCAATTACTCTGCTGAATGGTTTGTATTACCAGTGCGGCTTAAGTGAGTTTTTATCAGTTGACAGCTGGAAAGTGTTTGAGAATCTCACTATTCACGAACGGAAAGATATTCTCGCTCGCTTCCCCTGTCTTCAAATGAGCATTAAGGAGATAGCCAACATCAGTGAAATTAGGAATGAAGGCAATCGTATTCTTCTGTTTGAGTCCCAGGTAAGTAAGCCTGAACAATTGTTTTTTTCCACTATTTCAATTGTGTATTCAATTTAATTTCAGGAAGTAAAAGGCATGATATTTTCAAAAATTAGTGTTAAAATTAGTTTTCCAATTATTCATTAATGTTGTAGTTGTCAGTTCACAACCTGATCATGTTGCAATGATAACAAAATAATAGGCGTGTCTTTCCGTTTCAGTAAGTAATTTGGTATTCACTAAATTTGCAGTCCTAACGTAAAACCCATTCTTACAAACAGTGTTTCAAGCCGAGCAATTTAGTGTTGCATCAGAAATATGAAGCTAACTTGAAGGCGCACTGTCATACTGAGCTCTTTCATGCATTATATAGCTTTGCTATGAAGTATTGGTGTTGTTGAGAAGTTGTGTCTGGTGGCGGTATCAGGCTGGAGGTGTTTGAAGTGATGGAGCATGATGTTTTGAATATGAAGGCTGGTGGGGTGGAAAGTGAGGACAAGGGGAACCATATTGTGCTTCTGAAAGGGAAGAGAAGGGGTCAGAAGTGCAGGAACTGTTCTTGATCTTTTCATTGAGAACTGTCCAGGTGATATTGTCTATCTCTCTGCTCCCTTCACTAGTTTATTCTAACCTGTCTCCCTCTAAACTCTCAAGTCTAATTTGACATTGTTATCAAATCTGCTGACAAAGGTGGTGCTGTTGTGGTTTGGTGTACTGGCCTCTACTTTGCAGAGACTGAGCATCCACTCTCTGGCACCTCTTCAGACCTCAGCCTGGACCATAACCACACAACTAACTTTCAAGCCAATTGTTTCCAGAACAGTCACTGACCTCATCTGCTCTGCAGATCTTCACTTCACATCCTCCAATCTCATATTCAAAATTGATACAACATGATACAAAATTGGCTTCTTGACAGAAGCCAGAGGTTGGTTGCAGAGGGCTGTTTTTCAAACTGGAGGCCTGTGACCAGCGGTGTGCCTCAGGGATCACTGCTGGGTCCACTGTTATTTGTCATTTATATTAAGATTTGGATGAGAATATAGGAGGCATGGTTAGTAAGTTTGAAGATGACACCAAGATTGGTGGCATAGTGGACAGTGAAGAAAGTTATCTCCAATTGCAATGGGATCTTGATCAATTGGGCCAGTGGGCTGACGAATGGTAGATGGAGTTTAATTTAGACAAATGCGAGGTGATGCATTTTGATAGATTGAACCAGGGCAGGACTTACTCAGTTAATGGTAGGGCATTGGGAAAAGTTACAGAACAAAGAGATCTAAGGGTACATGTTCATAGCTCCTTGAAAGTGGAGTCACAGGTGGACAGAGTGGTGAAGAAGGCATTTGGCATGTTTGGTTTAATCGGTCAGAACATTGGATACAGGAGTTGGAATGTCTTGTTGAAGTTGTACAAGACATTGGTAAGGCCACACTTGGAATACTGTGTGCAATTCTGGTCACCCTATTATAGAAAGGATATCATTAAACTAGAAAGCGTGCAGAAAAGATTTACTAGGATGCTTCCGGGACTTGATGGATTGAGTTATAAGGAGAGGCTGGATAGACTGGGACTTTTTTCTCTGGAGCATAGGAGGCTGAGGGGTGACCTTATAGAGGTCTATAAAATAATGAGTGGCACAGATCAGCTAAACAGTCAATATCTTTTCCCAAAGGTAGGAGAGTCTAAAACTAGAGGGCATAGGTTTAAGGTGAGAGGGGAGAGGTACAAAAGTGTCCAGAGGGGCAATTTTTTCACACAGAGGGTGGTGAGTGTCTGGAACAAGCTGCCAGAGGTAGTAGTAGAGGCGGCTACAATTTTGTCTTTTAAAAAGCATTTAGATAGTTACATGGGTACGATGGGTATAGAGGGATATGGGCCAAATGCAGGCAATTGGGATTAGCTTAGGGGTTTAAAAAAAGAAAGGGCGGCATGGACAAGTTGGGCCAAAGGGCCTGTTTCCATGCTGTAAACCTCTATGACTCTATGACTGTATTCCCCCAACCCCGACCAACCCATTTATACCTCCTTCTCAAAAATCCACAAATAGGACTCTCCTGGTTGATCTATTATTTCAGTCTGATCCTGCCCCACTGAACTAATTTTTCTCCCCTTGCCCTATCTCTCCTCTCTTACATCTGTGATCTTCTGGTGCCCTACATCATTTCAACAAATCCCAGTTTCCTGGCCCTAACCGCCTCCTTGTCACGATGGGTGTTGAATTTCTCTACACCTTCATCCCCCATCAGGAAAGCCTGAGAACTTTCTGTTTCTTCATTGAATAGAGACCCGAACAATCCTTATCCACCACCATCCTTTTATGCCTGGCTAAACCTGTTCTCTCACTGGACAATCTTTCCTTTTAATTTGTCTCACTTGCAAATAAAAAACATTGCTATGAGTACATGCATGGGTCTTAATATTGCCTGTATTTATTGTGGGGTATGTGAAACACACCAAGCCCTTGCAGGGCCCTCTATCCCAACTCTTTTTCCAGCACATTGATGATTGTACTGATGCCATTTCCTGCTGTCACCCAGAACTGGGAAACATCATGAACTTTGCTTCCAATTTCCACTCCTCTCTCAACTTCACGCGGACTCTCTCTGAAGCTTTCCTTCCTCAGCTTCTAAGTCTCCAATTATGGTGATAGGCTGTCTACTAATATTCATTATAATCCCACAGATTCCTACAGCTACCTTAACTACACCTCCTCACACCCTATCACCTGTAAGGACTCCATTCCGTTCTCCCAGTTTCTCTGTCGCTATCATATTTATGCTACCTTTCAAACTGCGCATCTGTAATGTCTTGCCTTTTTCTTAGCCTAAGATTTCCTCTCCATTTCCCATACATTCCATGGTACCTTATCAAATGTGTTTCGGAAATCCAAGTATATTATATCAACTAATTCCCCTTTATCTATCCTGCTTGTTACTCACCTCAAAGAATTCTAACAAATTTGTCAGGAATGATTTCCCCCACAGGATCCCACCTTCAACACCACTAACTTTACCCGCTGAGACATTCTCCCGTTCTTCTCCCCATTTCACTGATTCCCATTGTTCATAGAATTGTAATAGGGCTCCACTTGCCCTAATTTTCCACTCCACCAGCCCCACCTGCAAACGATCATTCTCCACCATTTCTGCCACCTGCAGGATGATGCCACCACTAAACACAAGGCAGTGCCAAGGGGCAGGCCTAAGGGGGAAGCTGCACTTAGCAATTTGGATTGCTGGGGTGTCAATCAGCCCAGGGTGAGTGAAGGGGTGGCTGCAATCGCCCGGGGGGGGGGGGGGGGGTGGGGTGGGGGATGAAAGGGGGCCGTGATCTTCTGTGGGGGTGAACAGCGGCCACGGTCAGCTGGGGGTCGCGCGATTGGGGTGTGTGGGGGCAGTGTCAGATTCCCAGTGCACTAGCTGTGTACACTTTACACTGTGTACTGGGTAATCTTGTGCATGCACAATGATGTCCTGGGGCTGTCATCAGCCGACTTCCCGGTAAAAATAGACTCCGTCCACTGCCCCTTCTGATGCAGATCACCCTTTGCCTCATTTTTTCTCTAAGTGGCACAGGATTTTTTCTCTCCCTGAAAAAAATGGGCGCAATTCTCTCCCGTTTTCACATTCATTCGGCACTTCGAGTTTTTTTGGTAAGATTCTACCAACCCCACCCTCCCCCCCAACCATTTAAATAATATTCAGCTCCTTTATTCTTCCTACAAAAGTGCATAGCCTCACATTTGCCTACATTATATTCCATTTGCTAAGTTTTTGCCCACTCGCCCAACCTGTCTATACCCCTCTGTAAAATCTTTGTGTCATCCTCACCACTTGCCTTCCCATCTATTTTTGTGTCATCCACAAACTTCGCAATAGTACACTCACTTTCCTCGTCCTAGTAAGTAATACCTGTAAATAATTGTGGGCTCAGCACTAATCCTGGCACTCCACCAGTTACAGATTGACATCCTGAAAATATCCTTCTTAAATTAGTCAATTCTCTATCCATGCGAATATAGTAGCCCCAACCCTTCATTTATTTGTAGCCTTTTGTATGATACTTTATCAAGTGCATTTTAGAAATCCAAGAATATTGCATCGATTGATTCCCCTTTATGCTTGCTACTCATCTCAAAGAATCCTAGTAAATTTGTCAGGCATGACTCCCCCCCCCCCCCCCCCCCCCAGCAGGATGCCACCATCATCACCAGTAACTTTACCTGCTAAGACATTCTCCTCCCCACTTCCCCAAACACTCTTCCCCCTTACCTTCCCCAGACAGTCTCACGCACCCACCTTCCCTGTTTAGCCTGTATCCCATTTCCAGCCTTGACTCATCTTTTGCTTTTGGCAATCGATATGAGTGAAACTGCCAGCGATCCCCCAGGAAGGCAAAAGCAGCATCCACTGACCTCAAAAGTCATGGAAGAAGTGAAGCTTTCCACTTGCACGGCACTTACATACAGTCATAAACCGTTCTAAATTCTCACCAGTGGGGAACGTAATTCAGAGGGCTAACTTAATTCCAGTGAGGTGACCTTTGAATGAGCATACATGAGATGCTAATGCATGCCAGCGAGGTTCTCAACCTTGTTCGTCGGGCAGCTTGACCCATCTTCAATCAATTTTGAAAGTTGAGAGAACTAAAGTCCATTTATGCTGTCATCAGGGAATCAATTTCTTGCTTCCTACCAAATTAAGTGTCCCCTCCCACCTCAATTCCCACTGCTAGAGGGACTGGAAGATTCCGCCCAATTTTTGCAGACGGTTTTAAATGTAAAGACTATTCATTTCCACAATCATCAACTGAAGACCAAAAATCACAACTTCGATTCAAAATAAGTATAAGTGGTAATCATTTGTTAGGAAGAATGTGAAGATCCTTGAGAGGGTCCGAGTAGAAAATCCTTGAGAGGGCGCAGAGGAGATTTACAAGAATGGTTCCAGGGATGAAGAATTTTAGTTTGGAAAAACTTAGGTTGTTCTCCTTGGAGGAAAGAAGATTTTGATGGGAGATTTCATAGAGATGTAGAAGATTATGATAGGTTTAGCCGAAGTAGACTAAGAAAAGGTTGTTCCAATTAGCAGATGTTACAAGGATGAAGGAGTTACATGTTAAGGTTTTGGGAAAGAGATGCTGGGAGATGAGAGGAGGAAGTTTTTCACACAGCAAGTGAATGATTTTCAGCATAATGGCACAGTGGTTAGCGTTGCTGCCTCGCAGTGGCAGGGACCAGGGTTCAATTCCGGCTTTGGGTGGCTGTCTGTGTGGAATTTGTACATTCTCCCTGTGTTTTCATGAGTTTCCTTTGGGTGTTCCAGCTTCCTCCCACAGTTCAAAGATGTGCAGATTAGGTGGATTGGCCATGCTAAATTGCCCCTTAGTATCCCAAGATGTGTAGGTTTGGTGGATTAGCCATGGGAAATGTATGGGTATGGGGATAGGGTGGAGGAGAGGGCCCAGGTAAGATACTCTGTCAGAGTCGGTCAGACTCGATAGGCTGAATGGCCTCTTCTACGCTGTAGGGATTCTATGATTCTGTACTCAATACCTCAATTAATGAAGCCCAATATCCAATGTCTTTGCTAACTACTCTTTGTTCTGCCATCTTCAAAGATCTGTGTGCATGAATCCTCTGGTACTGTTGTCTGTGAGTGTAAAACGGGTGATAGTGAATGGGCTGTTTGTTTTACACAGAAACTTAGAAAATTTATGGTGCAGAATGAGCCCAATTTCAATGGTCATTAACTTCAATGGAAATAAAATCATGAGTGTTGTAAAGCAGCTTGCTATCTTTGTCATGCAAATTCAAAATTCATACCACCTAATTTTACTTTCTATTGGACATCTTATGATTGCATTTGTTCTCCAGTGAGTAAATGAGATGAATATAACCTTTATGAAAGTGACTGCAAATGCTTACTGATTAATCAGATATTTCTATCTTTTTTTTACTTTAGATGGCTGGCTGGATTTTAGTTGCTTCTGTGACGTTCATTGGTTTTCTGTGTGTCTGTATTCCGAGATATTGTTCTCCTCTCTGTTTTCTCCACCTAAGCTACTGGGCACAGTACGTAGAAAATGAAGATTTGCTCTTTGGAAGGACACTTAAAAGACATTCTCAACTGTATGCTTTGAAGCACATTAAGATGTTCTTTGGGCTCACTCCAGAGGAGAAAGAAGTGAAGAGAATCCGTTTGCCTGCCAAGAACGACTGGAAAATGATCTCGGGCATTAATATGTTCACTAAATTGGGACATGATCCCTGTCAGTACAGCCTCCTGCACTCGTGGGCTAATGACTCAACTCCAGATAGCAGATATATTCCTGTAGACGATGTGACGCTTGCAGAATAAAATAAAACATTGCCTGAATTTTCCTTGTGAACGCAATCCCGGCAGTTACCCCAGAATCACACACACTGCTGACCTTTGCTACTGACCCTGCTGAAGTATGTGAGGTCAAAGGGAGGTTTCATGAGGAGGAGACCTTTAACATGTTGGGGATGAGCATTATAAGCTGCAAACAAGATTGTGAAAACTAATCTTATATAAGAATGGCACATTAGTTAGCATTGCTCCCTCACAGCTCCAGGGACCTTTGTTCAATTCCGGCTTCGGGTGACTCCGTGTGGAGTTTGCATGTTTTCCCCAAGTCTACGTGGGTTTTGTCTGGGTGCTCCAGTTTCCTCCCACGGTTCAAAGATGTGCGGATTAGGTGCATTGGCCATGCTAAATTGCCCCTTAATGTCAGGGAGATTAGCAGGGTAAATACGTGCGGTTACGGGGATAGGGCCTGGGTAGAATTGTTGTTGGTGCAGACTCGATGGGCCCAAAGATGTCTTTCTGCACTGTAGGGATTCTATGATATCCATAGAATGGCTATCGTACAGAAGTAGGCCATGGAGAGCATCATGTCCATACTGGCACTATCATAGAATCATAGAATCATAGAAACCCTACAGTGCAGAAGGAGGCCATTCGGCCCATCGAGTCTGCACCGACCACAATCCCACCCAGGCCCTACCCGCTAATCCTTTTTTTTACCCGCTAATTTACCCGCTAATCCCTCTAACCTACGCATCCCAGGACTCCAAGGGGCAATTTTTAACCTGGCCAATCAACCTAACCCGCACATCTTTGGACTGTGGTAGGAAACCGGAGCACCCGGAGGAAACCCACGCAGACACGAGGAGAATGCGCAAACTCCACGCAGACAGTGACCCGAGCCGGGAATCGAACCCGGGACCCTGGAGCTGTGAAGCAGCAGTGCTAACCACTGTGCTACCGTGCCACCCTATGATATCTATGATATCTATGATATCATATCCTTTCTAGCCTTGCTATCTGGTGAAATGTGTTGGGGTGGGATCCAAGTCCCTGCTCCCCTCCTCTCAATCAAGGAGTTACTTGCAATGTAAAAAAAAATTAGGAGGTGGTCCGAATCCCAATCCCAATCTGGATGTTCAGGGGGGTATTCTTTCCACCAGGTGTCAAGACCCTGTGCCTGCTGAGACCAGATTTATCTCTACCAACTTTATATTAATCCAATTGAGTTCCAGGGAGAGTGGTGCCTGGCTTAATGAGTCCCTACCCTTTGCTCCTCCACTACCACATCCTCCCACACCCTTGCCCACTGCCCCCAGCCCCCAAACAATGCTGATGGCCTTGTAGGAATAGTTTTCGATGTTGTATTGAGATGGACTTTTATGTTGAGTTTTATGTTAAATTTAAATGTAAACAAAACATCATTGGTGTAATCTAAAATGTGCATGCATTAAATGTCTCGGCTTTTATCTTTCTGATCTTGTGGTTCATTTCACTGCCAAAGATATGCAGGAAATTGGGGGAAATTAACATTCATAGCAGTAAGTTTTATAATGAGTACCTTCCTCCTTTCACATTTTGGCCTCACTTTCACAAATATAGCTGTCTTTCACTAGGGTATTTTTCTTCTCAGCAAGTTCCTCAGAATCGAGGATGACTTGCTTCAACTTAGTTTGATGGATTCTAAGATGACCAATAACCAATATCCGATCTGCAGAATCTGAACTAAGCAGGACAGGTGGTGCTTGAAGGCTTGTATAGATGGGTTGTTTCGAGGTTTGTCCACTCCCTTCAATGCCTCGACTTCACCTCTGCACATTCCCAATGACGTCTCTCAATGTGTTCGGTGCCTTCCAAATGAGTTTTCTCCATGATAGTTGGTCAAAAGCCAGGGTCTCCCACGAGTCAACAGGGATGTTTGACCTCTTCTGTGATGCTCTATTCCTGGGAATCTCCTACCTGGGCCCCATTCCAAGTAAAGCTGTTGCTCCAATCAGCTACCACGCAGATAATTACATTTCTTGCCGAGTGGAGCTGGTTTTAAATAATTAGCATCTTGATCCTGAGCAAATTAGCTCAGGAAAGGATGCTCTGTTTGAACACCGTTCTTACCATTGAATTTTGGAGGATCTTGAGAAAGTCTCAGTGATGGAACTTTTCCAATGTTTTTGAAGTGCATGCTGTAGGTTACTCAGGTCTCTGAAGCATATAGGAGCTTGGGGATCACTGCTGGTCGGTTATCCATGACCCTTGTCTTGGGTTTGAGATCCTTGCCTTCATCGTTACCATTGTAATATTGGAAATGCAGTAGCCAATTTGCCCACAACAAGCCACCACAGAAGAGCAAAGTGATTCTGCCCAAATCATCTGTTTTTGGGATGTTGTTTGAGGCATAACTATTGGGCATACAATGAGGATAACTCCCTGCTCTTCTTGGAAATAATGCTGTAAGCTATTTTACATCCACCTGAGAGGAGAAACACAGGCCTTGGTTTAATATGGCACCCAAAAGGCGTATAGTACCTCTGAGAGTGCAGTCCTCCCGCCCTCACTACAGCACTGAAGTGTCAGCCTTGATTTTTGTGCTCAATTATTGTGGAGTATTGTGGATTTTAATCCACAACATTCTCAGCAAGAGAGAGAGTGCTATCAACTGAGCCACAGCTTTGTCCTGCAGACATTTCACACTGATAATAGTGTTGGAGGACAACATGGGTTGAGAATGACAGAAAACGCCAGAGATATTTAAAAGGTCTCAGAGAGTTTTGGATCAAACTATGTCCAAAACTAGCCGTGGATGCACGGTAAGATCTTCCAGATCATTTTGAAGTTCTAGTTAAATAGATTTTGTGGATTAAGAATTGCCTACTTCCTAATCTTGATACATTTATTGCTACAGTAAGGTCCTTTGACCCAATTTTAAACTCACTTTATTAATGTTCCTCTTTCTGATTTGGTTCTGCATTAACATGGTGGTTGCAAAACCTTGAGATGAGAATCTTTCAACCGCCATTCCAACTGAAACTTTAAGCGTCATGATCATGTTTCAGCTAATACTTCCCTAAACTGCAGGTTTATCTCTACTTCTGTACTCAGAGTCATCTTGGGAGTTGATTGCAGCCATGAGATTACAAGCCTCTGCTTGGTTTAACTCGTAAATAAATGAGTCGTGTTTTTCCTAAACTGGTGAACGAGCATCTTTACATTTGGCGCCGAAGATTAAAAAATATCCTCAAACTGTAAATATCCAGTTTACATTGAAGTTGAATGAAGCTGAGAAAAGAAAAGAGTACTTACCAAGATACTACTCTTTGGACAGATAGATCTATTTGACTCCTCCACGGAGGACTGGACACAATGGGGGCAATTTTACCATTTTGATTCTAAGTGCTGAATCTGGGTGTAATTCAAATCCGACTTGTAAACATGTTCTCAGGTGCCCCCATACGCAGCCTAAATGTTGCACATCTGAATCGCCCTGTGGGCGGAGCTTATCGCGCCCAAAATGCTGCTGCTCTGATCGGAGCCTTCAACTGCGCATGCGCAGTAAAAATAAATTGAAAAGCGCTCCTCTGCCACACTGCTCCCGGCCGGTTATTGTCTTCCCCTGGCCCCCACAGACATTGCCCCACCCCCAAAACATTTCAGGCCCACTTATCCCCTCACCTCTCCACCAACCAGACTGATTGCGGCCCCCTCCCCCCTCACTCATCTCAGGCAGAGTGGCAGCGGACCCCTCCCCTTCCCCTCCACTGATCTCAGGCAGAGTGGCAGCAGACCCCCCCTTTCCCCTCACTCATCTCCAGCAGAGTGGCAGCGGAACCCCCCCCCCCTCACTCATCTCCAGAAGAGTGGCAGCGGACCCCCCCTTTCCCCTCACTTATCTCTGGCAGAGTGGCAGCGGAACCCCCCCCTCACTCATCTCCGGCAGAGTGGCAGCGGACCCCCCCTTTCCCCTCACTTATCTCTGGCAGAGTGGCAGCGGACCCTCCCTTCCCCTCCACCGATCTTAGGCAGAGTGATTCACCCTGCACCCTCCACCCTACAGATATCAGGCAGAGTGATTGCCCTCCCCCCTCTACCCCGGACCCTCCCGCACAAGGCCCCCATCTCCTCTGGAATCCGATGGCTGTGTGACACCTCCCTCTCTCTCCCCTGCCGCTAATCATTGAGGTACTCATCCACCAACCACCCCCCCTCCCCATCAGCACACCTGCAAGTGCTCACTTGCTTTCCCCTCAATGCTAATAAGCAAACTGCATGGAACTTGCTGGAATGTTCTGCCAAACTGCCTGCAGCTGATCTGCCCTAACGAGGGGCAGCTCCATTAAAAACTCAATAATGGACAGGCAGGCAGGCAGTGCAGGAAAAAAATGAGCTCACGATCAGCTCCCTGATTTTCTGAGCATGACCTCGGGAGGCTGCAGAGGCGAGGCGGGACATCCTCTTCCTACCAGGAGAACACAGATCCAGGGGCTCTGATGGAAATGCAGCCTGGGAGGAAGTCGCCAAGGCAATGGCCCCCTGAACCGCGAAGCAGTGTCAGAAAATACTCAATGATCTCATCCGAGCAGCAAGGGTGAGTGCTTAAACCCCATCTTGCATCTTCCTCCAAATCTCCCCCAGATCTTCCCATCTCCAGCACCCAACTGCGAGGCTACTGGGAGGAGTCCCAGAGTTTCAGGTGGACCAGTTATTGCCTGTCTTGCGTGCTTCCCAGGCCAATGCTGCAAGGGTGGCATCTGCAGTGGAAAGCCTGGGGCAGGGGATCCTCACCATGGGTGGCAGGCTCCAAGTGATGGCCGAGTCACAGCAGGCCACAGCGGAGGGACTGAGCAGGCTTCTCGAGATTCTGCAGCCCATGGCTGAGATGCTCGAGAGCTTGCAGGAGACCCAGCGGGACAGCACTGAGACACAGCGGGCTATGGCAGCAACCCTTGAGAACGTAGCCCAGTCTCAGAGGGCCACAACTGAGGGCTTTCAGAGTGTGGCCCAGTCACAGAGGGCACTTGGTGCGGCCATTGAGAGATGGCCCCCAACGCAAGGGGCCATCGCAGAGGGGCTGACCACTGTGGGTCGGACGCAGGTGGTCCTCCAGGACTGGCAGTGCCAGGTTAAGCTCGGAGCTTCTGGAGCTCACTGCAGAAACATCAGTATCCCATGGAGCGACCCCAAGGGAGGAGGAGGAAGGGCTCGAGCCTATGCCAGGGCCTTCCAGCCAGGAGACTGTGGCTGTGGCTACACCTTCTGACTCCCCCCTTCCTGATACCGGGGCATCCCAGGGGCAGCGGGATGAAGAGGGTGTCATGGAAACATCCCAGACACCTGGAAGCAGGCGAGGGCCCTCAAGGTTCAGGGCCTCCCGAGGACGCCCGACATCCGCATCACAGGCCACGGGGCAAGGTAGGCAACTGGCCCCC
Source organism: Mustelus asterias (assembly GCF_964213995.1). NCBI lineage: Eukaryota > Metazoa > Chordata > Chondrichthyes > Carcharhiniformes > Triakidae > Mustelus > Mustelus asterias. The sequence goes on from NC_135805.1 coordinate 64,245,178, forward strand.
TCCACCTCCGATGTACATTCTGGGGAGTTACTGAGACGTAGTGGTAGGCCACGTAAGGGTAGGAAGCTGTAGTTGCACTGAGATGGCACAGTGAAGGGCTGCACTAGTTAGAAAGAACCTTAACATTTTCTGTTCACAAGTTTTTATGTTACAACAGCTTATCTAAACACCTTTATTGTAAATAAATGTCTCTTCAACACCCACCTGTGACTATTTTGCCTCGATTATGATTCCTGTTCCATTAATGATCACCTGACGGATGCCTCATGTTGATGTCAGTTGGGGAGGCCCCTCAAATGCTGTGTCACTGAGAAAAGGCAGCCATTGGTTTCACAGACCCCACGAGTGATTCCCTCCCATCCCCCACCCCACCTACTCCAGGGTCCTATATGGGGGTTTCAGATCCTTACCCACTACACAAACGTGGGCCCAGGTGCCAGTGTGCATGCAGAGCTCAGGTAGGAGTCAGACTAGTTTGCACCAGGGCATCATCATAATTGTGCTTAGCGAGTGGTCATCACCTTCCTGCCTGTCAAAAAACTCACTAACACAGAGTACCCAGGCCCACCTCTCTGGTGTGACAATGTGCAGGATATATAGAAGGTATTGCGGGGTGGCGGTGGGAGGGGTGGAGGGAATTGGGGGGGTGGAGGGGATGGGGGGGTGGAGGGGATGGGGGGGACGGGGGGGGGGAATGGAACCCACAGACACCATCCCCTGGCGACTGAACCACCTGGTTATCAGGGCCTCCCTTGCATGCCTCAGTTGAGTTGTCAGCCCTCCAGCACCTGGCTGGTGTTCCAAGGCGTGCTCTTCCTCCTCTTCCTCTTCCTCTTCCTCCTCCTCCTGCTGGTCATCCTCCACGTCCTCTTCCTCCTCCTCCAAGAGATCACCTCGCTGCAGAGCCAGATTGTGCAAAGCACAGTGCACCACCATAATGCGGGAGATCAGGGGGCTGTACTGGAGGGCACCGCCAGATCGGTCCAGGCACCAGAATCGCATCTTGAGGAGCCCAATGCACCTCTCCATTGTTGCGTGGGCCTCATTACAGCGGGTCTCCGCCTCAATCACAGGCCTCCACACAGGCGTCATCAGCCATGTCCGAAGCAGGTAACCCATATCACCCACGAGCCACCCCTGCAGCCTGGGCTCCTCCTTGAATGCCTCCGGGATGTCTGAGCTCCTGACAATGGAGCTATCATGCACGCTGCCTGGATGTCTGGCGCAGACGTGCATGATGGTCATATTGTGGTCGCACACTTGCTGAACAAACAGGGAGTGGAACCCCTTCCTATTTACAAATCTTCGTGGATTCTGTAGGGGGGCCTTGAGGGCGACGTGGGTGCAGTTGATCCCCCCCCTGCATGTTCGGCATCCCCGCAATGGCAGCGAACCCTGCAGCCCGGGCTTCCTGATGGGCCTGGTCCAGGTTGAAGTTGATGAACTGGTTTCAGTGACCTACCTCACACAGGTGTGCACAGCAGACTGGGCGATACCACAGACATCTCCGCTCGGGGTCTGGAAAGAGCCAGTAGTGTAGAAGTTTAGAGTGGCCATCAATTTGACAGCCACCGAGAGTGTGTGCCCCTGCCTCGAGGTGCCAGGTCCTGCAACAGGTTGCACAGGTGTCACACGGTCACCTTTCAGAGTCGGAGACGTCGGTGCCACACAGTGTCTGACATCTGCTCGAAGGACACTCATGCACGGAGCTGTCAGATCTCAGCTCCCTCCTTCTCCTGCGCGCTCCCCCTCCCCCACCTCCCCCCACCTCTGGGTGAATGGCGACCACCTCCTGGCTCTAGTGGTCATCTCCCTCTGGTTCTGTAAGCGGTAAGGCCCAGGCCTCCTGTGCCCACAATTCTTCCTCCTGCTCCTCCTCCTCAGCTCCAGCAGCAACTAAAATAAAGCAAGATCGATTGGTTGCTTTGCAAAAGACCATCTTGTCATTCTGAAGGGTGGGAGGGGGGTGGGAGGGGGAGAGATGGAGAGGAACAAATGTGGAGGTTATGCAACGCTGCTTGCCCCTAGCACATCCACAATCACAGCCCTCCCCTCCCCACAATCACAGCCCTCCCCTCCCCACAATCACAGCCCTCCCCCCCCCAATTCCCCCAGCCACATGCTCCCCACAATCACAGCCCCCCCACCCCCCAATTCCCCCAGCCACATGCTCCCCACGATCACAGACCCCCACCCCCCAATTACCAGCCACATGCTCCCCGCAATCACAGCTCCTTGCAAAGCTGAGAGGCTGCAGCAGTGCAATTTGCAAGGGCTTTGTGCCCATCCTTCAGCTGGATGTCTGCTGAGTGCACTGGGACCCAGCAGCACTGCAAGACCCACGATCAGTGCTGAGACCCAGGTCCATGCTGCAAGTTGGACACCGGGCACGCTGCTGAGCAACAGCTCCCCCCCCCACCCCACCATACACTCGCAGAGCCACCCATCGACCCGAGACAGAAAATGGCCGCAACAACAGGATACCCATGAGTAGCAGAGAGTCGTTGGACGCCATGCACTTACCTCATCACAAACACTCACTGATGAAGCGTCGAATCGGACTTATATTGAGCATGTCTGTTTCGCACCGATTCGGGATTGGCGATCGTGGTGGTAAAGGGGGAAGTGCTGGTAAAGTTGGGCGGGCAGCCTATTAATTCAATATAAATGCATGCAAATGCATTTAAATTGCCGTTGCGCCTGTTTCGGGCGTGGCGCCGATCATGGCCATTTTCGGGTCTTGGTAAAGGATTGCTCTATTTGCCTCACGCCCGACTTTGCCAGGTTCTCGCGCCCAAAAACAGGCGCAATGCAATGGTAAAATCGGGCCCTATATGCAGGGAGCTTTGGGCTTTACTTCCAAGTGAAAGAAATAGGGAAGGAGGCAAAGAGCAAGGCAATACTCAAAAATCATACCTTTATGAGTCATGGCTCAAACACAGCCCCTGCATGACTCTGCTTGTATCTGGTTTCCACATGGAGCCTCTGTCTTGGAGAATGCAAACAATTTGTATCCAACCCAGGTTCTAACCCCACAAGACTCCTTATATAGTAGCCTATCCTATTATGGGTGGCACGGTAGCACAGTGGTTAGCACTGCTGCCTCAAAATACCAGGTACCATGGTTTGATTCCCAGCTTGGGTTACTGTCTGAGCAGAGTCTGCGCATTCTCCCTATGTCTGCCTGGGTTTCCTTCGGGTGCTCCGGTTTCCTCCCACAGTTCAAAAGACATGCTGGTTAGGCGCATTGGCCATGCTAAATTTTCCCTCAGTGTACCTGAACAGGCGCCGGAGTGTGGCAACTAGGGGATTTTCACAGTAACTTCATTGTAGTGTTAACATAAGTTTACTTATGACATTAATACATTAATTACAAAAGTCCTGTGATGTGGAATGATGCGTGTAATGTGACCTCTTTCCTGCCAACCGGAATTTCTTAGCCTACTCACCACAGTGTGGAAATCTGACAAAACTGGAATTTTCTCAAATTCCTGCCACGTTTGGCTGTTTCTTGAGAAGTAGGCCCAAGTTAGAATTTTGTACATGTGCTCTATCTGCAGCGGGTGTTCATTGGAACCATTCGCTGCAATTCTACTGCCCCATCCACCTCAGAATTGGAGTGGGTGAGGGGCAGGCAACAGAAATGTTTGTTGGCCTCGGGCGGGAATTTCTGGTCTCTCTCTAGTGAGGCTGAAAAATCCCACCCAGTGTTTCTTTGGATAACTTAATTTGAGAAACAGCAGAGGGTATTATTCACTGTTACATTTGAATAGGCTGCTGCCTGTGAGAGTGAGGTGGTTTTGACATTTGGTGATAATGTAAAACAGGTGGATCGAATTGACTGCCTGATATACACTTTTCCCAATTTTTGTTTCCACTGAAGCCAATGGAGGTGAAAAGTGTGAGAGATATGTAACAAACTTGCTGATCTGTTATCACCCATTTTACACTATCACATAAATGTAGTTTATGTGTGTTCATTGCACTAAAAAATCCATTTTCCGTGTCACACATGCAATTGTTTAGTGGAATCCAACTGGTGCCACCATGAAATTCCAATGTGAGTCTTAGCCTGCAGAACTACCACTCATATTCTGTGACAGCATCTCATTCTTCATCCTCCCTTTCAGCCTGTTTAATTCATTATAGGAATTCAGAGCAGAAGTAGGCAAATTCAGCCCTTCGAGCCTGCTCCGCCATTCAAGCAGATCATGGTGGATCTCTCCCTAGTCTCAAATCCACAATAGCAAATTGGCAACCAGTTTCCATATAGATTGGCCAGTCCATAATATTGTTTTTATATTCATGTGACAACTTGAAAACTTTCCAGTTATCACATGAATATAAAAACTTTCCATTGAATGTTGGGGCATGGCATCACACCCAAAAAGGTTTGCTCATTTTGATTGACATAGATAACTTAAGAGGCTCAGCAATATGGCTTGATGAATACATGATGTATAAGCATGGACAGACAGCAATGGTTCCACATCCTCTACAGTGGCTGGTTCCTATTACCGTTCACCATTTGAAGAGATATCATCATTTGTTTGGGATGCTTCTGTTTATTAACGCGTTTCTGTATTTTGATTGAATGTAGAATGATCAAATTTCATGGATTTCCTTCACACGGGAAACTCTACTCTTCCATGTTTCCTCTCCATCACTCAACGAGAGCATTTGAGTCATATGTTCTTCTGCTAATTTTCCAGCACAGTATTTTGACATGAAAAAGTCTAAAAGCTTGCATTTAGGAACCCCCCACACCCCCCCACCCCCTGGTATTTTATCTGAATTAACAGAAAAAGATAATGGAGCTAAAGCATTTAGTAAAGATGCCTCAAGCAGTCAATTTCCTCAAGAGACCTCCATTAACCATAAAATTGACTGGACTCACTGTACAGGTTCTGTAAAGAGCTCTCTGTACTGGGCTCAATATTCAATACACAGTAGTGCACTGAATAATGGGTTTTCAAGGTTACTCTTGATAATCTTTGCAGTCCTGCAGCATTCAAAGAAGGAATCTAGCATTTAAGAATGCGTACAGTATTTATTGTGTTTAACAATCATGAAAGTGAAATATAATAAAATAATATTCATAGTGTAGTAACATTATTGCAGTTTATCCCAGTGTTATTTATTCCCATTTACAAATTTCCACAGAGGGAATAATTAAGAGAGTGGATGCTTGGGCTTAACTAAGCCTTGAAATGATTAGGAAATTTCCATTAACAAAAGAAAAAAAGAGAAAAGTACATTGGAGTTATTATGCAAGAGGAAATGATTTGGTGCATTAGGTCAACCTGCGGTAACTTTTTAAATTTCCATACTGCCATGCATTAAAAGATTTCAGTATAGTTCTCCGAGAAAAATCCTGAAGAAGGTTACAACATCTAATTTATGAGCAGATTAGAATGAGAACAATTTGTTGCAATAGTTGACTAACCCTACTTCAACATCCTTCATCAAAAGTAGCTAGTCCTAAATATGTTCATTATTGTAGCTGTGAAGCCCAAGAAATTTTGAGGTCAAATGTTAATGTGCATGTTGTCAAGAATGCAAGTGTCGAGCTTGTATCCTGAGACAACTCGCGAGTTGAGGATGTGAGTTGAAAGGTTCAGGGTGAGGGGGAATTGTCTGACTCCCTTTTGGAGCCAACTTTCAGTCAGAGCCTAAGGAGAGATACTCTGGCGTTGAGGGGGATCTCACATAAGTGAGGAATAGACGATTTATTTGAGTAGCCTCTTAAGAGTTTTTTAAGATTTTTATTTGCATATTGCAAATGGCCTCAAGATACCTTGGGCCTCACAGCTGCAATGGTGAGCAGATGGCAAGATCTCGCTATTTGGCAACCACTCATTGTGTGCCTAAAATTAAAATTAGTCTCCCTCCTGATACAGTCTTGTGCCCATGCCGCCCTTCCCAAGGACCCAAGCTAAAGTCAGAGAGTGACTTGGGGGCCACAAGTGATCTAAGGCTGTTTTCAGGATGATACCATCTCATTTGTGCCAGGCAAGGTGCTTTAAATTAGCCCCAGTGACTACTCTTCCAAAAATATCCCTTTAATTGCAAATATTTTTGGAATATTCTAAGGACATTATAAATAAAAGTTCTTTATTTAATAATTTAGTATTTAGTGAAAGCATTTACAGATGAATGTATTTTGCAACTTTTGAAGCATACATTCATGTATCATGAAATTAAGGTGATTAGGTTCTCAATCAGAGAGTTGATTTTTGGAGGTGAATCTAATACGTGACTTTAGGTAATCCGTAAGCTGAAAAGCATTACAGATTCTACAGAATCTAGTGTAGAAGGAGGCCATTTTGGCTCATCAAGCCTGCACTGAAAACAATTCTATCCCGGTGACCCCACATATTTACCCTCCTAGTCCCCTGACACTAAGGCACAATGTAGCATGGTCAATCAACTTAACCCGCCCGTCTTTGGACGGTGGGAGGAAACCGGAGCACCCGGAGGAAACCCACGCAGACACGGGGAGAACATGCAAACCCCACATTGACAGTGACCCAAGGCCAGAATCGAATAGTTGGGAATACTTTTGGAATATTCTAAGGACATTATAAATACAAGTTCTTTATTTAACAATTTCGTATTTAATGAAACCATTCACAGATGAATGTCTTTTGCAACTTTTGAAGCATACATTCATGTCCCATGAAATTAAGGTGATCAGGTTCTCAATCAGAGAGTTTATTTTTGGAGGTGAATCTAATACATGACTTCGGGTAATCCGTAAGCTGAAAATGGCCAGGTCCCTGGCACTGTGAGGCAGCAGAGCTAACCACTGTGCACCACAGTGGAGAATCTTGTTAATTCGTATTAGTTATAGTAGTCTCTTTACGTGGCTGACAATAATTACTGGTTCAACTATCTTCACTTTTCAGAAATGCTTCAGGAATTACAAAGGTTCTCACACAAATTAAATTCAGAATTAAATATACCACCATTATTAACACAATGTAAAGAGTTGTTTTGTCTGTTGGTTTTGTGAAATGTATTGGCTCCAACATGGGAAATACAATTTTTGTTCAGATATTTGAGATATTTAATCAATGATTGTATGACTTTCAAATTGCTCTTAATTTTGTGAATTCTTCAATGACATATTTTAATTCTTTCTGATGCCAACTCTTTCAAAACAACAAACAGACTACAGATTATTTTCACCTACAGGGGGAGCTGTTTCTTTGGTTTTACAAAGAGTCTCATTGATATCATTTGTGGTACCAGTCTAGCTTGTTTTCTTCAGAGCCTTCAATAAGAAAAGAAATCTGAAGGAGCAGCATTTCTTCCAACTGATCGCAGGAGGAGAGAACTACAAGGGATGCTTCAAACTGGACAGCTGGATAATGTATACCATGTGATAGATTTCAGTAAACCATGTCTCGACAATCAAATAGAAGATCAGAAAAACAACAAATAGTAAGATCATCCTGTGCGATTGCATGCAAGTATTTCCAGTGTTACAACAGCGTTTAATTCGTGCAAGATTGCAATAGCTTCAGTCTCACAATAGCAATCAGTTTGTACATTGTGGTATTTATTTACCTATAGGTGTGAAGGTGAGATAAATACCCGAAAAAAGGTAGATAATGAGGATGCAACGGAATTTTAATAAAAGATTATAGCACTATGAAATTGGAAAATAAATTAAATATCTTGAGTGCACTGGAGAAAGGAGTGAAAGTAAAAGTCGATGTTTAAATCAGTTATCAAATTGCAATGACCTGTACTGGTTTATTTAGCACGCTTATTGTTACATTTATTGTTCTAAAATCTTGTTGTGGCTTTAGAAACTGGAAGTTCCAAAAGAGCTAGCGAGAGGGAATTTATTTTATTATGGGGCTCGGGAAGTAATTACTTGATAAGATTCTACCAGCTGGTCAGTAAGCACTGTTGTCCCATGGGGACCTATTGGGCCTGATTTGAGATGCGACTTCAAATTGAAAATCAGGTAAGGACCAATCTATTTTTTCCATATCAATAATAAGCCTTTGGTAGCACCTTTTCAGGGAACCCCAAACTGTTTAAGATCTGGCTATTTACTAGAGCTTGATGGATACATATACCATCAAATCCAAGCTGCTGGCTTTCCTCTGAACTCGCTTTGCAAATTTACCAAGTGAATGCAGATTAGCGTTCAGCTTTTCATTGAAATCTGATTAAAAAGCAGTAATCACTGCAAGAATGTTATTCCATTTAGTCAGATGGCGAATGGGGATGATGAAACTTTCTGCTCTAAGGCCTGAAAGGGATCAGTTTATCAGATGCAATTAGTGAGGATGTTAATTATTGTTTGGAGCAGAACAAAAACTAGTTTTACATTCAGTGGTGAATCGTGACTAGGATTATTGCTGACTGAATACGTAAAATATGTTTACTTCTGTTACATATACACTGGCATAATTAATAGTGCTGCTGCAAGAATGACAGGGGTAACACCAACAAATCCAAGATTATCCCCGCAACCATTTCTGCTAATATTCCAGAAGCATTCATTACTTTGAACTGGATGAATAAAAACCAGCATGGATCCAACTCTATGTGAATGGAGTTTGCTTTTGGAAAAAGTGATATTCCATAGGAATATGCACATGGAGTCTGCACTTTCTCCTCATGTCTGCGTGGGTTTCCTCCGTGTGCACTGGTTTCCTCCCACACTCCAAAGATGTGCAGATTAGTTTGATTGGCTATGATAAATTGCCCTTTGGTGTCAGGGGGATTAGTGAGGTAAATACGTGGAGTTACGGTGATAGGGCTTGGGTGGGATTGTTGTTGGTGCAGGCTAATCGGGACTGCACTGTAGGGATTCCATGATGATATTGTCATCTAGTTGATAATATCAACGGTAGCCATAACTCCATGTACTGGGAATTTTGGAATCAAATAATGCTGGGTTCATTTATATGCAAGCATACATATGAATGTACATAGAAAAAGAAGTGAGAAAAAGATCAGCAATGCTCACCCTAGTGTCATATACCCCAAGTGCTGGCAATTATAACTTTTAAAGGAGTAAAAAGGAAATTCAGAAAAGAAAAGTGACCAATTTCAGGCAAGCCTCGGGGAAATTTCTCTTCAGTTCCACCAGGCATCAGCTAAACCCTGGAGTGCTTATTTACACATGATACACGACTAGACAAAATGAATTAACCTCTTCTCTACCAACAACCAATATCCTCAAATGTCTTGAGGAATATAGGACTCCCCTGGACTAGAAAAGATCAGTTCCATCATCATACCAGTCCCAGCATCATCTTTCCTATCCACTTCACCTTTCAAAATTTCTGTTGCTAAAAATACTACCGAGTCCCTGCCATCGATTTATGCTTCCTCCTTCGATATGCTGGTCCACAACTTCATTATCTCCTGTATTGGGAATTTGCTCCGGGAACAGCAACCTGGTAGAATAGATTATCCAAATTTTCATTCCATTGATTTCAGTGGAACAATATTAGTTTGGTTCTAGTTGTAAAACACCTTTAATGTTGAACATTACTCTGAGAACCAGATTATTTTTATCCAGATGCTTAAATACTTTCAATATAACTATGTCCAGGATACATAAGAGGTTTCCTACACACTGAGAACATTTAGGTTGCTCACTCATTTATTTCCCGAGATGCACTTCCTAACAAACAACAAAGAACAATACAGCACAGGAACAGGCCCTTCGGCCCTCCAAGCCTGCGCCGCTCCCTGGTCCAAACTAGACCATTCTTTTGTATCCCTCCATTCCCACTCCGTTCATATGGCTATCTAGATAAGTCTTAAACGTTCCCAGTGTGTCCGCCTCCACCACCTTGCCTGGCAGCGCATTCCAGGCCCCCACCACCCTCTGTGTAAAATATGTCCTTCTGATATCTGTATTAAACCTCCCCCCCTTCACCTTGAACCTATGACCCCTCGTGAACGTCACCACCGACCTGGGGAAAAGCTTCCCACCGTTCACCCTATCTATGCCTTTCATAACTTTATACACCTCTATTAAGTCTCCCCTCATCCTCCGTCTTTCCAAGGAGAACAACCCCAGTTTACCCAATCTCTCCTCATAACTAAGCCCCTCCATACCAGGCAACATCCTGGTAAACCTCCTCTGTACTCTCTCCAAAGCCTCCACGTCCTTCTGGTAGTGTGGCGACCAGAACTGGACGCAGTATTCCAAATGCGGCCGAACCAACGTTCTATACATCTGCCACATCAGACCCCAACTTTTATACTCTATGCCCCATCCTATAAAGGCAAGCATGCAATATGCCTTCTTCACCACCTTCTCCACCTGTGACGTCACCTTCAAGGATCTGTGGACTTGCACACCCAGGTCCCTCTGCGTATCTACACCCTTTATGGTTCTGCCATTTATCGTATAGCTCCTCCCTACATTATTTCTACCAAAATGCATCACTTCGCATTTATCAGGATTGAACTCCATCTGCCATTTCTTTGCCCAAATTTCCAGCCTATCTATATCCTTCTGTAGCCTCTGACAATGCTCCTCATTATCTGCAAGTCCTGCCAGTTCTGTGTCATCCGCAAACTTACTGATCACCCCAGTTACACCTTCTTCCAGATCGTTTATATAAATCACAAACAGCAGAGGTCCCAATACAGAGCCCTGCAGAACACCACTAGTCACAGGCCTCCAGCCGGAAAAAGACCATTCCACTACCACCCTCTGTCTTCTGTGACCAAGCCAGTTCTCCACTCATCTAGCCACCTCCCCCTTTATCCCATGAGATCCAACCTTTTTTTTTCACCAGCCTACCATGAGGGACTTTGTCAAACGCTTTACTAAAGTCCATATAGACGACATCCACGGCCCTTCCCTCGTCAACCATTCTGGTCACTTCTTCAAAAAACTCCACCAGGTTAGTGAGGCATGACCGCCCACTCACAAAACCATGCTGACTATCATTAATGAGTTTATTCCTTTCTAAATGCGCATACATCCTATCTCTAAGAATCTTCTCCAACAACTTCCCCACCACGGACGTCAAGCTCACCGGCCTATAATTACCCGGGTTATCCTTCTTAAATAACGGGACCACATTAGCTATCCTCCAATCCTCTGGGACCTCACCTGTGTCCAGTGACGAGACAAAGATTTGCGTCAGAGGCCCAGCGATTTCATCTCTCGTCTCCCTGAGCAGCCTTGGATAGATTCCATCAGGCCCTGGGGAATTGTCAGCCTTTATATTCTCTAACAAACCTAACACTTCCTCCCTTGTAATGGAGATTTTCTCCAACGGTTCAACACTCCCCTCCGAGACACTCCCAGTCAACACATCCCTCTCCTTTGTGAATACCGACGCAAAGTATTCATTTAGGATCTCCCCTACTTCTTTGGGCTCCAAGCATAATTCCCCACTTTTGTCCCTGAGAGGTCCGATTTTTTCCCTGACAACCCTTTTGTTCCTAACGTATGAATAAAATGCCTTGGGATTCTCCTTCATCCTGTCTGCCAAGGACATTTCGTGACCCCTTTTTGCCCTTCTAATTCCCCATTTGAGTTCTTTCCTACTTTCTTTGTACTCCTCCAGAGCTCCCTCTGTTTTTAGCTGCCTGGACCTAACATACGCCTCTCTTTTCTTTTTGACCAGTCCCTCAATTTCCCTGGTTATCCACGGTTCTCGAATCCTACCCTTCCTATCCTTCTTTTTTACAGGCACATGCCTGTCCTGTAGCCCTAACAACTGTTCCTTAAAAGACTCCCACATGCCAGATGTGGATTTACCCTCAAACAGCCTCTCCCAATCAAGAGCTGCCAATTTCGGCCTAATCCCACTAAAGTTAGCCTTCCCCCAATCCAACACCTGACCCTTGGGACACCACTCATCCTTTTCCATCACTATCCTAAAGCTAACAGAATTGTGGTCACTATTTGCCACATGTTCCCCTACCGAAACTTTGAAGACCTGACCGGGCTCATTCCCCAGTACTAGGTCCAGTATAGCCCCCTTTCTAGTTGGGCTATCTACATATTGTTCCAAAGAACCCTCCTGTACGCATTTTACAAATTCCTCCCCATTCAGAGTCCCAGCTCTCAGTGATTTCCAGTCTATACCAGGGAAATTGAAGTCTCCCACTACAACAACCCTATTTTTCCTGCACCTATCCAGTATCTCCTGACATATCTGTTCTTCCACTTCCCTTGGGCTGTTGGGGGGCCTGTTGTATACCCCCAACATACTGACTGCGCCCTTCCTTCTGCAACAGATTGCAGAATTACTCCTAAACTCATTTGGTACAAAATAGGTGCCCATTCCTATTTGTCAGTCTATTTTCAGCCAAATTGTGAAACAGGTTTTACTTTCTCTAAGATCTCCCAACTTTCTGTTAAAAGAATACATTGTTATCAAAATAAGTGATTGTACAAACCTCCAAAAATTAGTACTCAGGTTGCTGCAAACATACCAAATCCAATCCATTCCTATTATTGATTGTAGAGTTACCTTCACAGAAATAAACTGAAACAGTTTGTACTTCTCAAACCTTGCAGTTTGAGTGAATAACTTGTTGCAATTTGTACCAACATGCTTTAACTTCAGCTTTTAGCACATTTGAAGATCACAAAAAATGTTTTAAGGTGGATAAAACTGCAACTGTTTGTTTTAAAATCTAGGTTGTCATTAAGAATCTGTTCTCTTATGTCCCCTATCCTTTAGGATTGGCATTTGCCATCTACATCATCTACAGGTTCAGCATATCACATGGTATGTGTGAAATTTGCAAAAGGCTCACTTTGAACTATTAGCCCCTTTTATTTCTCCTGTAGAAGTTCCATTCTGCTGTTTAAAACAATTATCATGCCTATTTTTCTTACTTTGCAGCAAATCTTTATAAAGGCAACACAAAAGTCAAGTGTACCATTATAGATTAAAAAACAGTCTATTTTCTCTCTCACTCAATATTAATTTTCTCACTGTTTCCAGTTTCGAGATCTGATGCACAGGAATCACAGGGATGACCCAGGCATGATGCAAATAAGATGGTAGTTGTTATAATATTGTGTGCATGCCATTATAATGTGCTTAGCAGTCCATGATATGATAGAGTCATAGAGGTTTACAGCATGGAAACAGGCCCTTCAGCCCTTGTCCATGTCGCCCCTTTTTTTTAACCCCTAAGCTAGTCCCAATTGCCTGCATTTGGCCCATCTCCCTCTATACCCATCTTACCCATGTAACTGTCTAAATGCTTTTTAAAAGAGAAAATTGTACCCGCCTCTACTACTACCTCTGGCAGCTTGTTCCAGACACCACTCTCTGTGTGAAAAAATTGCCCCTCTGGATCCTTTTGTATCTCTCCCCTCTCACCTTAAACCTATGCCCTCTAGTTTTAGACTCCCCTATTTTTGGGAAAAGATATTGACTATCTAGCTGATCAATGCCCCTCATTATTTTATAGACCTCTATAAGATCAACACTAAGCCCCCTACGCTCCAGAGAAAAAAGTCCCAGTCTATCCAGCCTCTCCTTATAACTCAAGCCATCAAGTCCTTTCTACAATAGGGTGACCAGAACTGTACATAGTATTCCAAGTGTGGCCTTACCAATGTCTTGTACAACTTCAACAAGACGTCCCAACTCCTGTATTCAATGCTCTAACCGATGAAACCAAGCATGCCAAATGCCTTCTTCACCACTCTGTCCATCTGTGACTCCACTTTCAAGGATCTATGAACCTATACCCCTAGATCTCTTTGTTCTATAACTCTCCCCAATGCCCTACCATTAACCGAGTAAGCCCTGCCCTGGTTCAATCGACCAAAATGCATCACCTCGTATTTATCTAAATTAAACTCCATTTGCCATTCGTCAGCCCACTGGCCCAATTGATCAAGATTCCGTTGCAATTCGAGGTAACCTTCTTCACTGTTCACTGTGCCACCAATCTTAGTGCCATCTGCACACTTACTAACCATGCCTCCTAAATTCTCATCCAAATCATTGATATAAATGACAAATAACAGTGGATCTAGCGCTGATCCCTGAGGCACACCACTGGTCACAGGCCTCCAGTTTGAAAAACAACCCTCTTCAATCACCCTCTCTCTGGCTTCTGTCATCAAGCCAATTTTGTATTCATTTGGTTACCTCACCCTAGATCCCGTGAGATTTAACCTTATGCAACAACCTACCATGTGGTACCTGGTCAAAGGCCTTGCTAAAGTCCATGTAGACAACATCAACTGCACTGCCGTCATCTACCTTCTTGGTTACCCCTTCAAAAAATTCAATCAAATTTGTGAGACATGATTTTCCACTCACAAAGCCATGTTGACAGTCCCTAATCAGTACTTGCATCTCTAAATGCCTGTAGATCCTGTCCCAAAATACCTTCTAACAACTTACCCACTACAGATGTGAGGCTCACCGGCCTGACGTTCCCAGGCTTTTCCCTGCAGCCCTTCTTAAACAAAGGCACAACATTTGCCACCCTCCAATCTTCAGGCATTTCATCTGTGACTATTGATGATTCAAATATCTCTGTTAGGGGACCCGCAATTTTCTCCCTAGTCTCCCACAGTGTCCTGGGATACACTTCATCGGGTCCCGGGGATTTATCTACCTTGATGTGCTTTAAGACTTCCAGCATTTCCTTCTTTGTTATATGTACACCCCTCAAGACATCACTATTTATTTCCCCAAGTTCCCTAACATCCATGCTTTTCTCAATAGTAAATACTGATGAGAAATATTTATTTAGGATCTCACCCATCTCCTGTGGATCCACACATAAATGACCTTGTTGATCCTTAAGAAGCCCTACTCTCTCCCTAGTTACTCTTTTGCCCTTTATGTACTTGTAGAAGCTCTTTGGATTCTCCTTTGCCTTATCTGCCAAAACAATCTCATGTCCCCTTTTTGCCCTCCTGATTTCTCTCTTAACTCTACTCCTACACCCTCTATACTCTTCAAGGGATCCACTTGAACCCAGCTGCCTATACAAGTCATGTGCCTCCTTCTTCTTCTTGACCAGGGCCTCAATATCCCGAGTCATCCAGGGTTCCCTACTTCTACTTATGTGATGTATAGAGTCACATGGCAAAAGACTAGGAGAGAACACTCTTGAAGCCTATCTGCCTGCTGCATGCACAACAATACCTGGGATCTGTAAATAGTTAAAGAATAACATATACTCCAAGGTGGCAGAGCTGAATTAAAAAAAGATAATTGCTACTGCTCTAGAGATTGAATAAAAAACCTTACAGCAAAAACAGCAAATGGAAAGCAGTGTTCTACCTTTAAGTTAAAAAAAGGATAATCCTTAAATGCTGAGAAGTCTTCCAGAGTGAGGACATTCAGCAAAAAGGAGAAAAGTTCCGACAAAGTAAAAGGAAAAAAAATGCCTACAAAACAAATGGTTGTACCTTGAAAGCTTAAAAGCAAAGAACCCCACATTAGCTAGCATCCTCTCCAGCTCAGAAAATCACAGGAAAATTACCAGGAGAAAACTGGAAGGCTGCAGATGCCCCCGAAAAAGGACCTGTCCTGCAACGTAAAGTGAGACAGAATCAGCCAGAAAATAAAGGCTGCAGTATTTTCTTTAAAATAGATGTTTAATAAAATGAGAAGGTCACGATTTCTGGGAGCCTGCCAAGATGGTGAAAGCATGAGAAACTCACAACAACGAAAACTGACAGCTGGAGGCCATGGACAAAAAGCTAGAAAAACCAGAAACATTTTGGATAAGATAATGGCTAAATCAGACCCAGAGTGGTCTAACAGATCCTGAATAAAGCGTCAAAGGTAACTAAAGATCTTAGAGAGAAGGCAACAAGAAACCCCAAAGAGAGAGGGCAACTCCCAATAGAGCACAAGACAAGAGATCCCAATATGAGAAAGACAGAATAGACCAGAGTGAGGGAGACAATGGGGGCGATTCTCCCAAAAAAATTCCAAGTGTTGAATTCGCATGAAAACTGGAGTAAATCACTCTGTTTTTCCAGTGGGAGTTCAGAGAAGAATCTCCCACACTTTGTGCACTGCAGAGAGCACAAGTGCAAATCCCATTAAAATACAGTGGGCGGGACCTATTCCCGCTGGAGAGACCGGCAACATAGCGCTGAGCGAGCCACTGCGCATGTGCTGATTAGTTAGTGCAGAGATCGGCACACGCCCAGTGGTCCTATCTGCAGCCTCCCAATTGCTGGCTAGCTCAATCGCTGGACAGCCCCAAAACCCCTTCAACACTGGCCCTCTGAGCCCCCCGAACATCCCAGGCTCAGCCTCAATCCCCCTCCGACCTCTGGAAGCCTTGAACTCCCGTCCCCTCTTTCCCTGATCCTCCTCCCCTCACCGGCAGTCCCAAATGCCCCCCAGCAGTTCCAACACCAACCCCACCACCTGTAGATCTGACCCCCCCCCCCAAGCTGGCTGCCACCCCCACCCAGATGGCCAGCCCCGATCGCTGGCCCCCCTCCCTCTGTCACTCAAAGTGCAGAGTGGCAGCGGGACCTCCCACCCCACCGATTGCGCCCCCCCTAGAGGGCCCACCCCCATCAGGCCCTGCCCCTTTAGGCCCCTGCCCCCTTGGCACAGCCCCATGCCTGATGAACCGTGCCACGATGCCCCCAGGCATTGGCACTTTGCCCCTTCGGCAGTGCCAGTGTGCCCAGGCTGGCATTGCCAAGGTGCCAATGCCCAGGGGGCACCCCATCACCAAACCACTTGGGGGCCTCAATTGCCTCCCCCTCACTCCAGTGGGGTCGGTCTGCAAGTGGGGAGCTATTGTAAACCCCACTGGAGTGAAGTACTGGTGGAGGGGGGAGGAGGTTGGGCCTGCTAATTACATTGAAATTACATTTAAATTACATGTATAATGTAGCTCCACATCTATTTCTGGCACAGAGCTGACGATGCCATAAATCCAGCGCTGGGAGGCACACTCAGGCTTGTGTGCCCAGCGTGGATCGCACTAATTGGGCACCGCTTGAATCTCCTGGCACACTGCACTAAAAAATCAATGCAGCGGGATGGGAGAATCACCCCTGTTGTTCAAGTAAGCCACAAGGTGGTCATCGACCATCTCGTGCAACAAAACATACACGCCATTGAGTTCAATGCAGAAGAAAGAAATGACTGAGATGCAGCCAAACATTCAAAAATGGAGATATTTTTGAAAATGCTGACACAGTACATAAACTGTGACAAGAGGTGGCAGTGCAGAGTACACAGATGGTTGCAAATGAAGGAAAGCCATCTGACATAACTGAGAAAAGGGCAATGTGCAAAAAGTAAATGAAACTATGAAAATGTATCGGAGCAGAACTGGAAGATTTGAAGTGCAAAGTACAAGCTGAGTCAGTGAGATGATGCACTGAAACCCAAGATGAATTGGCAAGAGGACAAAACGAAAATAAACAGTTGAAAGAACAATTGATTGTCCTTCAAGATAAAAGGCAAATGGAATGCATAGCCATTCTGTCTTAAACAGCAGAATGAAAGTACTGCTGAAGTATTTTAAGGAGATTCTGCTGAATTACAGGAAAGCTCAAGATGAAGCAAGTGAGCTTCACAATGAAAAGGAAAATCTCTGGCTGATAAAAGGAGGGAAAATCCTAAGATGTTCTATAAGTATATAAATGGGAAGAGGATAACCAGGTAGGGCCCATTAGGGACCAAGGGGGAAATCTGTGGGTGGAGACAGAGGACATTGGTAGGGTGTTAAATGAATATTTCACATCTGTCTTCACCCATGAGAATGAGGAGGTAGTTATGGAACTCGGGAGGAGAGAGACTGTGAGGCTCTTGAGAAAACTAACGTAGGGAGTGACAAGGTATTGGAAGCACTGGTGGGCTTAAAAGTGGACTAATCTCCAGGTCCAGATGAATTGTGTCCCAGGCTGTTGTGAGAGGCAAAGGAGGAAATTGCAGGGGGTCTGACCCAAATTTTTAATTCCTCCCTGGCCACTGGGGAGATCACAGTAAGAAGTCTCACAACACCAGGTTAAAGTCCAACAGGTTTATTTGGTAGCAAATACCATAAGCTTTCGGAGCACTGCTCCTTCGTCAGATGGAGTGGAAATGTGCTCTCAAACAGTGCAAACAGACAAAATCAAGTTGCAGAATACTGATTAGAATGCGAATCCTACAACCAACCAGGTCTTAAAGGTGCAGACAATGTGGGTGGAGGGAACATTAAACACAGGTTAAAGAAATGTGTATTGTCTCCAGACAGAACAGTTAGAGCAGCACTGGGGAGATGCCAGAGGACCGGAGAATAGCTAACGTGGTCCCACTATTTAAGAAAGGTTTACTATAGGCCGCCCAATTGCCAGCGGGAGATTGAGGAACAGATATGTAGGCAGATTTTGGCAAGGTGTAAAAGTAACAGGGTTGTTGTGATGGGAGATTTTAATTTCCCCTATATTGACTGGGACTCACTTAGTGCTAGGGGCGTGGATGGGGCAGAGTTTGTAAGGAGCATCCAGGAGGGCTTCCTGAAACAGTATGTAGATAGTCCAACGAGGGAAGGGGCCATACTGGACCTGGTATTGGGAAATGAGCCCGGCCAGGTGGTCAATGTTTCAGTAGGAGAGCAGTTCGGGAACAGTGACCACAATTCAGTAAGCTTTAAGGTACTGATGGATAAAGATAAGTGTAGTCCTCAAGTTAAGGTGCGAAATTGGGGGAAGGCTAATTGCAACAATATTAGGCAGGAACTGAAGAATGTAGATTGAGGGCAGATGTTTAAGGGCAAATCAACATCTGGCATGTGGGAGGCTTTGAAGTGTAAGTTGATAGGGATTCAGGACCGGCACATTCCTGTAAGGATGAAGGATAAGTATGGCAAGTTTTGGGAACCTTGGATAATGAGACATATTGTGAGTCTAGTCAAAGAGAAAAAGGAAGCATTTGTCAAAGCTAGGAGGCTGGGAACACACAAAGCAAGTGTGGAATACAAGGAAAGTAGAAAGAAACTTAAGCAATGAGTAAGAAGGGCTAAAAGGGGTCATGAAAAAGCATTGGCCAGCAGGATTAAGGAAAATCCCAGGTTTTCTATACATATATAAAGAGCAAGAGGGTAGCCAGGGAGAGGGTTGGCCCACTCAAGGACAAGGGAGGGAATCTATGTGTGGAGCCAGAGGAAATGGGCGAAGTATTAAATGAGTACTTTGCATCAGTATTCACCAAAGAGAAGGACTTGGTGGATAATGAGCCTGGGAAACGATGTGTAGATAGTTTGAGTCATGTTGAGATCAAAAAGGAGGAGGTATTGGGGTTCTTGAGAAACATTAAGGTAGACAAGTCTCCAGGGCCTGATGGGATATACCCCAGAATACTGAGAGAGGCAAGGGAGGAAATTGCTGGGGCCTTGAGAGAAATCTTTGTATCCTCACTGGCTACAGGGGAAGTCCCAGAGAATTGGAGAATAGCCAGTGTTGTTCCTTTGTTTAAGAAGGGTAGCAAGAATAATCCAGGTAATTACAGGCCGGTGAGCCTTACATCAGTGGTAGGGAAATTATTGGAGAGGATTCTTCGAGACAGGATTTATTCCCACTTGGAAATAAGTGGACGTATGAGTGAGAGGCAACATGGTTTTGTGAAAGGGAGGTCGTGTCTCATGAACTTGATCGAGTTTTTCGAGGAAGTGACGAAGATGATTGATGACGGTAGGGCAGTGGATGTTGTCTACATGGACTTCAGTCAGGCCTTTGACAAGGTCCCTCATGGCAGACTGGTGCAGAAGGTGAAGTCGCATGGGATCAGAGGTGAGCTAGCAAGGTGGATACAAACCTGGCTCGGTCAAAGAAGACAGAGGGTAGCAGTGGAAGGGTGCGTTTCTGAATGGAGGGCTGTGACAAGTGGTGTTCCTCAGGGATCAGTGCTGGGACCTTTGCTGTTTGTAATATATATAAATGATTTGGAGGAAAATGTAACTGGATTGATTCGTAAGTTTGCAGACGACACAAAGATTGGCTGGGTGGTTAACTGTGAGGTTGAGTGTCTTGGGTTACAGGAAGATATAGACGAGATGCTCAAATGGGCGGATAAGTGGCAGATGGAATTTAACCCTGAAAGGTGTGAGGTGATGCACTTTGGAAGGAGTAATTTGACAAGGAACTATACTATGAAAGGTCTGACACTAGGAAGTTCCGAAGAACAAAGGGACCTTGGCGTGTTTGTCCATCGATCTCTGAAGGTGGAAAGGCAGGTTAATAGGGTGGTGAAAAAGGCATGTGATACACTCGCCTTTATCAATCGGGGTATAGGTTACAAAAGCAGAGAGGTCATGAGAGAGTTGTATAGAACTTTCGTGAGGCCACAGCTGGAGTACTGCGTGCAGTTCTGGTCACCACATTATAGAAAGGACGTGAATACACCGGAGCAGTGCAGAGGAGATTTACCAGAATGCTGCCTAGCATGGAACATTCAAGTTATGAGGAGAGGTTGGATAGGCTTGGGTTGTTTTCATTAGAGCAGAAAAGACTGAGGAGGGACCTGATTGAGGTGTTCAAGATTATGAAGGGCATGGACAGGGTGGATAGGGAGCAGCTGTTCCCCTTAGTTGAAGGATCAGTTATGAGGGTACACAAGTTAAAAGTGAGGGGTGGGAGGTTTAGGGGAGATTTGAGGAAAAGATTTTTATTCAGAGGGCGGTGACGGTCTGGAATGCGCTGCCTGGGAGGGTGGTGGAGGCGGGATGCTTCACATCCTTTAAAAAGTAGCTGGATGAGTACTTGGCACGCCATGACATTCAAGGCTATGGGCCAAGTGCTGGCAAGTGGGATTAGGTGGGCAGGTCAGGGCATTTCATGCGTCAGTGCAGATTCGATGGGCCGAAGAGCCTCTTCTGCACTGTAGTATTCTGTGATTCTGTTAAAAGACCTTCACATGCTACAAGAATCCCTCAGGACAAAATTTGTTCCAGTGCAGAATTACGAGGAGAAGCAGAATATATTTAACATCACTCTGTACAAACTGCAGAACCGGTTGGCAGAGAAGACTCAGCAATGTTCGATATTCCAAGAGAAAGCCAAGAGCTACCAGAAACAGACTGAAGAATCAACTGAATAAAAATAAAGGCAAGGTTTTGCTGCAGACAGAGAAACAAAAGACAGAAATAAGACCGAAAAATGTGAATCTGACACAAATCGCAAGGAATTAGAAGCAAAAGCACTGGGTGCCTCAGACAGGTTGAAAACCATTGACCTGAATGACAAGGTTCATAAGGTTGCAAAATGATTTGAAAATAAAACAGCAAATAAATGGCTGAAATTGTGAAACAAGTGGAAATAAAAGTTTCATTCGTGAATTGCATGTGTCCAGTAGAACATGGCAGACACTACAGATGAAGAAAATTTGAGTCCATTCTCGGAATGAACACAATGCACATTCCCACAGGCTGGAATTATCTGATTTTTTAATTAAATCTCAATTCTGGTGGGTAAAGAGGGGTATAGCCCGCTGGCTGCACTGCCAGCTTCTTGGCTATATTTTTTTTTACACTTAGTCAAAGAAATCTAAGGGGCAGGTCCCACAATGCCAACGTAGGCTACTGAAAGATCAGGGCTCAGAAAACGAATACACCTACAGACCCAAAACTTCACAGTCCTTGTGGAGATGAAGTCTCATCTTCACGTTGAGTACACCCTCCATTGTGTTGTGTGGCACTAACATCATGTCAAGTGGGATAGGGGGCAGCATGGTGGCACAGTGGTTAGCACTGTTGCCTCGCAGCACCAGGGACCCGGGTTCGATTCCCGGCTTGGGTCACTGCCTGTGTGGAGTTTGCACGCTCTCCGCATGGGTTTCCTTTGGGTGCTCTGGTTTCCTCCCACAGTCTGAATGCCATGCTGGTTAGCTGCATTGCCCGAACAGGGCGCCGGAGTGTGGCGACTGGGGGAATTTCACAGTAATTTCATTGCAGTGTTAATGTAAGCCTTACTTGTGATTAATAAATAAAGAACAGATCTAGCAACTCAAGACGGGACAACCATAAGGTCCTATTGGTCATCAGCATCAGGAAACCAGTACAATCTGTAACCACATGGCCCAGCATATTCTCCACTCAACCATTACCATCAAGCCCTGGTTCAATGGAGAGTGCAAGAGGGCATGCCAGGAGCAGCACCAGGCATACCTAAAAATGAAGGGTCAATCTGGTAAAGTTACAACACAGGACTATTTGCATGCCAAACAACATAAACAGAAAGCAATAGACAGAGCTAAGCAATTCTACAACCAATGAATTAGATCTAAGGTCTTCAGTCCTGACACATCCAGGACAATTAAACAACTCACTGGAAGAGGGGGCTCCACAAATGTCCTCATCTTCAATCCAGTGCATAGATGCCAGTCTTCAGCTAATTTGATTCACTCCAAATAATATCAAGAAATGGCTGAAGGCATTGGACACTGCAAAGGCTATGGGCCCTGATAACATTCTGGCAATAGTCCTGAAGACTTGTGCTCCAGTACTTGCCATGGCCCTAGCCAAGCTGTCCCAGTACAGCTACAACACTGGCATCTACCTACCAATGTGGAAAATTGCCCAGGTATGTCTTGTGTGGCTTTTGCTACCAAATAAACCTGTTGGACTTTAACCTGGTGTTGTTAAACTTCTTATTGTGTACAAGGAACAGGACAAATCCAACCTGGCCAATTGCTGCCCCATCAATATACTCTTGATCATCAAAGTGATGGAAAGAATAATCAGTGCTATCAAGCGGCACTTACTCTTCAATAACCTGCTTACTGACACTACTGACACACCGTTTGGGTTTCACTGGGGTCACTCAGCTCATGAGCTTGTAGCAGCTTTGGTTCAAACATGGACATAAGAGCTGATGTCTGGGGTGAGGTGAGAGTGGCTGCCCTTGACATCAAGGCAGCATTTGACCGAATATGACATCAAGTACCTCAGCAAAATTGGAGTCAATGGAAAACAGGGGGAAAACTCTATAGTGGTTGGAGTCATACCTGACACAAAGGAAGATGATTGTGGTGGTGTGAAGTCAGTCATCTCAGTTCCAGGGCATCACTGCAGGAGTTCCTCAGGGGAGTGTCCTAGGTCTAACTATTTTCAGCTGCTTCATCAATGACTTTCCTTACATCAGAAGGTCAGAAGTGGAGATGTTCATTGATGATTGCCAAATATTTATCGCCATTTGTGACCTCTCAATCTGTGGGGCAGTCCATACCTAAATGCAAGTAAGACCTGAATAATATCCAGGCTTGGACTGAAAAGTTTCATTCACACCACACAAGTACCAGGTAATGACCATCTCCAACAAGAGAGAACCTAACCATTGCTCCTTGACATTCAATGGCATTACATGTGCTGAATTCCTTGCTATCAACATCCTTGGGCTGCCATTGACCAGAAACTGACCTGGACTAGCCATATAGTACTGTGACTGTAAGAGCATGTCAGAGCCTAGGAATCCTGTAGGAAAAACTCACCTCCAGACTCACCAAAGCATGTCCACCATTGACAATGCACAAGTCAGGTGTATGATGGATTATTCTCCACTTGCCTGGATGAGTGCAACTCCAACAACATTCAAGAAGCTTGACACCATCTGGACAAAGCAGCTTGCTTGATAGCCTTCCCTTCCACCAACATTCACTTCCTCCACCTCCGATGCATAGTGGCAGCCATGCACACCATCTACAAGATGCACTGCAGAAATTCACCAATGTTCCTCAGACAGCATCTTCCAAGCCCACGACCAAGGCCAACAGACATATGGCAACATCATCACCTGGAAGTTCCCCTCCATGTCACCATCCTGACTAGGAAATATATCGCCGTTCTTTCACTGTCGCTGGGTCAAAATCCTAGAATGCCCTCCCTAACAGATGGATCTACACCACATGGACTGTCGTAGTTCAAGAAAGCAACTCACCACCACCCTCTGAAGGGCAATAAATGCTGACTTAGCCAGTGACGTCCACATCCCATGAATTAATTCTTTAAAAGGCAAATCAGGTAATCTACCCACATTCTGGCATGTCTTCCAGCATGAAGGGTTCCTAGACCCCCATCTTGCCTCTGAAAGCGGGAGTTTGCAAAATTTTGACTTTTTAAAAATATTCTCTTACAGGATTTAGACATTGCTTCTTGAATCACTGCAATCCATGAAGTGTCAGTACACTCACAGTCTTAAAGATGAATACGTACTGTAGAGGGACTTTTGAGAACATGAAACAGCGTCTAAATATCTGATGCTGACATTGAGTACCCAAAATGCAAACTTTTCCATTCCTCACCTTGACCAATAGGAAAAAAAATCATTCCTTTTTATTACATACGGAATAATTTAATTTGTAGTATGTTATAATTTAAATTTGGCCTAAAAATGATGTACAAGGTCAATTAATTTCCTAAAATGTTGTTACTATACCCTGCAGGGCACTGAACTCTTTATACTCACATATGGAACTCTAGTAGCACAGCTTTGTGAAGACTGCAAAAAGGATGAGGATATCAATAAAGTGCTGGATAAAATGTGAGTAATATTGTGCTGGTATCCATTAACAGAGGAAGAAGGGTGAGAAATCCATTGATATTAGGCTGACATAATGCCCAGGTAAATAAAACATTTCCTACAAATAGTCCCCTATACATTAAACATTGGAGGAGTATGTATTTTAAATGATACTATAACCATGTCCCAATATTCTTCATCCTGCAATATCCTAATTTTCAAATTTACATACAATTACCTTTTGAGAAGATTTTATCTTCCTGCAGGTTGAAGGTTTTACTCAGATATTTTGAAATATCAACAAAGAACAAAGAACAAAGAACAATACAGCACAGGAACAGGCCCTTCGGCCCTCCAAGCCCGCGCCGCTCCCCGGTCCAGGATTGAATCCTGAATCCAGGATCCCCGCCCAATTTTCCAGCCTATCTACATACCAATATCCTATCCACCGAGCTGTCCCTCACAGCTATCATGGAATGTCTTTTATAAAAATCACTTTCCTAGTGTAGAATGTTTCCCACTTTGTTGCCCACCCATGTGCAACGTTCCATGCTGAGAGAATCAGTCTGCCTTTTCATGGTACTAATTAACCCTGGTGTGCTGGTCAGTATTTATCTCTCAACACCTGGGAGTTAATTTAGCCAATAGATGAAAACAACCATTAAATGGGTGCAGTGCTAATAAGACACGCCTGTTTGAAAGCCTGGATCTCGCACTCAGTTTTGGTTTTAATTGCTGATTGTCATCATGTGGATTTGCCTGGCAGTGTTAAATAGATAACTCCAGGTTTAGTACGCAAGTGATGTTTTTGTTGAACAGTGTGGGCCAGATCCTACCAATATAAAAATAATAATCAGGAGGCTTTTAACTTGCTCACTAACACAGCACACTCACCAATTTAATTTTACAGCAGGCAGCCTATTAGCAGGTTCACTGTTCCCTGGCAGGGAATACAGGTTCTGCTGGTGCTATCTCCTTCAATGACAATGTCACATATGATTTCTGCAGCAGAGGACTCAGATGAGGACTTTGGTTGGGCAGCTTACAGAAAATGGCTTATAAGCATGAACAGTCAAATGCTTGGTGCATTGGTAGGTCTGCCAGAAGGGCTATGGTCACTTTCAAGGAACATCGAGATACTAACTTGATTCAGGGCTTGCAACAGAGCTTGGAGCCATTTTGGGGCAGCATGGTGGCACAGTGGTTAGCACTGCTGTCTCACAGCACCAGGGACCTGGGTTCAATTCCCGGCTTGGGTCACTGTCTGTGTAGAGTTTGCACATTCTCTCCGTGTCTGTGTGGGTTTCCTCCGGGTCTCAGGTTTCCTCCCACAGTCCGAAAGATGTGCTGGTTAGGTGCATTGATCCGAACAGGCACCGGAATGTGGCGACTCGGGGAATTTCACAGTAACTTCATTGCAGTGTTAATGTAAGCCTTACTTGTGACTAATAAATAAATAAACTTTACTTTAGCCCATCATTTCCTGCATGAAAATAATGGTCCAATTAACTCCATGAGAACACTTATAGACTCAGCCATTGTGCAGAATCTGATGGCCAATGTCTCAGCTTCCAATACAGCATAAGCAGCAGCCACCCAAAGCTCGAGTGCAGCAGTGGAAACTAGAGTGAAGTTATGTGATCTCAGCATGTTACCATGAAAGCACAGATTGTTAATACTGCTGGCATCAAGGCAAGTCATGGAGAGGGATTTTCTGGCTGCGCTCGCCCCAAAGCCAGAAAATCCTTACTGAGGTCAGCGGACCTTTGCATAATCCGTCCACCGCCCGCTACAATTCCCGTGGCAGGCGGGACTGGAAAATTTCCCCCCCATAGAGTCAGACTCATATGCAGCACTGACGGAGGCCATTCAACCCATTGAGTCTGTGCCAGCTTTTACAAAGCAATCGAGTAAGTCACACTCCCTCAATCGATCCCCAATAGTCCTGCAAGCTTACTTCCTTCAAGTTCCCATTCAGTTTCCTTTTGAAATCATTGATCTTTTTTCCTGCTTCCACTACCCCTCATGGGCAGCGAATTTCAGATCTGTATCATTGTGTGAAAAAGTTCCTCGTCAAACTCTCCTGTGCATCACTTACAAAATTATGAGGGACTTAGATAGGAAGAAACTTTTCCCCTTAGTAGAGGGGTCAATAACCCGAGGGCATAAGTTTCAGGTAAAGGGCAGGAGTTTAGAGGGGATTTGAGGATAAATCTTTGCACCCAAAGGGGGATGGGAATCTACCTGAAAGGGTGGTAGAGGCAGGAACCCTCACAACATTTAAGAAACGTTTAGATGAGTACTTGAAATGCCATAGCATCCAAGGCCACGAACCAAGTACTGGAAATGGGATTAGAATAGATAGACGTTTGATAGCTGACACAGGCACATTGGATCAAAAGGCTTCTTTCTGTGCTGTAAAACTCTGACTCTCTGACATCCTCCAACCTGAAAAATAGCCATTTACTGCAACTTGCTGTTCTCTGTCTTAAGCCAATTTTTATGTAAGCAGGCCTTTCTATTTCATCAGCTTCAATTTTGTTAAAAAGTATTTCATGCGGCATTTCATCAAATGTATTCTTAAAATTCATACAGAAAACATCCACCACATTCACTGTCTCATCATTGTACTCTGCCTCATCATTGATCTCAAACAATGATGAGATAGAGTACAGGAATGACATAGAGTATCTGGTGAACTGGTGCAGCAACAATAATCTCTCCCTCAATTTCAAAATTAAGTAAATTGTCATCGACTTCAGGAAGCGTAAAGGAGAACATGCCCCTGTCTACATCGTAAGGAGTCTAACAGCACCAGGTTAAAGTCCAACAGGTTTATTTGGTAGCAAACGCCACTAGATTTCGGAGCGCTGCTCCTTCGTCAGGTGAGTGGGAGATCTGCTCATAAACAGCAACCAGGGCATATAAAGACACAAACTCAATTTACAGAATAATGAATAATGATTGGAATGCAAGTCTTTACAGCTAATCAAGTCTTAAAGGTACAGACAGTGTGAGTGGAGAGAGCATTAGCTAATGCTTTCTCCACCGTCTGCTGATATTATTGTTGTTGAATGGAGAATTGAGGTTGTGCTCACTAGTAGTGCACTCAGATTAGTCAATGATGAATAGCCAGGATGGAATGGACCTGTCCAAGTTTCCTTCTCCTTCATTTCCTTTTTCTCCCCTTCCTCTTTCTCCTCCTCTACTGCTCACAGTTTACCTGTTGGAAAGGGTGTGCACTCATCATGACCCATGCTCTGGCAGACTTCCTGACTGCTCCAGGCCTAGTCTACTCAATGACATTTTCCACGTGCGACCCACATATATGTCTGAGCCACATGGTCAGCAGATGTACTGAAGACTTGTGCTCCACAACTTGCCGTGCCACTCGCCAAGCTCTTCCAGTACAGCTACAACACTGACTTCTACCTGGCCATGTGAAAAATTGTCCAGGTATGTCCTGCCCACAAAAAGCAGGAAAATTCCAACTCAGCCAATTACCATAGCATCAGCCTACTCTCAATCATCAGCAGAATGATGATCTGATTTATTATTGTCACATGTATTGTAGTACGTGAGAAGTATTGTTTCTTGCGCACTATACAAACAAAACATACCATTCATAGAGTACATGGGGAGAAGGAAAGGAGAGGATGCAGAGTATAGTGTTGCAGTTACAGATGACTGCTTCCAGGATGTTGGGCATTGACCTACATGACACACTGAGTATGGTCATACACCAGCTGAACATTCAGTGAGTGGAAATCTGTGTGGTTATGATGCATCTCTGTACTTAAATACGCAAAAGCCATTTGCGAGCACTTGATAGCACCTTAGGCAACTGGGAAACCTGCTATCCTGGCAAAAACCATATGAACACTCTGCATGATTCTTTCTGGTCAATATATTCCCCTGGCATATAGAGCATTAGTACCTCCCTCATTTGGCAGTGGAAGGCAGACTGGGAGATAGTCTGAAGGAATCCGACATGAAGAAATTCAGAGCTGCAATCACCTTCACAGCCACTGACCAAACCGTGCTTGCCCTGCCCTGTAGCTGACACATTTCAGTGAGCTCCTCCATCATAAAATGGAGAAAGCACATACACCAGGGGGAAAAAAAAGAGTTTGCCACTCAGACTACATCAATTCTCTTGGAGGGTGGGGTGGGGGGGGGGGGGGGGTCAGTGTCCCAGGCTGAGACTTGTCCAGCTCACGGCATTGGGTCTGGCTGAGATATCGAAGCAAGTTCCGCACTGAGGCTGAGGGAGAAGAATTGCTCTCCAAGGACCCTGGGTGGAGGTGGCATTCTGCTGAGAGCCCTTCTTCCTCTCCTGCTCCTGCCACTAAAGCAACTCCTCCCCCAGAAACAACCTGAAATTATTTGATGACCCCGTTAAATACTGCTGATTGGTTTGGGCGGGGCCCTTCTTGCTGCTTAACTGATTTTCAGCTGTGCCTGTCTAAGGGATGACATTAGCTGGACAGTCGAGGTTGAAACTGGCATCATTACCATAAAACCACGCTGTACCGATGTCACAATTTGTCTACCCTCCGTAATACAGGCACGCATTCCTAACCCCTACTTAAAATGGCATCTCTGGCCGGCCATACAGTAAGTGTGATCATACAGCATAGATTCCATTTTACAACCAAAATAAATTGACAGGATGGAGCTGAGTTTTGTGACCATCATTTGAGTTTTATTTAACCATGTCTTAATTAGAGTGTGGCATAATCATAGAAACCCTACATAGAACATAGAACATAGAACAGTACAGCACAGAACAGGCCCTTCGGCCCACGATGTTGTGCCGAGCTTTATCTGAAACCAAGATCAAGCTATCCCACTCCCTATCATCCTGGTGTGCTCCATGTGCCTATCCAATAACCGCTTCAATGTTCCTAAAGTGTCTGACTCCACTATCACTGCAGGCAGTCCATTCCACACCCCAACCACTCTCTGCGTAAAGAACCTACCTCTGATATCCTTCCTGTATCTCCCACCACGAAGCCTATCGTTATGCCCCCTTGTAATAGCTCCATCCACCCGAGGAAATAGTCTTTGAACGTTCACTCTATCTATCCCCTTCATCATTTTATAAACCTCTATTAAGTCTCCCCTCAGCCTCCTCCGCTCCAGAGAGAACAGCCCTAGCTCCCTCAACCTTTCCTCATAAGACCTACCCTCCAAACCAGGCAGCATCCTGGTAAATCTCCTCTGCACTCTTTCCAGCGCTTCCACATCCTTCTTATAGTGAGGTGACCAGAACTGCACACAATATTCCAAATGTGGTCTCACCAAGGTCCTGTACAGTTGCAGCATAACCCCACGGCTCTTAAACTCCAACCCCCTGTTAATAAAAGCTAACACACTATAGGCCTTCTTCACAGCTCTATCCACTTGAGTGGCAACCTTTAGAGATCTGTGGATATGAACCCCAAGATCTCTCTGTTCCTCCACAGTCTTCAGAACCCTACATTTGACCCTGTAATCCACATTTAAATTAGTCCTACCAAAATGAATCACCTCACATTTATCAGGGTTAAACTCCATTTGCCATTTTTCAGCCCAGCTTTGCATCCTATCTATGTCTCTTTGCAGCCTACAACAGCACTCCACCTCATCCACTACTCCACCAATCTTGGTGTCATCAGCAAATTTACTGATCCACCCTTCAGCCCCCTCCTCTAAGTCATTAATAAAAATCACAAAGAGCAGAGGACCAAGCACTGATCCCTGCGGCACTCCGCTAGCAACCTGCCTCCAATCCGAAAATTTTCCATCCACCACCACCCTCTGTCTTCGATCAGACAGCCAGTTACCTATCCAATCGGCCAACTTTCCCTCTATCCCACACCTCCTCACTTTCACCATAAGCCGACCATGGGGGACCTTATCAAACGTGCTGTCAAACCTACAGCACAGAAAGAGGCCATTCGGCCCATCGAGTCTGCACCGACCACAATCCCACTCATGTCCTACCCCCATATCCCTACATATTTACCCACTAATCCCTCTAACCTATGCATCTCAGGACACTAAGGGCAATTTTAGCATGACCAATCAACCTAACCCGCACATCTTTGGACTGTGGGAGGAAACCAGAGCACCTGGAGGAAACCCACGCAGATACGAGGAGAACATGCAAACTCCACACTGACAGTGACCCAAGCCAGGAATCGAACCCAGGTCCCTGGAGCTGTGAAGCAGCAGTGCTAACCACTGTGCTACAGTGTTGCCTGAATATTTAAATATTCAATGGACTTTTCACGATCGTTAATTGTTCAGTCAGGTTTGGAAGTTTTAAACTTTCCCTTTCATTTATTATTTTGTTTCCAGTAAATCAGTGAAGGGGAAGGCTCGCAAATTGAACTTGTGTTTTTATCACATTTCCAGTAATAAGGAATTTCCTGTAAGTCATTCATAAAACATTTCTCTGATGAAATTGCCAGGAAACATGAAAAGGCTGAATTTCCTCTCATTGGGAGATAACAGCCCAGACTTGAACAGCATTAAACCCACCCACTTACTGCTGAGCTTCTTTTCTGCAGCTGGCAGTAACTAGCGGATTAAAGTATGTGAAGGACTAATTGGCAAAACATAAAACCAAAATCAAGTCAATTGTGAACAAGTGAGAGTGGAAAGTTGGCCGGGCTCCCCGGGAGAGGAATACTGAGGTTCAATCAGGGGAATTTCTTTGGTTGCAGTTGCTGAGTGAATGCAGGATTTTAGATTTTTCTGAGACAGAAAGGTCATTTAAAATAGACATTTGGGTGTGGAGTTCAGGCCACTTAGTTAGCAATTAACTAACATTTGACAAATGAGTCAGTAAATTGGTTAGCAATTTGGCTAGTCCTGTCCTACAATAGTAACTAATTATAAGGCTGGAAATTATATATGGCAGTATTGGTATGGATGTGGCATTCTCATATTCTCCATTTTAATAGCAACATTAACCCATTATTCTAAACTGGTTACCATCTCAGGTTCAATTCTGGCCTTGGGGATTTGTCTGTGTGGAGTTTGGACTTTCTCCCCATGTCTGCATGGGTTTCCTCCCGGTGCTCTGGTTTCCTCCCACAGTCCAAAGATGTGCAGGTTAGGTTGATTGGCCGTGCTAAATTGTCCTCTAGTGTTGGTGGGATTAGCAGAGTAAATACGTGAGGTTACGGATTTGGGGCTTGAGTAGGATTGTTGTTGGTGCAGGCCTAATGGGCCTAAAAGCCTCCTTCTGTATTGTGAGGACTCTAGTCTATCTCCATTAAAATAACAGACAGAGGACCAACTGCCATGATTCCATTTTAAAGGGTCAAGGAGCTTAGAGAAAAAAGTTAGGTGGGGTTTAGGTGGGTTTAGGTGGCTGAAGGCATGGTCACGAATGGTTGGGTGAAGGGAGGGAGGTAGTCAAGAGATCAGAGTCTGAGGCACAGACAGTTCTGTGGTGGGATGCTATTGCAGAACAAGAGGACTTTGTCGATATAGAGAAACTAAAACATGGGTTGATTCAAATACATAGATGAGAATCTTAAATTTGAGGCACTGGACAACTAAGCACCAATTTATGTCCTTAAACACATGGGTGATGGATTCGAAGGAAATGGTCTTCCTAATCCTTAGCTGAAGAATTATCCAAGACTGGATGTTAGAAAGCAGTCTGTCTACATGGAGACAATGGGCAAGTTACGAGATGGGCAAATTTAGCATACATGTGAATGCTGACCGCATGGAGTACTCTAGATATAATGTGGGAGTGGAGACAGAAGCCATTAGTAGAGATATTCTGATTGCATACGATTACATAGATAAGAGTAGTGTGCTCCTATCAAGATATATAACAGAGGAGAGTTGCTGGAGGAAAATCATGAGATTGACCATGGAAAAAAAAAAGGTTGTTCGGAAGTTGTGGAGGAAGAAAAATAATAATGAACCACAATCATAGAGAATGCCGTTTGTGACTTTTGTTCGACCCCCTTTCAGTTCTATGGGAGAGATAGAATTTTTTTAATAGGAGTTGAAACAAATTGAGCTTGAAGGAGACACAGATGGAGGTGGGAAAAGAAAATGCCTCAGAGCTTCAGGATCATAGCCAGTGGTAATGTCGGAAACATTGGAGAAAATGTTAAAGCAGCAGAGACAGCCGAAAAGATCTGTCAGGAATGTCCTGGAGAAATCTGCCCATTGGGGGTTGCTGCAATCTTGGCTGAAGATTGATACATAAATGAGATTTCTACACAAGGAAATTCCTTCTTGAGAGGCAGCTGTGGAAGGAGATTGAAGACGTCAATGGGCAAAAAAGTCATGGTACTTGAGGCAAATAATCTGCTTAATATTTATAATAATTTATTAATTTCCATAAAATTATGTGGAATGCACAGCACAGAAACAGAGCAATAGCCCAACTTGTCTGTGCTACAAAGAACAAAGAACAGTACAGCACAGGAAACAGGCCCTTCGGCCCTCCAAGCCTGTGCCGCTCATTGGTCCAACTAGACCATTCGTTTGTATCCCTCCATTCCCAGAATGCTCATGTGACTATCCAGGTAAGTCTTAAACGATGTCAGCGTGCCTGCCTCCACCACCCTACTTGGCAGCGCATTCCAGGCCCCCACCACTCTCTGTGTAAAAAACGTCCCTCTGATATCTGAGTTATACCTCGCCCCTCTCACCTTGAGCCTGTGACCCCTCGTGATCGTCACCTCCGACCTGGGAAAAAGCTTCCACTGTTCACCCTATCTATACCCTTCATAATTTTGTACACCTCTATTAGGTCTCCCCTCATTCTCCGTCTATCCAGGGAGAACAAGCCCAGTTTACCCAATCTCTCCTCATAGCTAAGACTCTCCATACCAGGCAACATCCTGGTAAACCTTCTCTGCACTCTCTCTAATGCCTCCACGTCCTTCTGGTAGTGCGGCGACCAGAACTGGACGCAGTACTCCAAATGTGGCCTAACCAGCGTTCTATACAGCTACAACATCAGACTCCAGCTTTTATACTCTGTACCCCGTCCTGTAAAGGCAAGCATACCATATGCCTTCTTCACCAACTTCTCCACCTGTGCTGCCACCTTCAAGGATTTGTGGACTTGCACACCTAGGTCCCTCTGTGTTTCTATACTCTTGATGGCTCTGCCATTTATTGTATAACTCCTCCCTACATTCGTTCTTCCAAAATTTATCACTTCGCATTTATCTGGATTAAATTCCATCTGCCATTTCTCCGCCCACTTTTCCAGCCTATCTATATCCTGCTGTATTGTCCGACAATGTTCATCGCTGTCCGCAAGTCCAGCCATCTTCGTGTCATCCGCAAACTTGCTGATAACACCAGTTACACCTTCTTCCAAATCATTTATATATATCACAAATAGCAGAGGTCCCAGTACAGAGCCCTGCGGAACACCACTGGTCACAGACCTCCAGCCGAAAAAAAACCCTTCGACTGCTACCCTTTGTCTCCTGTGGCCAAGCCAGTTCTCCACCCATCTAGCCACCTCTCCTTGTATCCCATGAGCCTTAACCTTCTTAACCAACCTGCCATGAGGGACTTTGTCAAATGCCTTACTGAAATCCATATAGACGACATCCACGGCCCTCCCTTCGTCAACCGTTTTTGTCACTTCCTCAAAAAACTCCACCAAATTTGTAAGGCACGACCTCCCTCTTACAAAACCATGCTGTCTGTCACTAATGAGATTGTTCCGTTCTAAATGCGCATACATCCTGTCTCTAAGAATCCTCTCCAACAACTCCCCTACCACAGACGTCAAGCTCACTGGCTAGTGTTCATACATCACACTAATCTCCTCCAATCACATCTATTTCATCCCAGACTTTTTATTCCCTTCTCTTTCATGTACTCCCTTTTTCATTATTTAAGCCATTTGCTTCAACTATTCCCTGTGGCAATGAGTTCCAGATTCTAACTACCGTCTGAATAAAGAGATGTTACCTTCTTTGCCAATTGGATTTATTGGTAACTACTTCTTTATTTATTTGTTTAAAGGGGACACAATATTGGCACAAGGCTGGTGGAAGATTTTCTGGCTCGATCAAACATTGCTCAATGTCGTAATTTTTACGAAACTGCAGAAGTAATTGCTAAGGTAAGAGTTACTGAACATTTGGGGTGGCACAGTGGTTAGCACTGTTGCCTCACAGCTACAGGGACCCGGGTTCGGTTCCCGGCTTGTGTGACTGTCTGTGTGGAGTTTGCACATTTTCCCTGTGCCTGCATGGGTTTGCTCCGGCTTCCTCCCACAGTTCAAATATTTGCAGGTTAGGTTGATTGACCATGTTAAATTGTCTCTTAGTGTCCCAGGATGCGTAGGTTAAAGATATTAATGGGGCAAATACGGGGATAGGGCCTGGGTGGGATTGTTGTCAGTGCAGACTCAATGGGCCGAATGGCCTCCTTCTGCCCTGTAAGATTTCGATGATTTCTATATTGGGGGGAAAATTTAACCCTCAAAACTGGGTCAAGTCGAATGTTAAAATGTTTAAAATCTCAGACCCGAAGACAACTGGCCAAATTTATGCCCCACTGGTGGTAACGGACGCAGGATGAAGGAAACTCCCAGGAGGCAGTTCTTTATTTAAACATTTTAAAGAGGCTACATACGTCAGATTTATATCTCCATTTTAGGTTTAGTCATGCTCAGCTTTGTTCCCTGAGCCTCAGGAAATTTAGCAGCTAAAGGGAGACAAAGACTGCTATATGGAAGAGGTAAATGCTTTCCTAACACTGCCGTGGGCTTAGGAGGAACAGGAGTGCCACCAAATACATACCAAGCTAATCAACCACTAACATTACAATTGGTCATTCCCCCCAACTGCCCCCCATTCCCTCAACACCCCCCGCAGCTTGCTCCACTCTGTCCTAGACCAGTTCCATCCCCCCTCAATCCGATCTCTATTCCTACCATTCCCGTGTTACATCAATCCTTCACTCCGACTTTTCCGATCTCTCCTCATCCCGTGCCACATCAGCCCCCCACCTCCCACCACCAACCTAGTCTTTCTGATTGCTCTCTCTGCTGCACTCTCTGACTTCAGCCTCTGATATCCCCCCCCCCCCCCCCCCCCCGATCTCCTCCCGTACTCACCTCTCTACCCTCAACCCTTCTGATCTCATCTCCTCCCAAAACTATATAATGTCTTCACAATCTCTCACCAGGACACTGGCTTCTGATCTCTCTCTCTCTCTCTCTCTCTCTCTCTCCCCCCCCCCCCCCTCCAACTTCTGGCTGATCTTGCTCCTCTGACCCCAGCTGACATTCCAATCTTTTCATCCCTGCCACCCGAGCATCTAATTGCCCTCCATTACTTCTCCCCTCCCCTACCCTCCAATCCCTCTCTACCTTCTCTCCTCTCTCCTTGCAACCTACTCACACAACAGCAAGACAGCCTCTCGATCTGCTTGGCTATAACAGGGTAACAAAGGCAAAAAAGGGCAACCCTTAAGTTCAGTAGCACCTGAGTGAAATCCATTCTGCTCCGTCACTTCCTCTGGAGCTGTTATTCAGAAGGAGATGGAATATGAGGTTGGCAGCAGTTCCTCCTAACATTGCAGATGTTCTGATTCCCAAAGCAATCCATAGATCAGTTCAAATATTAATGGCGTTGAAAGCATTCAATTTTAACGTGCAATCGCTCAAGAATTAATTCTGTCAATAAAATACATTTGCATTAATAATAAAGTGGCTGTTCCTGTACATTGGCTATTGCACAGTATGCCAAGTGGAAACTCAGAACTGCAGAGATCATTCTTTCCAAGGCTTAGTGGCAAATCAGATCAATAATGTTTACGTAAGATGGTATTAAAAATTTTGCACCTTTAGGCCCTCAATCTCCATACAGTTTCCGATGGAAGTTTCACCAGGACTGTCTTTTCTATGATTTTCTAGATGGCCCTTGCGCAGATGGAAGTCATACCCAGTGATCTCAGGGACTGAAACGGGCCAAGTCGGAAGTTCCTGCTCGCTTGGCTCAGACAGGATGCAGTGTAGGATCAGAGATACTATGCAGAGTGAGATGAGACATGCCATCCTCCAAGGGCAGCAGCCCATGCCATGAAAATAACCCTGAGACCCAGAGAAAGGAATATATAGATGCATATATATATATATTTGAAAGAACAGATTGGGATCAGCCTCCTTGCACATGGAGCCAACAGGGTTTACAGCAGCCTCCTTCCACACAATGATGGATTAGCTTTAGGTTTGCTTGCTGCACTGGATGGATAGATACTAATATAAGTGTAGTAGCGCACAAACTGACTAGTTCCAGACAACACAGGTGGCGGGATACACACCCATTGTGTTCTGTGCTAGAAGGTTGATTGGCCATGCTAAATTGACCCTTAGTATCTCAAGATATATAGGTTAGGGGGATTAGCAGGGTAAATACATGGGGTTACAGGGTAAGCCTGGGTGTGAGTCAGTGAGTTGATGGGACAAATGGTTCCATTCTGCACTGTAAGGATTCTATGATTCTAAGACACAGGTGGTCATAATCTCAGGAACATGACACACAGATTCTCAGTGCTATATTCTTCCTTTGAAAGTCCTAGTTAGTGCTGGATCAAAGTGGGTGGGATTTTCTGGCCCTTCCCAACAACAGGATCTTCCAGTCCCACAAAAGGGATATATGCAGTATATCTACATCTTTTGCAATTAGATTCTCATGTTTGTCTCCCAACTGTGGCTCTAAGACACAGTAGATGCAGGGAGGACGTTCCCGATGGTGGGGGAGTCTAAAACCAGGGGTCACGGTCTGAGGATTCAGGGTAGACCATTTAGGATGGAGGTGAGGAAACATTTCTTCACCCTAAGAGTGGTTAGCCTGTGGAATTCATTTCCACAGTTCAAAAAAATTGAATGTATTCAACGGCTAGGTATAGCAGTTGGGGTGAATGGGATCAAAGGTTATGGGGAGAAAGCAGGATTAGGCTATTGAGTTGGACGATCAGCCATGATCGTGATGAATGGCGGAGCAGGCTCGAAGGCAAATGGCTCCCTCCTTTCCTATCTTCTATGTTTCTATATTTCTTATGTGTTAATTAAAGCCCTCGTCTGTTGTTTTTAGGTTACCTTTTGGACCTTTATCATTTTCCTTACTCTCCCTCATATTTTCTACAATGCTGATAATTATTTTTAGTATGGCTAACTTTAACTTTACATTATACATTCCTTTTAAATTTTAGTTTAGCAGCAATCTTCCAATTTACATAAAAATCTCAAGGCATCCCATCTTCGCCTGCTGGAATATGTTTATTTTGTATTATTATACAATTTATAATGGAAGATTTTCCACTTCTCCAATCTGTTTGGTAACTTCCCTGCCCAGTTAGTTGGACCAGGTCATTTTGTTTTTAATTGCACCACATTTTACCTTCTCCAGTCTATTTCTATTATGTTTGGCCCTTCCATTATTTTTTTTAAGCTTTCATTGAACCTTATTACAATTGTTTTTGCAGTCTCTGACTTTTGTAACAATGAGACATTAGGAAAAAGGTTACTTCTCAACTGGCAGTCTATGGCTGCTTCCATAGATTATCTCAAGAATACCCTAACTCAGGGCTTTCAAGACATAATTGGGAATGTCCAGATTGTTGGTACACAGGCTATTAAATCAAATGAATCATGCTGAGGACAGCATACTGCAGCAGGTTCAATGACATGGGTTATCAACAAGGATCATCACAGTGTATTTGCTGGGATCACATCCTTGAGTAATAGGATGCAGCAATTTTGAAAGAGGCTATTCTTATTTATTGCTGTGTGCGTTATCTCTGAAAACTAAATTGATGAGTACTGTCATCCATTTAGATTGACACATCTGACTATGACAGAAAAAATGTCCCCCTTAATTTCTCTTTGCTGTGTGCGGCCCATTTCTTGCATGGTGTGGTCCCTTTAAGATTGCTATGCAGCAGGGCATGTTTACATCTCAAAGGGACTGTTGTTCTTGTGGCTAATCTCTAAGTTTAGAGGGAACATTGGTCAGGAGAGGAAGGCAAAGAGAAAAAAGATTGTCTCAAAAAGACAGGAACAATAACAGGAAGTGCCCACTGCTGAAAGGATATTTCTGATTGCAGTTTTTTTTTAAAAGGCTAGCTGTGGTACAAGGCTGAATAACAGTTATTCCATTTTGTGATTCTCAGGTTGCTTTCAAGATGTATCTTGGAGTGACCCCTCGTGTGACCTTCTGGAACCAAGCTGGAGATGATTGCTCGCTATTCCTAGAGAAAAATCCATTGACGGACTATGTGGAAATACCTGACAAGCACTCCAATCTGTTGTACTCCACTATGATCTGTGGCATTCTGAGAGGGGCACTGAAAATGGTACAAACATCACCACAGTTAAAGCAGATTTATTTTCACAAAAATTGTTGTTGCAGCAGGTATACTTTACCCCAGAGATTGTTTGAGGCACAGACCAGCTTTACAGAGGACATTAGCTCAATATGTTGGAGACAAGATTACTGCAGTGGGTATGGTTTAGAATTGCTCAAGCAAAGAATCATCTCAGATACAATAGGTGCAATGGTCTTGTCTAGGAAAGTGTTTTAGGTTCAAATTGTGCTTCTATGAAAGATTCTATGCTTAGATACTGTTTTGTACCTATAGCTGATGTTAATGTTTCTCAGTTAGTGAGGGGGGGAAAAAATCAATAAAAGTGCCCAGTTTTGGTTGTTACTCAGTAACATCAGTTGGAAAAACTGTGTGAATATGAAGTGAGATGATCCACAGCTGTAGTACACTCCATGATCAAGTAGTTTGCTAACTTTTAGTCTAAATTCACAAAAATAAATGGTAGCCAATTGGACAAGATACTGCAAAATAGTGCCTGGAACTAGGTGATGCGAGGACATTTTTTGGTTCTGTACCCAGGTGTATCAGAGAATTTGGAGCAGAAAATATTGGAAAGTGAGTGGATCAAGATGTTGGCCAGGTCAGTAAAAAATAAACCTGCCCATTTTTTCTCTATTTAAATGAACGGAGAAAAATGCTTTACAGGAATGCACAATGACCTACCCAAAATGTTCCAATATTCACTGCACTTTGGTGGTCCAGTGCTACTGGGTGCAGATCCAGGAAAATCTCACCTATGGCCTTCGGTTGAGACAATTTGGGGAGAGAAGTTAAAAAGTTACATTGATTCTTAATTTGGAAGTATTCAGTAAATGCAATGGATTTTTTTGTAAACAGTCGGTCAACTGGGAAAATACTTATTCACTTGGACAGCTTGCGACAGAGCAACATTAATAAAGATCATACAGTCTGCCCTGTTGATGTGCAAAAAAGCCAAAAAGTAGAGAGGAAGGGCTCCTATGCCCCAAATCCTGAAGGCCTTTGTAAGGGGAAACGCAGCAGGGAAGAGCAAGATTTCTAGCTGCCACTTTTCCTAGGTATTTACTTAGTCCTAAATCCCCAGAATGGGGTCGTTTAAATACATATTTTACGCAGTTGCAGAATTGTTACAGGTTTACCCAGTCTAACGTTCTAGCAGAAAATCAGAGCGTTATCCTATCATTCAGAAAGGAGAAGCTAATGTCTTTATTCAGCCAAAGCCTGGAAGTTACCAAAAATCTTAGCAGGGAACTGAAAAGGCAGCATCTCTCTCTGAACCTTCCCATGAGTTTCATGAAGTTGCTGCAGTTGTGCATTAATTGCCCATTAAATTCACCAGAAATATAAGACTAGTAATGAACAGCATAAACACTCTTTTAGCAACATAATCATTGTTAATATTTGCCAATCAACCTCTCTGGCCCAGGAAATGAGCAAATTAAACTGACATCTCATATCTCCAGGTTGTGAATTGTGGTCGGAGATTCTAAAAGTGTCAAATATAAAATTTTCATTAAAAAAAAAATTCCTGACCATGGGCCCGATTTTACCAAAACTTTGCGGTAAAGTTGGGCGTTGGGCCATTAACGTGGTGTGCACCCAATTCCTAGCAGAGCGCGGCTTTACCAACACCCGATTTTGGCGCGGGCCGGGCCCGTGCCCAGATCGGGCGGCCCACCGATTTAAATGCATTTGCATGCATTTAAATCGACTTAATGAAGCGCACGCCCAACTCTACCACCAAATCCCACTTTACCACCATGCGGCCCAATCCACGTCCGCGTTTTTAACAACCTGGTAAATAAAAGTCGGAAGCCGGCGCTTCCTCAGTGAGGGTTGGCGAGGAGGTAGGCGCATTGCGTTGCGTTCGGAGGCTCCCCGGAACTTACGTGTGTCTTGAGTCACGGCCATTCCGCTGTCCCGGGTCCGTGGCGTCTCTGCGAGTGTGTGGGGGGGAGGGGGGGCTGTTGCTGTGCACGAACTCCGATGTCCATGTGGCAGCACGGACCTCGGGTCTTGCAGTGCAGCTGGATCCTAGCACTGCAGCTCACTTCAGACTGAAGGCTGAAGATGTGCACACAGTGCAGATAGCACTGCTGCAGCCTTCCAATGTTACCAGGGGCTGTGACTGTGTGTTGCATGTGGCTGGGGGGGTCAGGGGGGCATGGGGGGGGGGGGGTGGTGTGACTGTGTGCTGCATGTGGCTGGGAGGGCTGGGGGGCTGGGGGGTCTGTAACTGGATTGTTGATGCTCAAATGTTCAGAGTCCTGTGGTGAACTTGGCAGAATTGTCCCCGTGGTGGAACTTGGTTGGAAATAAGATTCAAGGAGATTACTAAATCTGGAAAACCAACCATAGTGAAAAGAAGTTTGTATTGGCAACTCTTCTCTCACATTCCATGGCAGATGTGCCCCTACTTATGAATGTGATTTGCATGGGCAACATTGGGTGCAGCTACTCTGCCTCTGGAGCAGCCTTGGATCCTTTCTTTCATCTTGTTTTCATCTGAACATTGCACAAAATTAGAGGAATCCCCTTTGGAAGATAATGTCAAAGTTATAATCGCAGGGACTAAAAACCTGACAGTCAAAAATCTGGGATAATATTTCAAAATGTATATCCCCCCATCCATGTTCTGGAATATTATCCCAGATTTTTGACTGTCAGGTTTTTAGTTCCTGCGATTATAATTTTGACATTATCTTCCAAAGGGAATTCCTCTAATTCTGTGCAATGTTCAGATGAAAACAAGATGACAGAAAGGATCCAAGGCTGCTCCAGAAGCAGATTAGCTGCACCCAATGTTGCCCATGCAAATCACATTCATAAGTAGGGGCACATCTGCCATGGCATGTGAGAGAAGAGTTGCCAATACAAACTTCTTTTCACGATGGTTGGTTTCCCAGATTTAGTAATCTCCTTGAATCTTATTTCCAACCAAGTTCCACCACGGGGACAATTCTGCCAAGTTCACCACAGGACTCTGAACATTTGAGCATCAACAATCCAGTTACAGATCACAAATGTATTATACAGGTCACTAATTGCTCACTAGGACACTGTAGTTTAATTACCTTTCCCATAGATAATTAGGCAACACAAAGAGGATGCTACATTATTTGCAGTTTGCAAGATTCTCCCAAGTCCATCCGTCCCCCCCTCTCTGCTCTCTCTGCTGTTTTGTATTTCG
Source organism: Mustelus asterias (assembly GCF_964213995.1). Classification (NCBI taxonomy): domain Eukaryota; kingdom Metazoa; phylum Chordata; class Chondrichthyes; order Carcharhiniformes; family Triakidae; genus Mustelus; species Mustelus asterias. The sequence goes on from NC_135805.1 coordinate 64,287,192, forward strand.
CGCCTGGGCGCGCTGCTTCGGATTTTTTTCGAACTGCGCATGCACAGTTCACAACTCAGATCGGTCCACCAGCGCTAAGCTCCGCCGACAGCGTGCATTGAGCCGGAGCTGGCAAAATGCGTATGGGCGCGCTGCAAACAGGATTCCGGGCTCGGATCCGTATTACGCCCGGATCCCGCCCTTTGGCTCCGATTGGTAAAATCGGGCCCAATATATTTTTCTCTCCTCAATCTCATATTTCTTTCTCTCTATTTATTTTCTGAACCTGATTTGAGTTTGAATTTACCAGCTGTAACTTACCCTCCTATTTCCTGTTTTTAATCCTTTAATTTGACTGGTTAAGGAGATAACATCTTAATTATTCAACAGGGTTCCAGATTCATCATTGACCTTCCTGCTTTGTTATCAGCTCACGTGTCCTGCAATTTACAGGGCAAAACATTTTTCAAATGAAGGTGCTATTAAATATCTAACTAACCAAGTATGCCACAAGCTGCCCCACTCCAGCAAACTCAAGAGCATTATTCTTACCCTGGTAACTTTTTGCTGTATATGATGCTTTCGGGTCTTATTCAATGTGGGTGGATTTTGAAGGAATGTCTCCTGCTTTGCCACCATCATTTCAGTACAAAAACTCATTTACAAATAGAGTGAACTTCTGCCAAAGTTCAAGCAGCAAAGCAGGAGAAGCCCTAAGGAGATTAACCCCATGATGAATAACAAAGCCACAACCGTATCTGACAGAAACTGACAGGGCTGCACATCTGTATTCCCAGGTTCGCCTGCAGGTGGATATCCAACTTCTTCAGGACTCCGTCAAAGATAACAAGATAACTGAAATAAGAATGAAGCTAATGAGAAGACACAAAGCTGTTTGTAAAGTTGAGAAAGAGCAAAAGTACTCTGTTGGCACTTAAAACCAAGCTTGTGTGTCTGTTGCTGTGTCAAAAGAATTGGGTGGGCCAGAAAAATTCTTCACGCACTCTGGAGCATGTTTTTACATTTATTTTTCATAGCAGCAGTTTTGGCAATTTCAGGTAGACAGTAGATATAAAGCACGATGACTTACAATATCATTGGAAGAATTCTCTGCTCATCATCTTCTGGTTTGACTTTGATTTATGGTTTAGCAATGTGAGTAACAATGAAGAAGCTCCAGTGGGCTAATGTATGCACAGCACATTCAAACCCCAAACTATTAACTCTGCTTTAATTCAAGCATATTAATGATTAATAATTCAGCACTGCTTAATGTTCTCAAAAATCATATCTATTTTTCTGCAGCTTGAAATAAACCTTACTGTGCCTATGCTTTAGATATCTTTAAGATGATTGTGTAGGGAAACTGTGTTGATTGAGTTAACAGTCATTCAGTGAATGATAATGCTATGATATTACTATGCAAAAAGTGAATCTTATCATGCACAGAAAATGGACTGTAATATGGATGAAGAATAAATAACTTATCTATTCTCGCTATAAATAATGGAATGCTACTTTACATTATTAAAAACCGTGGCTTGGATTTTGCAGGAGGGTGTATTGCCTGCAATGCAGCTTCGGTGAAAAATTACCTTCCAACTTTCACCCGCTGCAATCCTAAAGTGGCCATTAATTGAATATTTAAGTGCTTCAGTGGGCCTAACAGCAGACGGGCCTAGTGGCACCTTGCCCAATCCCCTTCCCAAGGACTGGAGGGAGTGGAGAGGGTGGTAGAAAGGCAATGGGCTACCCACCTGTCGCCAACCCAGCCCCACTGAAGACACACCCAGCAAGTGGAAAGGGGGCCAGCACCATTTATCAATTTTCACCATTTGCTCTCAAAAACTTATAAAGGAATTTATCTTTAAAACTGACAGCTTTTCAAATGCAGTGAAATGCATTGTCCCGCAAACTTCAGCTATTGGGGTTGCATGTACTGCACAGCCACTAATACTGCCAGCCTGGATCACCGTGAAACAGGACTAGTCCTCTCCAATTATCCTCCCAGTGAGAAGGAACATTGTGCCCTCCCCATATTCCACAATATTCCTTCAACGACAGTGGCAAATTTCAATGTAATTTGTCGTTAGGATTCTGACAAGAAGCCATTGCACTGCGTGCACTTTCCCTCCCACCATAACCTCCACTGCAGGATTGGAAAGTGGGAGTAACGAAGCACCATGAAGCAGAATAAAATAAAGTTCATTTATTAGTCACAAGTCGGCTTACATTAACATTGCAACAAAGTTACTGTGAAAATCCCCTAGGGTGGGCTTTTAAGCACCATCATGCGCTCCCCACCTTACTAGTTATGCATGCATGCGTTTCACATCAAGTCTCGTGGCTGGGTGGGGTGGACAGGAACTCCAGCACCGCACTGTATGGTCGAGTGGCCATATTTAAATGGCACCCAGACTACCTTTCACTAACAGGAAGAAGGAAAGGATAAATAGGAGAAGGCAGCAAGCAGTGGATCTGTGCTTCAGTGGCACATCCCTGGAACACCTACTGGGGGCAGTTCAGGAAAGGCAGGATACCCTCTTCCCCAGGGTAGTCATAGGAAGCCATCCCAATTGACCATTGTTGCCTAGCAGGAGGTAACCGGGTAGCCAGGGCAGTCAGCGGCCCATACGGTGCAGAGGAAGACCATTCAGCAGGAAAATAGTCAATGACTTAATCTGCACCTTCTACCCTTCTAACCCACCTCATCACAACATTAAGGGGGCAATGGTGGTAATGTCAATGGTGGACGAGTAATCCAGAGGCCCAGGATAATGCTAAGGACATAAGTTCAAATTCCACCTGCGAGAATTTAAATTCATAGAACATAGAACATTACAGCACAGAACAGGACCTTCAGCCCACGATGTTGTGCCGAGCTTTATCTGAAACCAAGATCAAGCTATCCCACTCCCTATCATCCTGGTGTGCTCCATGTGCCTATCCAATAACCGCTTAAATGTTTCTAAAGTGTCTGACTCCACTATCACTGCATTCCACACCCCAACCACTCTCTGCGTAAAGAACCTACCTCTGATATCCTTCCTGTATCTCCCACCATGAACCCTATAGTTATGCCCCCTTGTAATAGCTCCATCCACCCGAGGAAATAGTCTTTGAAATTCAACTGATAAAATGTGGAATTGAAAGCCATTCCCAGTAATGGTATCCATGAAACTATCATCGATTATTGTAACAACCCAGCAAATTCACCACAACAAAACAGAAAATGCTGCAAAATCTCAGCAGGTCTGACAGCATCGGTGGAGAGAGAACAGAGCCAATGTTTTGAGTCTGAATGTCCAGACACTTGCTTTCATCACAGACAACAGGACATGGTAGTCAGCAGGCTGCTCCTATCTCTGATGTGGATGTTCGTGGAGCACCCCCTGATGTAGGGGCCGATTTTACCAAATCGGCTCTAAGTGCCGGGTGCGGTCGTAAATCAGACCCGCGCCCGACAGCCGCGCTCCAGCGCCCCCATACGCCTTTTTTCGGCGCGGGTCCAGTGGGCGGGGCCTAGCGCATTTGCATCTGTCGGAGTACCGACCTGCGCATGCGCAGCTCGAAGCCGTCAGCACTCAGCGCGCCCGAGCGCGAAAGTCAAAGGCAGCACTGCTGTCTGCGCTGCCTTTGACTTTCCCTGGTGGGGGGGGGGGGGGGGGGCGGATGTGACGTCTCTTCCCTGGGGGGGGGGGGGGGGGGGAATAGGGGGGGATCTTTGACTTTCCCTGGTTTGGGTGGGGGGGGGGGGCGGCGGGTGTAGGGGGGGGGTGGGATGTGACGTCACTTCCCTGGGGGGGGATGGGGGGGGGTGGGAATCTGATGTCTCTTCCCTGAGGGCGGGGGGGTGGGGGGGGGGGGCGGGGTGACACCCAGACTACCTTTCACTAACAGGAAGAAGGAAAGGATAAATAGGAGAAGGCAGCAAGCAGTGGATCTGTGCTTTAGTGGCACATCCCTGGAACACCTACTGGAGGCAGTTCAGGAAAGGCAGGATACCCTCTTCCCCAGGGTAGTCATAGGAAGCCATCCCAATTGACCATTGTTGCCTAGCAGGAGGTAACCGGGTAGCCAGGGCAGTCAGCGGCCCATACGGTGCAGAGAAAGACCCCCCAGGGACAGAGATGTCACATCCCCCCCTACCCCCCCCCCCCCCTCAGGGAAGAGACGTCACATCCCCCCCCACCTCCCCCCCACTCAGGGAAGTGACGTCACATTCCCCCCCCTACCCCCCCCTCAGGGAAGAGATGTCACATCCCCCCCCCCATCGCCCCCCCCCCCCACCCCCTCAGGGAAGAGATGTCACATCCCCCACCTACCCACCCCCCCACCCCCCCCCACCAGCCCCCCCCACCAAGCCCCCCGCCCCAGTGAAGAGACGTCATCCTACCCATCAGGACCCCCGGAGCAAGGCCAGGATCCGGGAACGCAAGATGCTTTCGACGGACACCAGCGATCAAGGTAGGTCGGGGGCCCGGGGGGTCCGATCCCGGGGGGGAGGGGGGGAGGGGGGGAGCTGCTGGCGGGGCCTGTGTCCCAGGGTGGTCCGATCCGGGGGGGGGACAGTGGGGGCGGGGGTGGGGGGGCTGCCGGGGTGGTTCGCGGGGGCGGTCTGCGAAGGGTGGTCAGGGGCGATTCGGCGGTTCAGTTGCTGAGTTGAAGCCCTATCAGACTTGAATTCAGCAACACGGTAAATGCGTGGGTGCCGATCGGATCGGAGCCTCGTAAAGTGGGAATCCTTGGGTAAGTTGGGCGCGGGCTTCATTATGCCGATTTAAATGCATGCAAATGCATTTAAATCGGCCCGCTGGCCGATTCGGGCGTGCGCCGGATCGGCCGTTGGTAAAGGCGCGATTGGCCTTGGGTCAGGTCTGGACCGCGTTTTAGGCCCGACGCCCAACTTTACCACGATTTCGCACCCGAAAGCGGGCGTGAAATTTTGGTAAAATCGGGCCCATAGTGTTGAAGTCAGGAAAATTAAGAAGTATTGAATTAGCACTGGTGGCCTTGGTCTGGGGCTGGCTCTGTATCAGTATGGTACATGTTTCATTTCAAGCTGACTCTATCACATTTTACCCTCAGGTCACCCACCAACTCTCCCCCTCCAACTCTCCCCCCTCACCCTCCATGTCACCTTCACTCTCCCCTCAATTACTCTTGAACGTCCCCTCCCATTACCCTGGACCCTATCACTGTTAATCTGCACATGCCTACCCTCCCCTCTGAGCCCATCTGAGTCACCGTTTTTATGCCCCCCCGATCTTCCCCATTCCTATGATTTGTCTCACCATCCTAGTCTCACCATCATCTTGTCCCCCTCAGTGATCACCCGTATGAGAATAATACCTGCCACATGTACAATATGTTGAGCTAAAGACATGATGTGGAGATGCCGGCGTTGGACTGGGGTAAACACAGTAAGAAGTCTAACAACACCAGGTTAAAGTCCAACAGGTTTATTTGGTACCAAATGCCACTAGCTTTCGGAGCATGCTGCTCCTTCGTCAGGTGGAGTGGGAGATGTGCTCACAAACAGGGCATACAAAAACACAAACTCAATTTACAGAATAATGATTGGAATGCTAATCAAGCTAATCAATGCTAATACAGCTAATCAAGTCTTAAAGGTACAGACAATGTGAGTGGAGAGAGCATTAAGCACAGGTTAAAGAGATGTGTATTGTCTCCAGACAGGACAGCTAGTGAGATTTTGCAAGTCCAGGCAAGTTGTGAGGGTTACAGATAGTGTGACATGAACCCAAGATCCCGGTTGAGGCCGTCCTCATGTGTGCGGAACTTGGCTATCAGTTTCTGCTCAGTGACCCTGCGCTGTCGTGTGTCGTGAAGGCCGCCTTGGAGAACGCTTACCCGAAGATCATAGGCCGAATGCCCGTGACTGCTGAAGTGCTCCCCCACAGGAAGAGAACAGTCTTGCCTGGTGATTGTCGAGCGGTGTTCATTCATCCATTGTCGTAGCGTCTGCATGGTTTCCCCAATGTACCATGCCTCAGGACATCTTTCCTGCAGCGTATCAGGTAGACAACGCTGGCCGAGTTGCAAGAGTAGGTACCGTGTACCTGGTGGATGGTGTTCTAACGTGAGATGATGGCATCCGTGTCGATGATCCGGCACTTCTTGCAGAGGTTGCTGTGGCAACCTCTTCACGACACACGACAGCGCAGGGTCGCTGAGCAGAAACTGATAGCCAAGTTCCGCACACATGAGGACAGCCTCAACCGAGATCTTGGGTTCATGTCATACTATCTGTAACCCCCACAACTTGCCTGGATTTGCAAAATCTCACTAGCTGTCCTGTCTGGAGACAATGCACATCTCTTTAACCTGTGCTTAATGCTCTCTCCACTCACATTGTCTGTCCCTTTAAGACTTGATTAGCTGTATTAGCATTGATTAGCTTGATTAGCATTCCAATCATTATTCTGTAAATTGAGTTTGTGTCTCTGTATGCCCTGTTTGTGAGCAGATTTTCCACTCCACCTGACGAAGGAGCAGCACGCTCCGAAAGCTAGTGGCATTTGCTGCCAAATAAACCTGTTGGACTTTAACCTGGTGTTGTTAGACTTCTTACTGAGCTAGCCAGCACAGCGCCAAATGCAGCTAAGCCCTATTGTACACAGGAACCTTCAAACAGACATTAAAGACATCTATTTGCTTATGCAAAGAACGTAGAACTGTTTCAAGCGTTGGCACTGAGTACCTCTTTTACTGCCTTTATCGAGTTGGCCATTTCAAACAGACATTAAGCCTGTATGTCCTCTTTTTCATATTGGATTCTTAGGCCGCCATTTTTCAACTAAAATACTGGTACGATGTCATTGAATTTCAAGGCCATGGTGTCATACGGCAGTGAGAAGTGTAATTGAATTATTAATCATTAATCATGCTTTAGTTTTAATTACTTAGAGCATGCTGCTTTTTATGTTCATAAGATCGGCAAAGCACGTTTATTACAAACAAATAGTATTTTGTCTCAATGACTCCGGGAATGTTGTTGGCAAAGCACTCGCTTTATTATAACATTAAACCATTGTGGTCAATTAATCATGGGCTGTGTTTTTCAATGCACAAGCTCCAATGAGGATTTGACACAAAGGTCTCCTTAAGATATGCGTGACTAATTACTAAGACATTCCAGGAAAGCTCCAGGAAAATAAAATGACTGAAAATGTTAAAAAACTGAAATAAAAGCAGGATAGACTTATATAGTCAGTAAGCCAGCATGAGTGAAGAAGATAGATTAACATTTAAGATGAGTTTCTACAGCAGAGCTGAACTGATCCAAAATCTTAATTTATTTGGTGCTAACCAACTTGCTAGATGTTTCCATCATTTCTCTCTTCTATATGAGGCAGTTTTCATATTTTCTAACATTTACCGAAACCTTAGCAACTCGGGTTAATTAGTTTCCTTTAAGACCATAAGACCATAAGACATAGGAGCGGAAGTAAGGCCATTCGGCCCATCGAGTCCACTCCACCATTCAATCATGGTTGATTTCAACTCCATTTACCCGCTCTCTCCCCATAGCCCTTAATTCCTCGAGAAATCAAGAATTTATCAATTTCTGTCTTGAAGACGCTCAACGTCTCGGCCTCCACAGCCCTCTGTGGCAATGAATTCCACAGACCCACCACTCTCTGGCTGAAGAAATTTCTCCTCATCTCTGTTCTAAAGTGACTCCCTTTTATTCTAAGGCTGTGCCCCCGCGTCCTAGTCTCCCCTGTTAATGGAAACAACTTCCCTACGTCCATCCTATCTAAGCCGTTCATTATCTTGTAAGTTTCTATCAGATCTCCCCTCAACCTCCTAAACTCCAATGAATATAATCCCACGATCCTCAGACGTTCATCGTATGTCAGGCCTACCATTCCTGGGATCATCCGTGTGAATCTCCGCTGGACCCGCTCCAGTGCCAGTATGTCCTTCCTGAGGTGTGGGGCCCAAAATTGCTCACAGTACTCCAAATGGGGCCTAACCAGTGCTTTATAAAGCCTCAGAAGTACATCCCTGCTTTTGTATTCCAAGCCTCTTGAGATAAATGACAACATTACATTTGCTTTCTTAATTACGGACTCAACCTGCAAGTTTACCTTTAGAGAATCCTGGACTAGGACTCCCAAGTCCCTTTGCACTTTAGCATTATGAATTTTGTCACCGTTTAGAAAATAGTCCATGCCTCTATTCTTTTTTCCAAAGTGTACGACCTCGCACTTGCCCACGTTGAGAGGCATGGGGCAAAATTTAATCCCCGCTCTCTGTGATGAGTTTGGTGGCAGGGATATTTAATGTGGTGGGAAGATGCCTTGTTCAATGACACTTAGGGTGGTATTTTACGACCACATTGCGTCCATTTTTGGGTGTGCCGCGGTTATAAAGTGTGACGTAAAGCGATTAGCGGGATTGGCGCCGGTTTTCGCAACCAGCACCATTTTACGACAGTAGGATTTCTGGCACAGCCAGCCTCTGGCCGGAAATGGGCGAGAGGCTGGTTAATGGCTTCAAATGTATTTAAATACGTATTTCATTGCAATTAGCAAGTTCACGTTCAATCGTCCAGACTCGCCTGCCTTTATGGCCTCGCCAGGAGAGATTCTTCCCGGTGAGGAATAGACATGCTCCCCATGAACGGGGAGCAGTCCACTTGGCCTCACCGGTGGAACTGGAGGCCAATGAGGCCCCCCGGGGAGACCGAGGGCAACGGGGTGCCCCTTGGGCAGTGCCACCCTGGCACCTTGGCAATGCCAGCTGGCACCTTGGCAATGCCCACTGGGCGCTTGGGCAATGGCCACTGGGCAGCGCCAGGCATGGGGCCTAGGGGGGAGAGGTCAGTGGAGGCCCATGTGGGGGTGGGGGGGCAGAGGGGGGGTGATGCCAATGGGGATGGACCAGTGGGAGGCGTGGCTAATGGGAAGAGGGGGGCCCGCTGCCACTCTGCGGCGATCAGTGGGGGGAGGGCAGCAGGACCGCGATCAGTGGCAGGAGGGAGGGAGACGGGGCCTGATGGCACGCTGCAGCAATCAGTGGGGGGGAGAGAGGGAGAGGGGGCTCGCTAACACTCTGCAGCATTTGGTGGGGGGAGGGCAGCGGGTCCGCAATCGGTGGGGGAGGGAGGGGGTCCACGATCGGTCTGAGTGGCGGTGGCTCAGTGGGGGCTGTATCTCAGGCCGCAGGCCCCCGTGATTGCAGAGGGCGAGCTGCTTCAGGCTGCCTGCAGTAGCAGGGGCCTGACAGCTCTCTCTTTGTCTGTCAAACCTCTGCTATTGCTAATGCACATGTGCAGCATCAGAGGCCTGCACATGTGCACGACCTTCCTCTGCAGGCTTTTGGGCACATTAAGCCTCACCCACAGGCCTCTGCAGCGAGCAACAGACTTGCTCAAAATTTTGAAGCCAAAGTGCGCATGGAGGGGTGAGCGGCGGCGGGCCTGAAAACACACCCAAAAAACAGATCTAAAACTCTCCCAGTTCCACGCCCGCTTGGGACTTAGAAATAAAATGGTAAAATTGCAGCCTTAGTGACTGACTGGGTACCTTGCAATGGGATGAGGTAGGTCTACTGAGTGCCAATCGTTTTCTGCCAGTCCCCCACCCTTCCTCCCCTGTGCCCTCCTTCGCACAACCCCACTGTTGTCATCACTCACCCGTGTCTGGGTCCATCAGCAAATCTGGGCCTCAGTTGAGTGTAGTACTGATAGCAGCCACCCTCCCTGGTGGTGCTGTTGCGCAGTGTAGAGCTGCAGGCCTGTTCTACAGGTCCTTGATCCCAGAAAACCCCATTATTGGCAAATTAAGTGCCGAATTGGCTCTCAATGCAGCAGGGCTCCCCGAAAAGAAGCAATTTGCGTCTCCCAGCAGATCTCCAGCCGTTAAATACCATGCATGATCAAAAAGTGAAGTGAGACACATTTGTGCCAATTCATGTCTTTCCATTTCATAGTATCACATATTAGAGGGCAAAATGACTGTCAACAAAAATAACTTCACAGACATTTACAATAAATAGTCGTATTTCAAATAATTCATTAAATCATTTTTATTCAGCTTAAAATGCTAAACAAGGTGCATATTAGCAGCAAATATCAATAAAAATTGGTTTTTGTTTATACCAAATTTAATGAAATACAATTTCTCTGTCTTTCAGTATCATTTTTGCAACTTTATATATGAATATACAATATCAATTAAATGCAAATAAACAGGTAAACATATTTGATAATGAACTAATATTCTTTCTTTCAATAAATATATACCAGCTTTATCTTCTTTATTCATAGAGGTCACGCTTTAACAAATCAAATAACTCTACTCCTAGACAAACTTTGGTTTCATTCTTTGCTCCCATACTTGTCGTAATTTGTACCTTGTCATCTTGACAGAATAATAAGCTAACAGTTTGTAAAGTGTTGAGAAAAATAAGAATATATTAACTAATGTTAAAATTTTAAGTTTAAATTGGCACGATGGCCAGAAATTCCCTCAGAGCATCTCCCACTCTGCTGCCATAACCATACTGGAAGTGGAGGGGGGAAATGTTGTTTAAACTTGTGATGAAAATATAGGGGCAGAGTGACAGCAGTCTAAGGAAGGAAGGTCTGAGCCAATGATATCACCTTTAAGGCTCTACATGATAAAGTAAAAATCTGGTTTGAATTATAAATATATAGATATGTATTTAAATAAGGTTTTTTCCTCAGGGTTACTGGTGTTCCTAGCTATATAAAAAAAAGGGGTGGCATGGACAAGTTGGGCTGAAGGGCCTTTTTCCATGCTGTAAACTTCTATGACTCAATGACTCTAAGAGATCTTAAAAGTTAGTTGAACCTTGAAATTATGAAATAATACATGATAAATAACACTGAGTCAATGAACAATGTCAATGAACAATGCAGCTTTCTCTCAGTAAAATTGTACCATTACAAAACGTCAGTTCAGCATTAAATTTAATTAAACTTAATTGAAGGAGATAAGAGATTCCAGGAAAGATTTGTGCAGTGAAAAGTGCTAACCAGATTTAGGCCACATTTTAATCTCTAGGTATATCCTGTTTGAACATTTGAGCTAAGATATTATTGGTCCTTCTGTGGCTTCCAACTGAGTTTGTTACAATGGTAATTTTGTGTCGGGCATAAGACCATAAGATATAGGGGTAGAATTAGGCCACTCGGCCCATCGAGTCTGCTCCGCCATTCAATCATGGCTGATTTTTTTCTCATCCCCATTCTCATGCCTTTTCCCCATAACCCCTGATCCCCTTATTAATCAAGAACATATCTATCTCTGTCTTAAAGACATTCAATGACCTGGCCTTCACAGCCTTCTGCGGCAAAGAGTTCCACAGATTCACCACTCTATGGACAATAGAGAGTCAGCTTCTGTTTCAACTTCTCTTTGATTTTAATTTCCATTGACTTCAATTGACTCCTGCCCAAGAGAAATTGCACCCCCACCCACAGCCTCCCATGGAGAATTCAGAAAGTCTACACTGATATGTCAATTTAGGCAATTGTGTACTTTAGTGATAATATATTAACAATCGCTATTTGGCAATGCATCAATTGGTTCGGAATGCTTACGTTTTAATCTGTGTGTTTAGTACTGAGGAAGCTTGGGGATATATATAAAGAAGAAATCTGTGTCCCCAATAATATGTTCTGATTTAGGATTTATCTTGCAGTCTGGCAAAAGTGGTAAAACCAGTCTGCTCCAAATCTTCAGGCCAATAAAGTTTGAACCATCATATAAGATAAATAAGTGCAAATTGGACGGAGTTGTCAGTGTTGCCAGCAGCCCTAGTTCCGCCTTCGCTGTTGAACACAACTTCCTGCCAGGATTATGGCAAACCTGAATTTACCCTAAAATGTTCCTGCCGAAATGGAGGCCGGTCAGTGGAAGCAAAGCTTCTGTGCATTGTGCATTTTCAAGCATAAAGTCATTTAAGTTCATTCAATTCTGAATTACAAAGAACCTGGTGTTTGGGGGGAAATGAGAAATTTACTCATTTAAAAATGTGCTTTCTGTACATTTTCTTTCTGCGAAGATATTATCCCTTTCCGATTCTCTGAATCCGTTACCCTGACAATTGTAACTAGCCAATAGACAGATGAGACCTGCTCCTCTCTGGCAGGCCTCAGAGGCAGCCTCCATCAGATGGCAAAACTTATTCCTTAACACAATGCGCTATCCACACTCTCAATAAAACAGTTTGTATACAAATGTATAAAATATATAAAATGTAATAAAAAATAACATTATAAAAGTGCTATTACTTGTCTAATAAGAGAAATCTGCTATAAATATTGCCACATAATTTTGGTAAGCAAGCATAATAGCACATCTTATTTCAGGCAATGGGGTATGGTGTTGAATTACTGAAGTTACCCTTCCTAAACATTCTCAAACATGTGTGTCAATAGAATTTTTACCACCGTCAACAAAGTCCAGTACAGCAAGCACATCCATGTTGATGGTAGAGGATGATGCATGGTTGTTTTCAGCTTTCCTTTCTGCATATTTGTGTATCGTGCTGTAGTACTGTTCATTTCTACTGAAAGTGTAGAGCAGGGAAATCTGCTCCCATGCTGCCCTGCTTGGGGTTTTAATCTCCTTCGGTCCTTCAGATTCAAAGAAGCTCTTCAGATTTCTCTCCGCCAGTTGTTTGGCATGCTCGGCTGATTTCAGCTCAAACAGCTCGTTCTCCTTTTCCTTGTACGTTTTCCAAAACTGCAGTTGCAGGAAGCTGACAGGAGAGCAACAGCGTACAATGCAAGTAGAGGCCAGAGTGAAAACCGTGATGGTTGCAATCAGGCTCCATCCAATCACCTATAAGTGTAAGAAAATATAAATACACTTCATATTCTCATCGTACACAATGCATTCAATTACCAACAGTCTCCGCATGTAGGCTTCAACTGTATCAAATTCACCAACTGAATCTGCTGTTTGAAGTTACATCAATTGACCAATGCAAAGCATAGGGCATTAAGTGGTGCCTGAGTGGAATGGACAGTGGAATGGACAGATCCTTGAAGGTGACGTCACAGGTGGAGAAGGTGGTGAAGAAGGCATATGGCATGCTTGCCTTTATAGGACGGGGCATAGAGTATAAAAGTTGGGGTCTGATGTTGCAGATGTATAGAACGTTGGTTCGGCCGCATTTGGAATACTGCGTCCAGTTCTGGTCGCCACACTACCAGAAGGACGTGGAGGCTTTGGAGAGAGTACAGAGGAGGTTTACCAGGATGTTGCCTGGTATGGAGGGGCTTAGTTATGAGGAGAGATTGGGTAAACTGGGGTTGTTCTCCCTGGAAAGACGGAGGATGAGGGGAGACTTAATAGAGGTGCATAAAATTATGAAAGGCATAGATAGGGTGAACGGTGGGAAGCTTTTCCCCAGGTCAGTGGTGACGTTCACGAGGGGTCATAGGTTCAAGGTGAAGGGGGGGAGGTTTAACACGGATATCAGAAGGACATATTTTACACAGAGGGTGGTGGGGGCCTGGAATGCGCTGCCAGGCAAGGTGGTGGAGGCGGACACACTGGGAACATTTAAGACTTATCCAGATAGCCACATGAACGGAGTGGGAATGGAGGGTACAAAAGAATGGTCTAGTTTGGACCAGGGAGCGGCACGGGCTTGGAGGGCCGAAGGGCCTGTTCCTGTGCTGCATTGTTCTTTGTTCTTTGCTTGTTTGAAATTTGTCAGGTGGATCACTCAGCCCTACCAATGCAGAGGTGTAGAGCTATTGTTTTCCATCTATGGATACACATTACGACACTAAGGTAAGAAGTCTGTTGTAGTGATCCTGAAATAATTTTTTATGTTTAATAAACAGGGTTTTTAAATGCCTATTTTGTTTATACAGTGGAATCAGTGCACTTGCATAAATTCTGGAGCACAATGCATGATAGAACCAGGTTACAACTGAAATTTTGTACATGTACCGCTCTTATGTCAAAAGAAAAGAGAACCATTCTTTAGCTGAAATGAGTACTGGTGGAACCATTGTAATTCAACGCAGATATACATCAAATTAACTCATATCTGGTAACTGCCTCAAATTCTACTTTACACAAATTCCCCAATACTTCAGAAATGCAATTGTCTGCCTTTTTTTAAAAATTCCCAATCGAGGAAAGGAACAGGCAGGAAAAGCCTGACGGCAGATCAGAAGCAGACAGCACAGCAACTGTCTCTTCTATTTCGAAGAATTAAAGACAGAACATCAACTTGCTGCTGAAGATAAGTGATGGCACAGTGACAATGAAGAATCACAGGCTTTTTAAAATTAGTAAAAATTAGTAAAAAAGTGCTATTAGTAACGGCATCTAAGAGCACAGTAAATAAAGTGGCTTTTCATTCTGGCCTGTTAATTTGGCCTTTTCTGCTGATAGTAAATACAAATTCCAGATGGCTATTACAATCCATACTCCGGTCTGTTTGCCTGTTTAAACAATATGCTTGTCATTTTGAACATCTTAATATAATACACGTTGTTACCATAGTCATCAATATTAATTAAATTTAAACTTAAATTACAAAAGGTCTTGCCAGTTGCATATTTCCAATATTTTCTGATTTTATCAATAATTTACCTAGCATTACTTGGGGATGGGAAATTGATATCCATTTTCCTCTGATGACGTAATAGGCACGGTGTATTCCACTCATTATGTGGATTTAGATGGTTCCTGGAAATGTACTGAGTCTTTGCCTGATCAGAAGTGATTAATTATCAATATGCCACTATGTACGGGTTCAAGATAATTCTTAATCTTTGGGTTTCACCCAAAGCATACATTTTTAGCTATAAAGAGGTCATGCGAAAAACAGAACGAAGCTTAAAGGCACAGTTCTAGCTATCACGTTAATTCACATTGGAAGGTGAGAAATTTCAAAAAAAAAGAACAAGCATCCCCCAATCAATATTCATCCCAGACCAGAGTGGAGAATATGATAGGATTTATCTTACTCTAATGGGATATTAGCCAAACCAGAAGTTAAGGCATCCAACCCACTCCATCTCCAGGGCAGGTTGGGGCATGTTTCCATCTCATACACGCCCCTTATGCTGATTGCTCTCCTTGAGTACCAAATCACTTAGGCTGCTCATGCTTTCTATTTGCTGTCATGTATATAATAATATCAAATGTTATAAATGCATAATTCTCTTCGGCTAAATGTAAAAGCAAAATTTTGCATTATTTGGCAGCAGCCTACAGGAGAAAATATAGTGACTGTAACATATATGTCATCCAAAGTATATCTTACCTGAGACTGTGCACGCAGAGTAACGAGAATATTCTCCTGGTTGGGCAGAGGAAATGCTGTATGACCACAAGGCAGTTTAAAAAGACTGGATTGACAGTCTATGGATTTGTTATTGCAGATTGTCTTTAAGACGTGCTCATTGTAATAGCCGGACATACCACATTCATAGAAAGTGCCATTCAGCAAAGCAACAGAAATCCACGTTATGGGAGCTACTAAAGCTCTCATCGTGATTTGGACAAAAATCTTTATGCCACGACAGAGGATTCTTTTCGGGCAATGCCTTGCTTGATTGATGCAACAGCCAGTACATAGCTTCCAGGTTCTGTTGCTTATGAAGTACCCCAGTAAAAATAACACCAGGGCTGGGATGAAAAGAAAAACCATGCTGTAGGCAAAGTTCCATGAGTTACATGGACAGCTGAAAACAACGACAGAGAACAGCTGTTCTCCCCCAGCTGTTAGCAAGGCTAAAAAGCCGTATCCCAGGGTAGCATGCTGCTTCAGAACTAAATTCAGCACTGTCTGATACTTCTCCATCTTTAGAGTACGCATACGAGGACCTAATGACTGTTGATGCAACTTCCTTTCAGACGTTTTGAGAGCACTCCGTAAATAATTTATATCCAGTATTCATGGGATGACCATGTAAGGGAAAGGGGTTGAGAAATGAAACCAAATCTAATTAAAAAGGAAAGTACTGCACAGTGTAATGCGCCTGCCAAAAGAGCCCTTTGATAATTGGCTCCAGACCTAACTCTGTGTAAGTACCAAAAGAAAATGTAGCTCTGGGTTTAGCAGCTATTGATATTCCTGACATACCGTAATAACCTCCACAGACATTTATCTGTATTTTTGAGCTGCCCATAGCTTGACCAGTGGAATCATTTAAGTGAAAAAGGCTATCTTTTAGATCAATTTTCATGATTTTTAACATCGGCTGGCAGGAGACAGGTTGATTATTTAAATATTTTAATGTGCCTATGTGTTTTCATTCTAGCAGTAATTTTATTTCTGGTCAAAATGAGGGGGAAATATCAAGAAACTCTGGGAGAGGTTTGAGTTAATTAAGGATAGCTAGCACAAATCTGTAAAAGGCATATTGCACTTGACCAATCTAACTGAATTTATTAAGTAACAGAGAAGATTGATGGAGGAGATGCAGTGGACTTTGTCTATATACCTTTGAAGAAAGTGTTTGACAAGGTTTAACATAGAAGGCTAGTTAACAAAATTGAGGCTCATAGAATAGACGGTTCAGTTCCAATTGAATAAAAAATATTGGCTCATATGGACAGAAAACAGTGAGTTGTGGTAAATGACTAGACTGGATGGTAGACGGGGCAGCATGATGGCACAGTGGTTAGCACTGCTGCGTTACAGTACCAGGGACCCAGGTTCAATTCTGGCCTCGGGTGACTGTGTGGAGTTTGCATGTTCTCCCCTTATTTGTGTGGGTTTCCTCTGGGTGCTCTGGTTTCTTCCCACAGACCAAAAATGTGTGGGTTAGGTTGATTGGCTATGCTAAATTGACAATTAGTGTCAGGAGGATTAGCAGGATAAACATGTAGGGATACAGGGAAAGGGCCTCGGTGGGATTGTGGTCGGTGCAGGCTCGATGGACCAAATGGCATCCTTTTGTACTGTAGGTATTCTATAGGTTCTATGGAGAATGGTGTACATGGTCAACGCTTTATACAGGTGACAGTTTTCAAAGGTGAGCATTACTGGAGGCACAATAATAAGTTAATTGAGGCTTGCCCTGAGTGTATAACATAATGGTCAGAATTTTACACTTCTGTCTCCTCAATGCACAGTTTCCCATCAATTAAAACGAATGAGTGGAAAGCGCAGGGCATGGGACAGCATGAGAGGAAAATGAATGGACAATGAATATTGGGAAATTGCTTAGTATTCTATAGTATGTGGTGGGAATTTCATCTGTTACAGTATTCAAATGAAACTTATATCTGAAACATCCAGGGGAGATTATCTAGACCGTCACTCACTGGAAATCCACGTGGGTGGAATAAGTCCTGTTTGATGGACCTCCACCCTATGTTTCAAGCAGCAACATTCACTGCTCCATTCATTTACTATTTACGTTTTTGGACAGAGTTAGGGTCCATTGAAACTGTCTCCTTAAATTGCTTAAGTGAGTACATACTCAGCTGATGAAGCTTTTAAATACTGCAGAATTCCTTTAAATTTGCCCTAATTTTGATGAAAACGATATAATATTATATAACTATATAAAAAGTTGGCACATTGGGTTAATATTAGGAGTGTGATTTGTTAGTAACAATAATGATGCTGATCATATAGATTTTCCACAGTGTTTATTCAAAAAGCACCATGGCAGTAATGTGGATAGGTGCAACATGAACAAAGGTAATCTCCTGCCTGAGATGTTACTTTGGGTTGAATAATATGGGGAAATGAATGGTTCACCAACACCCTCTACCCTGGAAGCAAAGTTGACATGGAGTTGATGTGCCCCACACTGACCCATAACACAGCCATAATACACAATGGAGCAGCTAAAAATGGACAAAATGGGTCTATCGCCCTCATTGGGCAGACAATTATGTTATGTGCGTTGGGGCACAGTCCCTTTAAGGGAAAAGATAATAAGACCTGGGGTGTGGGGTGAGCTGGCTGGGAACCACCCTGAGTGGGCAGTCAATGTTTGGAGTGTGGAGTAAGTAGACTCAATAAAGATGTGTTCCCTGACGCCTGATTGTGGAATAGTTATTCAGGAGACACATCAGTACTAAGAGATTTAACAAGTTAAAATACATTGGGAAACTTATCCTCTCCGCACCATGGTGGCACAGTGATTAGCACTGCTGCCTCACAGCACCAGGGACTTGGGTTCAATTGTGGCTTGGGTCACTGTCTGTGCGGAGTCTGCACATTCTCTCCGTGTCTTGGTGGGTTTTCTCTGGGTGCTTCGGTTTCCTCCCACAGTTCGAAAGACATGCTGGTTAGGTGCATTGGCATCTAATGAGACTTCCTTAGAATGCCAATTGTTACTTTGGTCTATTAGCCACTAATGCAGACACGAATCTGCGGACTAATCCACAAATGGATCTGGATTTTCTACTTCACCGCCCAGCAAAAGTATCACTGCGGCTCTTGCCAACGTGGTGGCATGGTGGCACAGTGGTTAGCACTGCTGCCTCACAGCACCGGGGACCTGGGTTTGATTCCTGGCTTGGGTCACTGTCTGTGTGGAGTCTGTACATTCTCCCCTTGTCTTCGTAAGTTTCCTCCAGGTGCTCTGGTTTCCTCCCACAGTCAGAAACCATGCTAAATACTCCCTCAGTGTACCCGAACAGGAGCCGGAGTGTGGCGACTTGGGGATTTTCACAGTAACTTCATTGCAGTGTTAATGTAAGCCTACTTGTGACACCAATAAACAACCTTTAAACAACCTGACCAACAACAATTTAAAAATTTGTTGGTCACAGGCCCTCAAGCTGGCAGGGTTCTATTTAAATATCATATTGGACCCCAAAGTTGCCATTCGAGTCTAAGCTGCTACTTTAACTGGAAGCCTGACCAGGGATTTTTTCTCTCCTGGGCTAAACCTGCCAGCTGGATCAAGAGTCAGAAGAGGCCCAGCAAAGTACATTCCAGATTCTTTCTTTATGGGAAAGCTTGTTCAGTCAGATCCCTGCTGCAGACCAATTTTGTACCCCACCCACTCCCAATACATTCAGGGTCTTTGAAAAGGGAAGAACTCATGGTAGAAAGTACCAGCAATGTTGGAATATAATTGCTTGATTCTTTCTGTGGATAAATAAATTTAAATTAAATCTGAACTGGATGATCACGTGAGCTTTCCGCGAGACAAACATTCCGATAAGCAAACAGCAGGCCAAAATACTTACAGTAACTGAGTACAGCAGCTGCCAGTGCAAACACTTCTGTTATTCACAGCTGAAACTGGATGACACTTTCTAACTGCTGTCATCCCGAGTCTCAGATTATCCTCATTGAAAATATGAAGGACATTTGCCTTCAGTATGCTGGAAGAACACATATCAAGCAGCTTGCTTTCTAGTAAACATCAATCCAAATCCACTTCTCACACTAACTTCAACAATTTTGCGCATGCCTCCATTTTGCTTCCTTTTATTTTCTACTCTATTGTTTTTCTCCCCTTTCTTTTGCTTTTGGGTGGCAGACATGTTTTTCTTTTCTTTACTTGTCGCCCACTTTGGTCTTGCAACACAATGGGACCGATTTTACCAAATCGGCTCTAAGTGCCGGGTGCAGTCGTAAATCAGACCCGCGCCCGGCAGCCGCCATCCAGCGCCCCCATACGCCTTTTTTGGGTGTGGGTCCAGTGGGCGGGGCCTAGCGCATTTGCATCTGTCGGAGCACCGAACTGCGCATGCGCAGCTCAGGGCCAACAGCACTCAGCACGCCCGAGCGCGAAAGTCAAAGGCAGCACTGACAGCACTGCAGTCTGCGCTGCCTTTGACTTTCCCTGGTGGGGGGGGAGGGGGAGGGAGGGAGCGGGGTGGGGGGGAGGGAGGGGGGGAGGGGATGTGACGTATCTTCCCTGGTGGGGGGGGGGGGAATAGGGGGGATCTGACGTCTCTTCCCTGAGGGGGGGGGGGGGTGCGGGGGGAAGTTGGGGGGATCTGACATCTCTTCCCTGAGGGGGGGTGGGGGGGGATAGGTGGGGGATGTGATGTCTCTTCCCTGGGGGGGGGGATGTGACGTCTCCGCCCCCCTCCCAGGGGCAGAGACGTCACATCCCCCCCCTACCCCCACTCAGGGAAGAGACATCACATCCCCCCACCCCACCCCCCCTCAGGGAAGCGACGTCACATCCCCCCACCCCACCCCCCCTCAGGGAAGAGACGTCACATCCCCCCACCCCACCTCACCCCCCCTCAGGGAAGAGACGTCACATCCCCCCACCCCAGCCCCCCTCAGGGAAGAGACGTCACATCCCCCCACCCCACCCCCCCTCAGGGAAGAGACGTCATATCCCCCCCTATCCCCACCCCTCAGGGAAGAAATGTCACATCCCCCCCCTATCCCCACCCCTCAGGGAAGAGACGTCACATCCCCCCCTACCCCCCCCCCCAGGGAAGAGATGTCACATCCCCCCCCCTATTCCTCCCCCCCAATGAAGAGACGTCATCCTACCCATCAGGACCCCCGGAGCAAGGCCAGGATCCAGGATCGCAAGATGCTTTCGACGGACACCAGCGATCAAGGTAGGTCGGGGGCCCGGGGGGGGGGGGCTGCTGGCGGGGCCTGCGTCCCAGGGTGGTCCGATCGGGGGGTGGGTGGGCTGCCGGGGTGGTTCGTGGGGGTGGTCCGCGAAGGGTGGTCGGGGGCGATTCGGCGGTTCATTTGCTGAGTTGAAGCCCTATCGGACTTGAATTCAGCAACACGGTAAATGCGTGGGCGCCGATCGGATCGGAGCCTCGTAAAGTGGGAATCCTTGGGTAAGTTGGGCGCGGGCTTCATTCTGCCGATTTAAATGCATGCAAATCTCTTATCTCTTATCATTTAATCTTTCCTGTCTACTACCCTATCATGGACCTTCCCCTTGGTTCCCCTCCCCCTCCTTCCACATGTTGGAAACCTATTACATTTCTAACTTTCCCACATCTGATGAAAGGTCATCGAACTAAAATGCTAGGTGGAATTTCCCAAATCCACCAACTCCTTTACCAACTTTTCCCGTTGTATTTTTAACACCTTGTGAAAAAATATGGAAGGAATGGGTCCCACAATGTCATGCTGGCAACTTAGGTTTTTGAAAGTTTGGGCTGCTCTTTTTAAAGGGTGCCCAATTAAAAAAAATAAAAAAAACAAACACCCCATGGAATCCCTCCCACCACAGAACCCCCTCCCTCCTACTCCCTGGGCTTGACCTTCTCCCCCTGGGTGCATGCCGTAGGGAACCTGTTGTGATTCATGTTGGTGTGTGTAATAAGTCTTCGAAGGCAGAAGTCCCTTCACCAAAATCCCTTTATTTACAAACTCTACCAGCAGTGCACAGAATGCTCGTAGTCAGCAGTCTATCTCCAGGGGTGTCAGAGGAACTGACACTCCCAGTTAAGGCAAAGACTCCCTGATTGGTCCATCAATTGGATCCTTAATCAGAGAGTTCATACTCCAATAGGCTAACCTCAGTGGCTTGATTGAAGCCATTACAGCGTGCCCTCACACCAACATGAATGGACAGTCCAATATGGAGGGACAATCAGGCATAAACACCTGAGATGCATATGCAAATAGGTGTAAAAGGGGTCCTGACTTTTAAAGTCAGGATTTCCGTTACGTCATTGATGGGAGGTTTGCAGACAATCAAGTGGTAAATACCTGGGATGCCCACATAGTTCTCTGCATTTGCACCATTCGAGCCCCCTGGAAAAGGAGGTGGAAAATCCATACCCCCCCCCCCCATTAACTCTGATTCTCTCTCCACAGTTACTGCCTCACCTGCTGAATATTTACAGTATTTTCTGTTGATGCTACGTTTCAGATTTCCAACATTTGCAGTATTTTGCTTTCTTTTTCAAACAAGTGTCCACAATACTTGACGACTGATACCTGGAAAGCACCAAGGAAACAGGGAGGGTTCTGAGGCCATGTGGTGGGAGCCAGGGCTGGAGTCAGGGGCCCATTCAGGGACTGCCCACAAAATGCAACATTCAAAGAGAGTCAGAGATGAGGGAAAGGAGGAAGACTTCCTTGGAGAGGTGCGGTTGGAGCCACTGCCTTTTGGGACACATTAACAAGAGACTGCAGGAGTTATTGGTTTCACAATACAGTTGTTCCATTTGAGTATTAACAGAGAGGAATGTGAGAATGGAAAATGCAGGCAACCATTAAGGAAACATAGCTACTGCATATCTGCCAGCTCACCAATGAAAGCCTCTGATGTGCTCTCTCCAATAGGCACAGATAATGAGCTAAAGGACATCCAGTCATTGCTGAAGTGCAAGTTGTGCTTGATCAGCAAGCCAGATCAGAGATTGCAGGAGTGCCTTTGGTAAAGTGGCACAGTCCATGAATTCATCCAAATGTCTTCCAATCTCTGTAGGATTGAGATGTCAGGTATCAGAGTTGGCACCTTGGTCACCTAGATCTCTGAATGTGTGCCTCAGCTGCAAGGCTGTATCAGTGAAAAGTTAAGAACACAGATACACATCAAGGGCTTGACAGTGGCTTTCTGTCTGTGAATGGGAGTATTTTCCCAGCATTTCATAATCTGTTTCATCCATTAGTCCACAGGTAGGAGAAGGATTGAATAACGGAACCTGCTGCCTTATTGATGGCAATGATCCAATTCAGAGGGGCCCAGTGCTGCATCATGCAGTTTCAAGCAGACACCCAGCCTGAGGTCCATGGTCCAGGGGAACCCCAGCAAAACCCAAAGGATGAGGAGGTGAGACCCATCCAATGGAGGCACTCACATGATTAACAGTCTACCAAATAAAAATTCCTATCTGGAGATGAATGAGAGACGATATCGCGCATGTCTGTGCTCATCAAGAGATCTGGTGGACCTGCTGGATGATCTAATGCCCAATGGACTGGGAGGACATCCTGTGCCAGGGACCGTGAATCTCACAGGGATCCACAAAGCACCTATGCAGCATCTCGCAGTCCTCAACACATACATGTATAAAGGTGCCCTCTATAGTAAGGCTCATCATTATGTGAAGTTACACTTGATAAATCTAGCCATGCTGCTAGATTTCTGGGGGTTGCAGCTATCTCTGACTTCCCTAGAGTTCAGGGTGCAATCAATTGCACACATGTGGCTTTGAGAGCTCCATGACAGCAGCCCCTGATTTTCATTAACAGGAAAAGATTCCACTCCCTGAACATTCAATTAATGTGTGATCATTAGAAGCACATAATGCACATTTGTGTCAGGTACCCTGGGAGTTTCAATGACTTATGCATCCTGAATCACCCCAGGTGCCTCACATATTCAAAGAGCCTGCCTCTGTGATTACAAGGCTGGCTGCTTGGGGATAAGGGGTACCTGCTTAAATGATGACTCAGGACAACAATTCAAGATGCATGTACCAAGGTTGTTGCGAATAATCATGGGTGACTTTACACATAGATTGGGCATATCAAATTAGCAACAATAATGAGGCAGATTAATTCCTGGAGAGTGTACTAAATGTTTTTTTAGACCAGTACGTTGAGGTACCAACTGGGGAACGTGTTATCCAAAATTTGGTATTATGCGCTGAGAAGGGGTTAATTAATAATCTTGTTATCTGTTCGGGAATATTGCCCATAACATGATAGAATTCGTCACAAGGATGGAAAATGAAGAAGTCCATTCTGAAACTAGGGTCCGAAATCTGAACAAGGGAAACCATGAAGGCATGAGGTTCAGATAGATGTGAGAACTACATTAAAAGGCATGACAGTGGATGGGCATGGCTAATACTTAAGGAACAAAGATATACATTGTAACAGTTATACATTCCTCTCTGGTGTAAAAACACAACAAGAAAAGTGTCCCAATCATGGCCTACAAAATAATTTAAGAATAGTATTATCTCACAGTGCCAGGGACCTGGGTTTAATTCCAGCCTTGGGGGTGACTGTGTGGAGTTTGCACATTTGTTCTGTGTCTGAATGGGTTTTCTCTGGATGCTCCAGTTTCCTCCCACAACCTTGGACTCCAGGATCAGATCATTTCTTTTTATACATTCATGAGATGTGCAGCTTAAATGTATTGGCCATGCTAAATTGCCACTTATTTTCCCAAAATGTGTAGGTTAGGTGAATTAGCCATGGTGAATGCATGGGGTTATAGGGGTAGGGCAAGGTTTGAGCCTTGGGGGTGAACATTGACCGAGAGGGGTGGTGAACATTGTCCGGGAAGCGGGGGGGAGAATGTTGTCTGGGGGCCAGGGGATGAACATCATCCAGGAGTGGGGTGAATGTTATCCTGGGGGTGGCGGGGGGGGCACAATTGTAGGATCATTTTCTGGGAGGAAAGGAGAAGCGGGAGGGGGCATTGTCCGTGAAAGAGGAGAACATTGTCCAGGAGGGGAGGTGAATGGGGTTGAACATTGCTGTTGGTTCCAGCTGATTCACTTAAGACTTTGCTGGTTTTACTCTTACTGTGTAAAAACTAGTTTAGCTATAGCACCTTGTGTTCAGCAATGTGAGATTAAGTGATAGTGTTAGCTGGAGCTTTGAACTCCTAAATCGCGCCACTGGCACCATATCAGCATTGCAATGTGATTGACTTCATGATCTGCCTGTTCAAACTTATGGTAGATGTTCAGCACGCACATTAACTTCCTCGTCAATCTGGCATTAATTGTCTCACATGTGTGTATGTGCACCGGACGCACCACTGTGGAGTTCTCAGGCATTCTTGAGACTTTGCCCAGTCTGTCTGGATTAAATTAAGAAATGAAGAAAGGACCTGTTACCATATGTTGAGAGTAAATTACAGACTGTAGAACAGACTGGGAATGAAATAGAGGATGAGGTTTGTAAACAGTAAAGTGGTTTGAAAATTAAGAGTTTTTAATAATGCTGTCTCTAACTACCCAAAGGCAATCTGAAATAGAAAAGAAATCTGTGATCAAAATGTGAAGCGTATACTAGCACATTGTTTCCTTAATTATAATGCTACATTTCCGACAATAAATGATGCAGTCAGGCTCCAGATAAAGCAAGCTAGTTAGAAAATAAGGGACATAGTGGCCAAGGGCAGAGTAAAACACAGGCTATTGGTCCCAGCCAAGGTAGTAGCCCGAAGTAAAACTCGCCTTAACTCACCAAACTCCATACATTTAAAACTACTGTCAGGAGGCAAAGTATTTTAATGAGACAGCAGGAGAGGGGAGAGGGGGGAGGATTCGGTATTGTGCACAGGGTGGGGAGGAGCCCCAAGTGCCTTTGGCATCCATGGCCCCAGCTCTGATACCGACCATTCTGACATGGGCCAGTGCAAACAATTTGTGGTCCCAGTATCTGTGAGAATGTATTGCCTCTTCAGCATTGCCTTGGTTCAATTGCCAGGTTCAATTCTATGCTCAAATTCTGGAGCAAGTTTTGAATACTCCAAGGAACATTAATTGGCTGGACATTGAACCATTGCACATGGGCAATGGTCAGCAAAATGTCTTGTGGGCCGCACGCAGAACTGAGATGGGCCGTATGTAGCCCCTGGCTGAAGGTTGCCCACCATTGTCCTAGGATGTTAAAAGAGGTGGCTAATAAGGTAGTAGATGCATTAGTGTCAAGTTTCCTAAAGTCCCCACATTCTGGAAAGGTTCCATTAGATTGTAAAGTAGCAAATATAACTCTTCTAGAACACAGAAACATAGAAAAGCTACAGCACAAACAGGCCCTTCGGCCCACAAGTTGCGCCGAACAATTTCCTTACCTTCTAGGCTCATCTATAACCCTCTATCTTACTAACCTCCATGAACCTATCCAAAAGTCTCTTAAAAGACTCAATCGAATCCGCTTCCACCACCACTACCGGCAGCCGATTCCACGCACCCACCACCCTCTGAGTGAAAAACTTACCCCTAACATCTCCTCTATACCTACTCCCCAGCACCCTAAACCTGTGACCTCTCATGACAAACATTTCAGCCCTGGGTAAAAGCCTCTGAGAATCCACTCTGTCAAGACCTCTCAACATCTTATACACCTCTATCAGGTCACCTCTCATCCTTCGCCTCTCCAAGGAGAATAGACCTAGCTCTCTCAACCTATCCTCATAAGGCATACCACTTAATCCCGGCAACATCCTCGTAAATCTCCTCTGCACCCGTTCTATGGCTTCCACATCCTCTCTGTAATGAGGCAACCAGGACTGGGCACAGTACTCTAGGTGGGGGCTGACCAGGGTCCTATACAGCTGCAGCATTATCTCCCGATTTCTAAACTTAATTCCTCTATTGATGAAGGCCAGTATTCCATACGCCTTCTTAACCACAGCCTCTACCTGCGACGCTGCTTTGAGCGTCCTATGAACCCGGACCCCAAGATCCCTCTGTTCTTCCACACTGCCAAGCGTCTTACCCTTAATATTATATTCTTCCATCCTATTCGACCTGCCAAAATGAACCACCACACACTTATCTGCGTTGAAGTCCATCTGCCACTTCTCCGCCCAGTCTTGCATCTTATCTATGTCTCGTTACAACTGCTGACATCCCTCTACACTATCCACAACACCTCCAACCTTTGTGTCATCAGCAAACTAGCCAACCCATCCTTCCACTTCCTCATCCAGGTCATTTATAAAAATCATAAAGAGCAAGGGTCCCAGAACAATCCCTGGGGCATCCCACTGGTGACCGACCTCCACTCTGAAAAAGACCCATCTACAACCACTCTTTGCCTTCTGTGGGCAAGCCAGTTCTGAATCCACAAAATAACGTCCCCTTGTATCCCATGTATCTTCACTTTCTCCATAAGCCTTGCATGGGACACCTTATCAAACGCCTTACTGAAATCCATATAAACCACACCTACCGCTTTTCCCCCGTCTAAGTGTCTCGTCACATCTTCAAAAAACTCAATCAGACTCGTAAGGCACGATCTGCCTCGAACAAAGCCGTGCTGGCTACTTCTGATCATACTATTCCTTTCCAAATGTTCATAAATCCTGCCTCTCAGGATCTTCTCCATCAACTTACCAACCACTGAGGTTAGACTCACCAGTCTATAATTTCCTGGGCTATCTCTTCTCCCTGTCTTGAATAACGGAACCACATCCGCCATCCTCCAATCCTCCGGAACCTCTCCCGTCTCCATTGATGATGCAAAGATCATCGCCAGAGGATCAGCAATCTCTTCCCTCACCTCCCACAGTAACCTGGGGTACACCCCATCCGGTCCTGGCGATTTATCTAACTTGATGCTTTTCAACAGCTCCAACACATCCTCTTTCTTAGTGCCCACATGCTCAATCTTCTCAGTCCACTGCAAGTCTGCACTGCAACTACCAAGATCCTTTTCCACTGTGAATACTGAAGCAAAGTATTCATCGAGTACCTCTGCTATTTCAACCGGTTCAATACAGACTTTTGCACCATCACATTTGATAGGTCCTACTCCTTCACATCTTATCCTCTTGCTCTTCACATACTTGTAGAATGCCTTGGGGTTTTCCTTTATCCCGTCTGCCAAGGCCTTCTCATGTCCCCTCCTGGCTCTTCTAATTTCCCTCTTTAGTTCCTTCCTACTAGTCGTATACTCTTCTAGATTTCTAACATTACCTAGCTCCCTGAACCTTTTGTAGGCTTTTTGTTTCTTCCTGACTAAATCCGTTACAGCTTTCGTGCACCACGGTTCCTGTAACCTACCATAACTCCCCTGTCGCACCGGAACATTGCCGTGCAGAGTTCCAAACAAATTTTCCTTGAAAATTTGCCACATTTCTTCCGTACATTTCCCTGAGAAAACCTCCTTCCAATTTATGCCTCTAATTTCCTGCCTCATAGCATCATAGTTGCCCTTATTCCAGATAAACACTTTCCTAGCTCGGCTGATCCTATCTCTCTCCAATGCTAGTGTAAAGGAGTTATGATCACTAGCCCCAAAATGCTCTCCCACTGATAGATCTGATGCCTGCCCAGGTTCATTCCCTAATATCAAATCAAGCACAGCCTCTCCTCTTGTAGGCTTATCCACATACTGTGTCAGGAAGCTCTCCTGAATACACCTAAAAAACTCCTCTCCATCTAAACCCCTTACCCTAGGGATATTCCAATCGATATTTGGGAAATTAAAATCTCCCATCACGGCCACTCTGTTATTATCATATCTCTCCAGAATCTGCTTCCCAATCTGCTCCTCCACATCTCTGCTACTATTGGGTGGCCTATAGAAAACACCCAGTAAAGTTACCGACCCCTTCCTGTTCCTAACCTCCACCCACAGAGATTCCGTAGACAATCTTTCCGTGGCATCCATCTTTTCTACAGCTGTGACACTATCCCTGATCAACAGTGCCACTCCCCCACCTCTTTTGCCTCCTTCCCTGTCCCTCCTGAAACATCTGAAACCCGGCACTTGAAGTACCCAGTCCTGACCCTGAGATAACCAAGTCTCTATAATGGCCACCACATCACACTTCCAAGCAGCGATCCACGCTCTAAGCTCATCCATTTTGTTCACTATACTCCTTGCGTTAAAATAAACACACCTCAACCCTTCGGTCTGAGAGCTCCCCTTCCCCTTCACCTGCCTATCCTCCCTCTCACACTGCCGACCAGCCCCTCTTATTTTTACTCTAACCTCCTCTCTCCCAGTCACCACATTTTGATTCCCACCCCCCCAACCATTCTAGTTTAAACCGTCCCCAGTAACCTTAGCAAACCTTCCCGCCAGGATATTGGTCCCCCTGGGATTTAAGTGAAACCTGTTCTTTTTGTACAGGTCGCACCTGCCCCTAAAGAGGTCCCAATGATCCAGGAACCTGAATCCCTGTCCCCTGCTCCAATCCCTCAGCCAGTCATTCATCCTCCACCTTATTCCGTTCCTTCCCTCACTGTCTCGTGGCACAGGTATCAATCCTGAGATTACTACCTTAGCGTTCCTTTTACTTAACTCCCTATATTCTCTTTTCATAACCCCTTCCCCTTTCCTGCCTACGTTGACAGTACCAGTATGCACCACGACCTCTGGCTCCTCTCCCTCCCACTTAAGGATTTCTTGGACCCTGTCGGAAATATCCCTGATCCCGGCTCCAGGGAGGCAAACCGCCATCCGCGTTTCTCGACTTCTTCTACAGAAACGCCTGTCTGACCCCCTCACTGTGGAGTCCCCAATCACCACTGCCTTCCTACTCCTTTCCTTACCTTTTTTTGCTACAGGGCCGGACTCCGCACAGGAGGCACGACCACTGCTGCTTCCCCCAAGTGGGCTGCCCCCCCCCCAATCAGTGCTCAAACAAGAGTACTTATTCTTAAGGGGCACAACCACTGGGGTACTCTGAACCACCTGACTCTTCCCTTTTCTAACTGTGACCCACTCGCCTGATCCTTGTGGCCCCGGTGTTACCACCTGCTTATAACTCCTATCTATCACCTCCTCGTTTTCCCTGACCAGACGAATGTCCTCGAGCTGCAGCTCCAGTTCCCTAACTTGGTCCCTTAGGAGCCGCAGCTCAATACACCTCGCGCAGATATGCACCTCTGGGAGGTTAGGCGACTCCACGACATCCCACATCCGGCACTGAGCACAGCAAGCTGGCTTCACATTCGTATTTCCCTTTTTCCTCAGATTCCGCAGGGGAAGAAATAAGAGTTAAACGTTGGGGGGGGGGGGGGGGGGGGGCGTGGAAAACCTACTCTGCCTCTGCACACTGAAGCCCGCTGAGCCAAAGCCCTTCAGCTCTCACTCTGCTCCCTTCTCACTCCGCTGCCCGCTCTCAACACTGCCCACTTGATACTGCGGCCTGCTTTTTAAACCTCCCGCGCGCTGAAAAAAAAACTAAACTCCTTCCCAGGCCACCTCACGGGCGGCCTACTTCCGCTTTTCAAATCTAAACTACTAAAACTACGAACCCCATGAAAAAGTAAGTAAAAATAATCAATTTCTTAGCCCTTTAGCTGGACACACAAATCGCTCCTCTCTTCTTTGCTCCAGTCTATTCAAGAAAGGGGGAGGCATTAAACTAGTTAGCTTGGCATTTGTCATGGGGAATATGTTACAATTGATCATTAAAGAGGTTATAGCTGGGTACTTAGGAAAACAATGTAATCAAGAAGAGTTAGAATGGTTTTGTGAAAGGAAAATCATGTTTAACCAATCTCTTAGAGTTTTTTGAAGGAGTAACATGTGCCATAGATAAAGGGGAACTTGCAGATGTGCTGTGTTTGAATTTCCAGAAGGCATTTGACAACTTGCGACTTCAATAGCTATTGTGCAAAATAAAAGCTCTAAAGAGTGAAAGATATTAATAAGAATAGAAGATTGACTGACTGGCAGAAAACAGACAATATACATAAATGGGTCCTTGTCTGATTGGCAGGATATGACAAGTGGAGGGGATCAACTTATAGACCCAGGGAACTGTCAGGCTACAGCTTCATCAGTTTGCTCAGTACCACTTCTTTAATGATTGTAACTTATTATTTACAAGAATGTAAATTCAACACATAGAGTCATAGAGGTTTACAGCACGGAAACAGGCCCTTCGGCCCAACTTGTCCATACCACCCTTTTTTTTTTAAACCCCTAATCTAATCCCAATTGCCCGCATTTGGTCTATATCCCTCTATACCCATCTTACCCATGTAACTAAATGCTTTTTAAAGGACAAAATTGTACCCGCCTCTGCTACTACCTCTGGCAGCTTGTTCCAGACACTCACCACCCTCTGTGTGAAAAAATTGCCCCTCTGGAACTTTTTGTATCTCTCCCCTCTCACCTTAAACCTATGCCCTGTGGTTTTAGACTCCCCTACCTTTGGGAAAAGATATTGACTCTCTAGCTGATCTGTGCCCCTCATTATTTTATAGACCTCTATAGATCACCCCTCAACCTTCTACGCTCCACAAGAAAATGTCCCAGTCTATCCAGCCTCTCCTTATAAATCAAACCATCAAGTCCCGGTAGCATCCTTGTAAATCTTTTCTGCACTCTTTCTAATTTAATAATATCCTTTCTATAATAGGGTGACCACAACTGTACACAGTATTCCAAGTGTGGCCTTACCAATGTCTTGTACAACTTCAACAAGACGTCCCAACTCTTGTATTCAAAGTTCTGACCAGTGAAACCAAGCATGCCGAATGCCTTCTTCACCACTCTGTCCACTTGTGACTCCACTTTCAAGGAGCTATGAACCTTTACCCCTCGGTCTCTTTGTTCTGAAACTCTCCCCAATGTCCTACCATGAACTGAGTAAGTCCTGCCCTGGTTCAATCTACCAAAATGCATCACCGGTGGGAAGATCTGACAGCACACCACCATCGTGGGTTCCACAGCAGCGAGGGGTGGAATCAATGAGAAATTCCATTGGCAGCAACGGGATCAGAAGATCCTGCTGCTGGTAAACAATGGCTATCAGCCTTCCACCACGAGCAACAAACTGTGGGGAGGCCAGAGAATCCCGCCCCACCTCTCGAATAGTGTGGGCACTTTTGGCCTCCTTATTTAAGGAAGGAAGTAAATATATTGGAGATGGTTCAGAGGAGGTTTACAAGATTGACACTTGGTATGAGTGGGTTGTTTTATGAGAATAGGTTGGACAGGCTGGGCTTGTTTCCACTAGCATTTAGAAAACCGAGGAGTGACTTGATTGAAGTATATAAAATTCTGAATGTACTGAAAAGGTTTGATTTGATTTATGATTGTCACATGTATTAACATCGTGAAAAGTATTGTTTCTTGCACGCTATACAGACAAAGCATGCCATTCATAGAGAAGGAAAAGAGAGAATGCAGAATGTAATGTTACAGTCATAGCTAGGGCGTAGAGAAAGATCAACTTAATGTGAGGTAGGCCCATTCAAAGGTCTAATGGCAGCAGGGAAGAAGCTGTTCTTGAGTCGGTTGGGACGTGTCCTCAGACATTTGTATCTTTTTCCCGGCGGAAGAAGGTGGAAAGAGCATGTCCCCTTCGACTTGCTCTGCCACTTTTCGTTCAGCTCACGCCCAACCCTTGTTGCCTCTTGTGATGCCTTGCCCTTATTTTGTGGCTTGTTGCCTTCTTGTTCCCTGGAGCTTTTAGGCTTTTTTTGTGTAGAGTGGTGGTGGCGGGGGGGGGGGGAGGGGGGGGATTGGAGAATTTTTTTTTTCAGAGGGTTGGATGACCTTGGAACTGCTTCAGCAGACATTGGAGATATGGTCATTGACTATTTTTAAGGCAGAGGTAGCTAGATTCTTGTTTGGCAAGGGAATCAAAGGTTATTAGGGCTAGATGGCAATGTGTAATTCGAAACACCAACACTGCACTGTAGTGATTCTATGATGATCAAATAGCGGAGCAGGCTCAAGGGGCCGAATGGCCAATCTATGCTCCTATTTTATGTTTGTATGCTTGCCACTATTGTACTCACAGCTCTGTTACTCCATTACCAGCCCTCTTCTTTCCACCAAATCCTTCCTACACTGTTTCAACAGCTGCTGTTGCTTGAGTGCACTTCCCTTTTAATAAAGGCAGGCTGGCATTACATTGCGCTAGTTACGGACACTCTTGTGCTTGCTGCTGAGCTTGTAGTCAGTTAGCAGCAGATTTGGTTCAGGGCTGCATGTTCTGATCATTTTGATGTACAGTAGTGAGTTTGTGTGGAGCCTGCTTCAACAGCTCAAGGCATGGTGTAATTATATATCGCGATCTCTGTGCCCAATGTCGGGCCTAATTGATATTTTCCTTCCAGAACATTTATAAGCACCCCATCAAAAGAAAAAGATAAATAATGCGCTTGAACCATTTTGAGGCAGAAGGGTAATTTTGTGTCTGAGGATGAATGATTGCTGGAGATTCTTGTGAACATCTCATTCAAATTTAACAGAGTAAGTGTGGTTGCAGGAGCACCTGAAGAGGATGTGGAAAAACCCCTAATAAGAAAGAAAGAGCTACCATATTACAAATGTTAATGGGATTAAAATGAAATATATCCCAGCAAAAGGTCTGGAGTAAGAGATAATTGAAGCACTTACCAGACCTCCAAAAATATGCGCAACGTGAATGTTACATTTCAAGAAGGATGAAATGGACTTACCAGAAAACTATAGGTCAAATGATGTGAATTTGATGGTGCGTAAACCACAAGGCGTCGTCTTGCAAGTGCACACTGGCAGTGGGAAGTCTCACCTATTGGCAGCTCACATCAGGAATTCAGACACACAATTTTCTGACTGTGAACTCAAAAGGGTGGAAATGATGGCAGCAACTGCCGGCATTTTCACAGGTACATTGAGTTTGTAAATTGAGTTTGTGTCTTTATATACCCTGTTTGTTGAACAGATCTCCCACTCACCTGACGAAGGAGCTGCGCTCCGGAAGCTAGTGGCGTTTGCTACCAAATAAACCTGTTGGACTTTAACCTGGTGTTGCTAAGACTCCTTACTGTTTTCACAGGTACCCCAGACTAGTGAGCCTACTCACTGACAACAAGGACTCAAAATTAACCCATCTAAAATCCAAAGTACATGATGAAATTAGTGAACCGTTTGGAAAGCCTGAATATGTAAAGGGCAGGCTGTGTGTGACAGTTGAAGTGAATGAATTGAATAATTCACATGGTCTCAAGCGGATGTGGTATATCATAGAATCATAGAAACCCTACAGTGCAGAAGGAGGCCATTCGGCCCATCGAGTCTGCACCGACCACAATCCCACCCAGGCCCTATCCCCACATATTTACCCGCTAATCCCTCTAACCTACACATCTCAGGACTCTAAGGGGCAATTTCTAACCTGGCCAATCAACCTAACCCGCACATCTTTGGACTGTGTGAGGAAACCGGAGCACCCGGAGGAAACCCACGCAGACACGAGGAGAATGTGCAAACTCCACACAGACAGTGACCCGAGCCGGGAATTGAACCCGGGACCCTGGAGCTGTGAAGCAGCAGTGCTAACCACTGTGCTACCGTGCCGCCCCACGGGATATATGAACTATCAGAAGGTATTCAACAGGTTTCAGAAGAGAATGATTATGAAGCCACATTGTATTAAAGAAAAGAATTCCCCTGATAGACATGGCTAGGAATCCATGTATATTGTTTGAATGTTGGGGGGAGGGTCGGGGTGGGGGGGGTGGTGCGATGTCTGTATTTCTGTATGCTGCATGGCTATCTGAAGTTCACGTCTTTTACATTTATTTATTTAAACAGCTTGCACATTGACACACAAGGAAGGATTTTAATCTTTCCTGATAAAAGCAGTTGTGTGACATGGTGGCACAATGGTTAGCACTGCTGCATCACAGCACCTGGGACTCGGGTTTAATTCCAGTCTTGGGTGACTGTCAGTGTGGAGTTTGTATGTTCTCCCCATGTTTGCGTGGGTTTCCTCTGGGTGCTCTGGTTTCCTTCCACAGTCCAAAGCTATGTGGGTTAGGTGGATTGGCCATGATAAGTTTAAGGGGTTTTAGTTCAGTCGGGCAGCATGGTTGGTGCAGGCTTGAAGGGCCTGTGCTGTAATTTTCTTTGTCCTTTGTTCTCTTTGTAAGTTGTCCCTCTGTGTCCCAAGATGTGTAGGTTAGGAGATTAGCGGGGTAAATGAATGGGGTCACGGGCATAGGGCGGGGCTGGATCTGGATTAGATGCTGTCAGAGAGTCGGTGCAGACTCAATGGGCTGAATGGCCTCCTTCTGCACTGTAGGAATTCTACGAAGGAGTATGGCAAACTGAGGAGAACTGCAGAGGATTTGCAAGGAGACAAAATGGGAGACAGATGACAATGCAGACAAATGCAAAGCAGTATACCTTCAGAATAAGAAATTAAAGGACATACTGGGGTAATTTTTTCAGTTGATATTCTTCCACCCATTACAAACAATAAACCATAACTCACATTTTTTAAAGCAAAAGATTTCAGTCAGCTACTTCTTTAAAAAAAAGTTTAAGGAATGCATGATAACATTTGTGCTTTAATTATTGATCATGGCAAGGATGACAAACTGAACAATCCAGCTGCAGTTAGTAGACACACTGTGTGCACAGTCATTGAGATCTCACCAGTTACCAGAGGAATCATGATAAAACTACACAAAACTTTCAAAAATAAAGAGAAAGTACAGATCTACCTGAACACCATTTACACACAAACATTATATACAAGGAAGATGTGGTGGTAAGTCAAACTGAAACATTTAAAAGCAATGGGCTTGTTCTAACAATGGTACGTTTTGTTCAGTGGAATGCCTTGATCCAACCCAATGAAAGGAAGCCTCCTGGGAGGGGATAATGAACATTGGGAGATTATCAATACTTCACAAATTTCTGGACTTACACCGCAATACCCTTGGAGTGGAAATGAAGGTGAGTACAGTAGGATAACAAAAGAAACATTATGTAGTTTTATTCAACAAGAAAAGGGGGGGTGAAATACAAATAACACAAGAAGCTGTGCAATGAGGCAATGTCACACAAGGCCTTGCCCTGGGAAACGTTTGGTGGGTAATCAAGATGGCAGACAATAGGAATGTGGAGATACTGATTGTTCCACTTATCTGCATTTTTAACAATGATTCATCAAATCTTTGGCTTTCCTGTTAAGTACCATCTCATAAATATCTGTCAAAATGTATCTGCAAACCTTGCGTTGCACACTCAGTTTAGTAATGTTACTGCATATTTATTTAGTCTTTCATGAGGTGGCTTCCTTGGTCTAGCACTGTGCTTGGGAACAAGAGGAGTACAAGCAAAGCAGTACAAAGCTATCCAGTAGAAGCACTGCATAGAGAAATCTTTGGGCGTGCAAGCTTGGAGCTTTCTGAAACCGAATTAGCTGTAGAGCTAACAGGAAAAAAAAGGTTGCAATATTTAAAATTAAGAAAACTCTTGTGTAGGAAGCCGAAAGGGATTGTGCAGTGCTTCGTACGGTGGCTCCTGGTTTGATGGAACCATTTTTTACATTTTTGTTTGTACTTTGTTCTGGTTTCGCGTCAGTAAAGTCCTCAAAGTCAAAAGCCTCCTTCACTTCCTCATTTCTCTCCTCGGAAGTTTCCTCTTGCATTTTCTGCAGTAACTTCTTCCGTTCCCTTTTCTCATTCATTTCAATTTGTGCAAAAATATCGGGAAGATTGTTGGGAAATTTATCACCGTCCCCTTTTCCTTTTCTCATTTTTTTGGCCTTGCCTTTTCCAAGCGAGACAGAGAATAACTTTTCAACAGCTTCCTCTGTCTTCTTTTTGTCCGATAGTTTTAGAAGTCGCTCGGCCGTCTTTCGGAAGTTATCGGTGTTCAGGACTCGGGCCAAGATTTGCTTTTCTAGCTGCTGAAACACAGGTTTTGCATGTTGAAGGTTCTCCTCAACAACGTTCGTGTAATCTTCCACTTCCTGCACTGAAGCATCCCTGATTGCAGAAGCTCTGTCAAACACAATTTTCTGGCGGTCAGCTAGTACCATGGCAAACAGTGGTTTCACAGCAGTTTCCCCAGTTAAGAGATAAACTGTATAGGTTTTTTCATTTGTTGCTAGATATACATCTACTCGATCCAAATCTGCTCGAATGCTAAAGCTTTGAATCTCCACAGAAGGTCCAAAGAAGATATAGGCTGTTCTAGTGACTGGGTACCTCAGCGTGGTTGTGACATTCACATAATTTGTTCCATTGTATGGGTATCCACGGGGGTAAGTCTTGAACGCCAGCCCAGCCTTTTCACTATTGCCTTTATCATCCATCCAGAACATTGTATACTGGCCATCCTTTTGTCTAATAAATGCTCCATTCACTCCATCTTCAGAGATTTCTTCAAAGGCCACATCTGTGTTATGGAAAAATGCGCTCACCCTTTCAAGTGGGCTGTCTTCGTGCAAGTGGATTTGATCCACCAGGAGTAAAAGCTGGGGTTGCAGAAGGAGGAGGTTCCTTTGGCAACTCTTCAGTTTCAGGCTAGGGTTGTAAGCACCTGCTGCTTCTCCCCTGATAAAGACCACTCCGTTCTGCTCCAAAGCCGCAATGACCTGTCCACGACAATCCCCAGAAATGCCATGTTTATATTTCAACCATTTTGAGTTGCATGCTTCTGTCACCTGCCCTTCCCAAGGGCTGAAACAAGTGTCTGCTGTAGTTGGTGAGAACATTAAGGCATTGTTGAGAAAGGTGTATTTTGGGCCATACAAAGCCTCTGTGATGAAGGGCACACCATTCGGTGCGAACGTGAAAGAATTCTGATCAGGATGTTCATGACCAGCGTTGAAATTCTTCCAGCCATTAATCCACTGTGAATATTTCTTCTGATGCACCATGTCGTAGATTGCACGTCCTCCCAGTTTACCCGATTTGAAGGACAGGAAGGGTCGGTTAACTTCCACTGGTACAGCCCCTCCGTAAGTTACAACTCCCCAATCTTCAAAATAATGTAATTTTTGTAACCCATAATCCAGAGGCGGGGCTGGAGTCAATGAGCCATCGTACCTGATAACAAATTTTAAAAAAGACACTATTTTGGCAGCAGAAAAAAAGGGCAATCACATGACAAAAATACGTGCTCACAAAATAACTGCTGTTTAAAACTGTTTTTAAATCTCACTTAAGTCCCGCAAAACATAGCTTCCAATTTCTCATTTTTGGCAATGTAATCAGAATAGATCAACGATCCTCAGATTATTAATCATCTACTTCTTTAAATATTTATAGCATCTTTTATCAACAACATGTTTCTGTTTCCCTTGCACAGATTTTGTGCTCATGCAGGTGGGGGTACTATCATTAACACCATCATCAAACACAGGCTAGATTCAGAGTGAAATTGCCTCCACCCCAGCCAAAAGCGTGCCTCAGCCCCAGCCAAAGAACACTACCACTTATTGGACCAATATGGCATTTCCATTTCTTTTTATTCATTCAGGTAATGTGAACAATGCTGGCACTGCCAGCATTTGTAATCCATCCCTAATTGTCCTCGAGAAGGTGGCGGTGAGCTGCCTTCATAAACTGATATAGCCCAGATGGGGTAGCACACCCGCTAGCCTGTGAACTTGGAATCAGATTGTGAATCAGTGACCTGATAGATGATGGTAAAACTAGGTTGAGGCTTCCAAAACCTATTTCACATAGAACTTCTATGGCTATAGTACCAACAGGCATGGAATAGCTGTGATCTACAAATTTCACAATCAGAAGCAGCGATTTGAAGCTGTGGTCAACGTGGAGTCTTTTTTAATGCTTTAATTTATGCTCCACAAAAAAAACCCATCATATTTCTGTTGAATCGGAATGAAACCTCTGGACTATTTAACAAGACTATTTGTCGTAACAAGCAATGACCTCATGACAGGGGTGTTCAAAATTCTGTCACATTTGTATATTCAGGTGCATTTTACTTATTATTTTGTATTTAAAACATTGATATGCTGCAATGAAACATGTTAGGATTGTATAAATTTAATAAAATAAAGCTTTTAGCTGTTGCAGTTGCAGAAACAGGAATGTGGGACTTAAGAGCTGCAGTAGGCAATTCATCATTTGATAAGGTTATGGCTGATCTTGTTGTGGGTCTGTCATTTTTGGGCCTGCCCTCATATGCTTGGTTTCCTTATCTATCAAAAATCTTTCTAACTTGAATAAATTAAATAACCAGGTGTTTACTGCTTTTTGTGGAAAAGAATTCCACAGAATTCCCCTCTAGGTATACTGTACACATAGAGAGAGATCACATCTACATCTGCCACTTAACCAATGACTGACCAGCCTCCTCTTTTTTTATTTTACCCCCAGATTATTTAATCCACTCAGCTCTTTGTCATCTTACCACAGAAATTCAGTGTGGAGTGTGCACCACCTCTGTCCTTTGGCTGGTGTGCCCGGTCCCTCCCGGATTCGATTCTTTCTGATCTGCTCTGCTAACCAATTGCCACTGCCATTGCGCAGCACGTAGGTATCCAGAAACACCAATTGACTTTCAGGCCCATAGAACCAGTTGTAGTTGGAATCAGCAATGGCCACAGTCCTTCTAAAACCTAGAAGATATCAAAATCAAAATACAGCGCCAAAGAGAAACCACAGAACAAAGTAACAGTAAAACAAAAGTAAATTGAACATCCCTCTCTCAAAGGTTATTCAGAAAGCAGGCTCCACAAAAATGGACCATTATATTTCTGTTGAATAGGAATGAAACATCTGGACTATTTAGCAAAACTATTTGTCCTAACGAGCAATGGCCTCATGACAGGGCTGTTCAAAATTCTGTCA
Organism: Mustelus asterias; assembly: GCF_964213995.1. Classification (NCBI taxonomy): domain Eukaryota; kingdom Metazoa; phylum Chordata; class Chondrichthyes; order Carcharhiniformes; family Triakidae; genus Mustelus; species Mustelus asterias. The sequence goes on from NC_135805.1 coordinate 64,326,329, forward strand.
CATTTGTATATTCAGGTGCATTTCACTTATTATTTTGCACTTAAAACATTGATGTGCTGCACTGAAACATTTTAAGATTGTATAAATTTAACTAAAATAAAGCTTTTAGCTATTGCAGCTGCAGAAGCATCGGGATGTGGGACTTAGGAGCTGTAGTAGGCCATTCATCTAAATAACCTACTGCAGCTCCTAAGCCCCACATCCCTATTAAATGAGATGCATAACTGATCGGACACATCAGTGTCACTCGAGTTATTTGTACCACTGTACATCCACATTAATTTTGTCATCTTATTTCAGTATTGTCCAGCTGCTTCTCCCGTTTATTCATGTACAAATACCTGTCAAAATGTTCTGATATTTGTTTAGCTTTATATTTATCCCACATGGGCTATTTACATGAGCATTATATTACCATGTTAATATTTAAACTTTGACCATTTTAATATGAAGTTCCTAACTAGGTTGCTTAGATTGTTACCAAATTGTCATTCAGGCTTTTCTTATAAATGCAAAAAATAAACCAATCTCATAAACATGGATCGATTCTGGTCACATCATATGGGTCAATCTTACAAAAATCGCATTCTCTCCACGCAGCCTTACCAACTCAGAGCACATCTGATAACCTTGACAGGGGCTAATCACAATTGTGTACCTTTTTATATAGGGAAAAACATGAGAAATATACCTAAATTCAGCTACTGAGATTACTACTGGGAGAGTGATTTTATGAATTCAGCCCTGGCATCGACTATGTGCAACTGCCAAGTAAATGGCTCAGGATGGAGCATCAGCATACAATGAATCAAGAACCAGCCTTCAGGCAGAGCACACATAATGATAATGATAATGATGATCTACTGCATTTGTAAACTAAACATTGAAGTACTGAGGTAGCACTGCATTGTCAGAGGTCTTCTGATCAGGCCCCGTCAGTGTGAATCTTAATCCTGTTTCTGAGATACTGCTGTTTGTAAAATGATTCTTGTGTTCACTTAAGTAACACAGCAACTGCACATTCAGACAGTTCATTGAACATGAATGCTTTGGTATGTTTCTTGAAGATGTGACGCACTGCTATATAAATGAAAGTCTTCTCTAAAAAGATTTGCCAACACCACACACAAAAGAGTAGATTTCGGCCCATGCTCTCAGGGTGAGACAAGGTCACAAGGAGTTAGCTGAAGAATCCAATCTATTATAACTACATCTTTATCTTGCACTCCCTTTGTGCACGATTTCCACAATTGTGGTGTAGGAATAAGAAAGTTATCCTTTGATTGATTCCATAGAAACATGCCACCCAGTGGTGTAAATAATTTTTGAATTTTAACAAGCCAAACAGAATTAGATCTTTTTCAAGTAAGAATTTTATAATAATTTTTGTGATAATAATTACTTGCATCGATCTAAGATTTCAGATAAAGCAAATGAAAAGACAAAGAACAAACTTATCATACGAAAACCCAAAAACTCTATGTTCAGGTGGCAGCTATGTGTCCTTGTGCATACTTAGAAGGGAGATTGAATTATGGTTGGGTGCTATATTTTGTCTCAAAATGAATCTGTGAAGAGCCCTAGGACATTTTATTACATTAAAGGTGCTATATGAATACAAGTTGTTGTTGTTGCCAGGTTTAAACCGGTAGTACAGTTAAGCTTTGCACAATCTTGTACACATTTGGATAAAACATTGGACTTTGTTTTGCTGCAGTATTTTGCCCAACATTTAACCTCCATATCTTCCTTTCGACAAATATCATTGACTCCAAATAATTCCTTCCTTTGGATGGAGAACATTTTCAAAAGAAGCAATGGTCTGGTTAAAGAAAAAAACTTGTGTTTGAATACCCTGTCGACAAACATATCATCACTTCCTTTCTTACTGTATACCCAACTGCTTCATCTCATTTCCTGTGAAGTATCCTTTCAGTAGCACAGTTGAGATTATGATTTTACCATCAGAGCAATTATGGACCCCAATACTTCACAGGAAACTACATTTGATAGAGTTCCTCCCTTTTTATGTTTCATCTTGCCACCTGGGTCCAACTTGACATTTTATAGAGCTTTGAATAAAGTTCCTCGTGTTTAAAGAACAGTTGGGGATAAGTTTTTTTTAATGTCAAATCCTACCTGGGAGAACAGTCCTATAGTAGAAAGCAAAATGCTGCTTGATCCAGGGGTGATCAAAGTGACTGATATTGAAGTGCTTTTGTACCAGGAACATATACTGGAATAGGGATCTGGTGGTGTAACTGCCATAAGCCACGCCTTCATACAAGGAGCCATCCTTAACATCCTTCAGTAGGACCATTGACTTCTCCAGAATAGCAAGGACTTGTTTTGTCCATAAGTAAGCTTCTTGGAGATAACCTAAGAATCACAAGGGAAAAGAAAGCATCAGAGTAAAATTGATGGCATACAAAATTACAAATTCAACAATAGCAATCCTTCTAAAATGGTACCTTTGAACAAATGCCAGATTTTTGTTCAATAGAATTAATTAGAAAAGGAAATGGTGCCAGAGGACTGGCAGACAACTAGTGTTATTCCTATGCTTTAAAAAAAAAGTCATCCTGGGAACTATAGACGATATAGCTTAAAACCAGTGGCAAAAAATAAATAAAGTGGAAGCTTTACTGGAAGAAGTAAACATCAGAAAAACATCAGAAACCAAAAATATTAGAAATAATCAGCATGGATTTCAGAAGAGAAAGTCATGCTTGACCAACTTTCTGTTAGTTTTTCAAACACAATAAAGAGTAGACAAGGTTAATAAGTAATAAATGTAACATATTTAATTATATATTTTGAAAAGGTTTTTGACAAGGTACCATGCAGTGGATTCTTCCTTGCTGCTGTCAGACTTGAATGGACTTACCTTGCATTAAGTTGATCTTTCTCTACACCTTATGACTGTAACACTACATTCTGCACTTTCTCGTTTCCTTCTCTATGAATGGTATGCTTTGTCTGTATAGCGTGCAAGAAACAATACTTTTCACTGTATATTAATACATGTGACAATAATAAATCAAATCAAATCAGATGGATTAATTACTAAAAGCAGACCATGTGGAGTCAGGGGACAAAAAAGCAAAATGGATAGCAAGCTGGCTATCACTGTGCCATCATGCGGGTGGCATGGTAGCACAGTGGTTAGCACTGCTGCCTCACAGCACCAGGATCCCGGGCTCAATTCCGGCCTCGGGTCACTGTCTGTGTGGAGTTTGCACATTCTCCCGTGTCTGCACGGTTTTCCTCCAGGTGCTCTGGTTTCTGCCCACAGCCCAAAGATGTGCGGGTTAGGTTGATTGGTCATGCTAAATTGACCCTAGTATCAGGGGGATTAGCGGGGTAAATGTGTGGGGTTATGGGAATAGGCATGGGTGGGATTGTGGTCAGTGCAGACTCGATGGGCCGAATGGTCTCATTCTGCACTGTAGGGATTCTATGATTCTATGGCTAAAAAAGTAAAAGCAGAAAACAGGGATTGAAGTTGGGCAGAGGAGTTCCACAGGGATCGATGCTGGCATCACTGGGCATGGGCCAGTTGATCTGGATGATCTATTTCTATGCTGGACACTCAACATAATATATATATGATATTAAGGCAGGTGACCAAAGCTTGATCAAAGAGGTAGTTTTGAACAGCACATTAAAGGAGGAAGGAAAGATAGCAAGGTAGAGAGGGAATTTGAGAACCTAGTGCCTTGGATGAGCAACAGACCCGAGACTGAGGATTACGGCTGTCTTGGCTGTTTGTGGGCCTGGAGGCATAGGAGCTCGAGAGAGGCGAGGCCTTGGAGGGATTTTGAAAACAAGACTAAAAATAGAGGGATTGCTTAACCAGAAGCCAATGTAGATTAACAAACTCAGGGGTGATGGGTGCACAGGTCTTGGTGCGAGTTAGGACACTGGCAGCAGAGTTTTGGATGGCCTCAGGTTTACATAGGGTGGAATGTAGAAGAGAGTCATGAGTGTATTAGAATAGTCAAGTCTAAAGGTAACAAAGACATGGATATGGGTTTCAGTAGCAGATGAACTGAGACAGGGAGAGTAGAAGTAGAAGCAGGGAAGTGAAGGTAGACTGGGTAATGCTCAAAATATTTGATGTAACTCAATGTAAAATTTTGCTTTCCCTTCTACTGTTGAAACATCTAATTTCTTCATCTAATGAATTGACTTCTGGAAATGAAAGAGCTCTGGCAGCTATTAAATTAAACAAAGCTGATTCAAATCTTGACAAAAGAACTTCCGTTATTTTTAGGATGTGTTTATTTTAGAGTATTTTTTTAAAAGAATGATGAATCGACAATTGTTTGCCAAAATATTTGCCAAACACTGAGAAGATACAGGAAATGAAAATACCACGTGCCAAAAATTATAATGTGGAGATGCCGGCATTGGACTGGGGTGAACACAGTAAGTGAACACAGTAAAAATTATATGCAACTGTTGAGTCTATTTTCTTCCTCCTCCTCTCCCCATGCCTCCTCAATAAAGCCGGTCATCCTTTGTTATAAATTCATTTGTTTAAGATATAAGTCACTCCTGCTTCTCACATGGCATGTGCCAAAATAAATTCAGACTTCCCAATGGCCAATTTCATGATAGTGTAATCCAAGTGTAACAACAGCACCCCCTTGTGATTGGAACCAGATATTTAAACTTTTTCATGAACTTCCACATTATAAATCTTTTCAAAACCTGTCCAGATTAAGAATTGCCCAGTTACAATTTTGATTAGGTTCAGTTAACTCAGTCAACTTAACTTGTCTATGTGTAACCGTAAAAGATAATAAGTCATTTTGATTGACTTAACCACTTTCCTTAAGTCTGCTTTTTGCTGGAGCTCGCAGATTGGATGCGTCTCTGTTGCTACTTCAAACATCCTGGTCCTAATTATCAGACTCTCCATCTAGTGGAGGGAAGTCGCCTTAAATTCATGGTAAATGGCTTAGGGGCAGGATTTTGCACGGTTCCTCAGGATGCTTCACAGCAGTGGAGACAGCCTGCCCACCATTAGCTGGTGGCAGGATCTTCTGGTCCCATTGCAGTCAGCGAGGTTTCCCATTGTATGCACCCCCTACTGCTGGGAGACCCTTGGTGAGGGTTCACCATCGGCAAAACCGGAAGATCCTGCTGGTGGCAACAGCCGGAAAATTCCAGCCAAAGTTCATTGCTGCTACTCTTGATTCCGCATTGTTGTTGGGTGGGAAGGTTGCATGGGCTGCCCAGGTATTTGCCTCTTGCAGGTAGAGCCTCACTAGTAATAAGCTAAATTATACACTTAACTAGGACAGCAATGCAATTTTCAGGTGCTAAATATAGAGCAGTGGGTGGACCCATCGGAACAGATGTACATCATTTAGCCCCTAAATCCTGTACTGTCATTCAGTGGGATCATGGCTGGTCTGAGATTTAGCTCCATATACTTGCCCTTTCCCTGAAATTCCTTAATACCTTTGGATAACAAAAGTGAGTTTTCTATTTTGCAATTGATTTAGCATTAATTGCTGTCGTGGAAGAGAGCTCCAAAGCTCTACCACCTTTGTGTTTAGAAGTTGTCATGGTAGCCAAGGGGGATCATCAATCGATCTCCCCATGGGCCTTGTAGAATACGAGCTCCCCTATTAGACGAGTGGCGGCTCTCCCAATAGGGAAGTTTCAGTGGTGAGGGTTTAAAATCTGCTCGCTCCACTCAGGTCGGCAGTCGAAAGACTTCGGGGCTGACCTGCACTCTGTAGCTGCTGAATGGCATTTTGAACACATTGTAAATAAAGGGTGATCGGTGACACAAGACTTGCCTCAGTAAAATTATTACAGAAGTGTTTCCTAATTTCACTCCTGTGTGCAAGGATAGAGCCAGAAACTACAGATCACTCAGTTTGACTTCAGTGATAGGGAAACTTCTGGAAACTATAGTTTGTGAGAAGATCAATAGTCACTTAGACAAGTACAGGATGATGAAGGAAAGGCAGCATGGATGCATTCAAAGAAAATCATGTTTAACTAACTTCTTGGAGTTTTTTGAGGAGATAATAGAGAAGGTTGATAAGGACAATGCTGTTGAATGGCATATATGGATTTTCAAAAGTCATTTGATTTGAAGATTAGAAACACTGTAAACTATAATGAGGACAATCGTGAACTCCAAAAGGACACAGATATGTTGGTGGATTGGGCAGACTGGTGGCAGATTAGGTTCAGTGCAGAAATGTGTGTGGTGATTCATTTTGGCAGGAAGAATATGGCGAGACAGTACAAAAGAGAAACTCTAAAAGAGGTACAGAGGGACCTTAGTGTATATGTACATAAGCCATTGAAGATGGCAGAGAATGTTGAGAGAGCAGTTAAACATATACCTTAGGCTTTATTAATATGGGCATTGTGTACAAGAGTAAGGAGGTCATGTTGAACTTGTGTCAGCCACTAGTTAGGTCTTGTCTGAGGAAGGATGTGAAGGCACTGGAGAGAGTGCAGAGAAGATTCATGAGAATGATTCCAGGGATAAAGAACTGTAGCTATGTGGGTAGATTGGAGAGGTTGGGACTGTTTTACTTGGAGAAAAGAAAGCTGAGAGGAGACCTAACAGAGATATTCAAGATCCTGAAGAGTAGAGACAGATGTTCCCACTTAAGAAAGCATCAAGACCTAGAAGGCACAAATCCAAAATAATTGACCAAAGGAGTAAAAGTGAAGTGAGGAAAATATTTTGACCCAGAGAGGATTGGAGTCTGGAATGAACTTCCTGAGAGGGTGGTGGAGGCTGGTTTGATCAAGGTATTCAAAAAGGAATTGGATTCTATCTGCAAGGAAAGAATGTGCAAGGTTATGGGGATAAAGCAGAGGAGTGGAACTAGGTAGAATTCTCTTTCAGAGAGCCAGTGCATACTTGGTGGCTGAATGGCCTCCTGCTGCATCGTAAAGATTCTGTGAACACAAAACAATAACTAACGTACAGGGGGCATGGTTAGTAAGTTTGCAAATGACACCAAGATTGGTGGCATAGTGGACAGTGAAGAAGGTTATCTCCAATTGCAACGGGATCTTGATCAATTGGGCCAGTGGGCTGACAAATGGCAGATGGAGTCTAATTTAGACAAATGCGAGGTGATGCATTTTGGTAGATTGAACCAGGGCAGGGCTTACTCAGTTAATGGTAGGGCGTTGGGGAGAGTTACAGAACAAAGAGATCTAGGGGTACATGTTCATAGCTCCTTGAAAGTGGAGTCACAGGTGGACAGAGTGGTGAAGAAGGCATTCGGCATGCTTGGTTTCATCGGTCAGAACATTGAATACAGGAGTTGGAATGTCTTGTTGAAGTTGTACAAGACATTGGTAAGGCCACATTTCGAATACTGTGTGCAATTCTGGTCACCCTATTGTAGAAACGATATTATTAAACTAGAAAGAGTGCAGAAAAGATTTACTAGGATGCTACCGGGACTTGATGGTTTGAGTTATAAGGAGAGGCTGAATAGACTGGGACTTTTTTCTCTGGAGCGTAGGAGGCTGAGAGGTGACCTTATAGAGGTCTATAAAATAATGAGGGGCATAGACAAGGTAGATAGTCAATAACTTTTCCCAAAGGTAGGGGAGTCTAAAATTAGAGGGCATAGGTTTAAGGTGAGAGGGGAGAGATACAAAAGTGTCCAGAGGGGCAGTTTTTTCACACAGAGGGTGGTGAGTGTCTGGAACAAGCTGCCAGAGGTAGTAGTAGAGGCGGGTACAATTTTATCTTTTAATAAGCATTTAGATAGTTACATGGGTATGATGGGTATAGAGGGATATGGGCCAAATGCGGGCAGTTGGGATTAGCTTAGGGGTTTTAAAAAAAAGGGTGGCATGGACAAGTTGGGCCGAAGGGCCTGTTTCCATGCTGTAAACCTCTATGACTCTATATGTATGTGAATGGAACTTCTCAGTTTTCTTCTGAAAAAATCAGTACCAAAATACTGTCAAAACGACATTAGAAAGTAGATGGAATTAAAACAAGAACAACTTCCTCCTGGTTCTGCATCCTCCACCTGCTTGCATTTTTTTAAATGTCCGGCTTTATCTTCTTTTTGGCTTACACTGAGGAGGCTGGATTTGATGGAGCAGGTTGGGGGATTTGATGAGGAGCTGGGGTGTACAGCCAGAAAGAAAGCAGCCTCCCAACCACCACCTCCCGCCCCCCCCCCCCCCCCCCCCCCAAACCCCCACTCAGATGGAAAGTCGGCTAATAGCCGACACACTGGCATGATGGGAACAGTTCAGGGGTGGGGGAAGGTGTTGGGCTGGACACCACTCATCTTTCATGCACACCCCTGCTGAATAAAATCCAGCCCCAGGTTCCCCAAGGCGCTGGCTCCTTAGTCTTGAGCTTTGACGGTAAAGTGTTTGTAACCTATTAACCCTGAGAGATTCACCACAGACAGTGCCAAAGCATTCCTCACCCAAATGCACGGTGGCACAGTGGTACTGCTGCCTCACAGCACCAGGGACCCGGGTTCGATTCCAGCTTTGGGTAACTGTCTGTGTGAGGTTTGCATATTCTTCCCGTGTCTGCGTGGGTTTCCTCTGGTACTCTGGTTTCCTCCCACTGTCCAAAGGTGTGCAGGTTGGTGGATTAGCCATGGTAAATATGTGAGGTTATGCGTATAGGATCGGGGAGGGGGGGTTCATAGAAATCATAGAAACCCTACAGTGCAGAAGGAGGCCATTCGGCCCATCGAGTCTGCACCGACCACAACATGGGTTGGATGAGATACTCTGTCGGAGAATCAGTGCAGACCCGATGGGCCAAATGGCCTCCTTCTGCACTTCAGGATTGTATGATCTAGACACACGCATAACTCCCTTGTTAAAATAAATTAATGCCTGGATCAAACTAATATAATGCAAACATGTAACCTAACACTAGATGGCACTATCTGACATAGATTTTTGGCTCTCGTAACTTCAATAAAGAAGTTTACATGGCGTTTCTTTTGTTAATATATGTGTACGTATGGGGAATGTGTATATGTGTGGGCACTAATGAAGTTCTAGTGAATCGACAGGATGTCCAGGAATCAACAAACCATATGATCAGCCCTTCTATTGGTCAGTGGCCAGCCCAGGCCCTGTGCCAGCATCATGGAGGAGTTTGCACACACGATCCTGCTGACCCACAAAGCAGCAGATGTGAGGCCTTTGGCTACCCCTGAGATGTCACAGGAAGGCAGCAGAGACACGCCGCCCTGGCAGCTGCAAAACAGGCAGCCTGCAGCAGGCCTTGTGCTTTCACTTTAACCCCCAAAATCTGATGGGTTAGGTGCAGATGAAAAATAGAATATGTAGAAATCTCGAACCCCACCCCAAACTGCTCACTTCTAGATTGAAAGGAAGCGGGTAAGGGAACGGCCAAACAATCCATTCTCAGGAGGTGGATTCTTGGCTGTGTGCCCCTATTTTAAGAGGTTTTTAATTTTTCTTTTAAACTCAGGTGCAAAGGGCTGAATCTATAAGGTAGGTGCAATTATAGCATTGCCTCGGGGCTGGATGAAGAGTCCGCCTGCACTAACAAGCTCAATTGTTTAAACTAAAACAGGAAATGTTGGATGATCTCAGCAGGTCTGGCATCACCCATGGAGAGAGAAACGGAGTTAATGGGGCAAATTTTACTATCCTGCCCGCCATGGGAATCGGAGCAGGTGAGGCGCGGACCATGGAAAGGTCCGTTGATCTCTGGCAAGATTTTCCGGTTTCGGAGCGAGCAAGGCCGGAAAATCCTGCCCAATGTTTCTCATCCATATGAATGTTCTTCAGAGCTAAAGAAGAGTCATACGGACTCAAAACATTATCTCTGTTTCTCTCTCCATAGATGCTGCCTGACCTGCTGAGAATTTCCAGCATTTTCTGCTTTTATTTCAGATTTCCAGCATCCGCAGTATTTTGCTTTTATATTAAGCTTAATTGCTTACCTGCCCATGATCAAGTGACACTCATCAAACCCCAGTCTCTGACTCACATTCTTTTCCCCCCCACACCCGAGATCTTGTCCCACCTTCACACTGTAAGCCTCGACTGTGACCTCTCCCTCTCCTGCATCCCTTCCTTCCTTCCTCTCCGTTCCCCAATGGAGGCAGCCTGTCAGTCAGGTAAAATAAGCCCTGGGGTTAATTTCAGCAGCACGCTTGGACATCTGGATGGCCCAGTCAGAACTGCTCTCTCCCCATAAATACTGGGGCCCATCTGTCCCAAGGGACTCATAGTCAAAGAACAAAGAACAAAGAACAGTACAGCACAGGAAACAGGCCCTTCGGCCCTCCATGCCTGTGCCGCTCCTTGGTCCAACTAGACCAATCGTTTGTATCCCTCCATTCGCAGGCTGCTCATGTGATTATCCAGGTAAGTCTTAAACGATGTCAGCGTGTCTGCCTCCACCACCCTACTTGGCAGCGCATTCCAAGCCCCCACCACCCTCTGTGTAAAAAACATCCCTCTGATATCTGAGTTATACTTCGCCCCTCTCACCTTGAGCCCGTGACCCCTCATGATCGTCACTTCTGATCTGGGAAAAAGCTTCCCACCGTTCACCCTATCTATCCCCTTCATAATCTTGTACACCTCTTTTAGATCTCCTCTCATTCTCCGTCTTTCCAGGGAGAACAACCCCAGTTTACCCAATCTCTCCTCATAGCTAAGACCCTCCATACCAGGCAACATCCTGGTAAACCTTCTCTGCACTCTCTCCAACGCCTCCACGTCCTTCTGGTAGTGCGGCGACCAGAACTGGATGCAGTACTCCAAATGTGGCCTAACCAGCGTTCTATACAGCTGCATCATCAGACTCCAGCTTTTATACTCTATACCCCGTCCTATAAAGGCAAGCATACCATATGCCTTCTTCACCACCTTCTCCACCTGTGTTGCCACCTTCAAGGATTTGTGGACTTGCACACCTAGGTCCCTCTGTGTTTCTATACTCTTGATGGCTCTGCCATTTATTGTATAACTCCTCCCTACATTATTTCTTCCAAAATGCATCACTTCGCATTTATCTGGATTAAATTCCATCTGCCACCTCTCCGCCCAATTTTCCAGCCTATCTATATCCTGCTGTATTGCCCGACAATGCTCATCGCTGTCCGCAAGTCCAGCCATCTTCGTGTCATCCGCAAACTTGCTGATAACACCAGTTACACCTTCTTCCAAATCATTTATATATATCACAAATAGCAGAGGTCCCAGTACAGAGCCCTGCGGAACACCACTGGTCACAGACCTCCAGCCGGAAAAAGACCCTTCGACCGCTACCCTCTGTCTCCTATAGCCAAGCCAGTTCTCCACCCATCCAGCCACTTCTCCTTGTATCCCATGAGCCTTAACCTTCTTAACCAACCTGCCATGTGGGACTTTGTCAAATGCCTTACTGAAATCCATATAGACGACATCCACGGCCCTTCTTTCGTCAACCGTTTTTGTCACTTCCTCAAAAAACCCCACCAAATTTGTAAGGCACGACCTCCCTCTTACAAAACCATGCTGTCTGTCACTAATGAGATTGTTCCGTTCTAAATGCACATACATCCTGTCTCTAAGAATCCTCTCCAACAACTCCCCTACCACGGACGTCAAGCTCACCGGCCTATAATTTCCCAGGTTATCCCTGCTACCCTTCTTAAACAACCACATTCGCTATCCTCCAATCCTCAGGGACCTCACCTGTGTCCAAAGAAGTGACAAAGATTTCTGTCAGAGGCCTAGCAATTTCATCTCTCGTCTCCCTGAGCAGTCTAGGATAGATGCCATCAGGCCCTGAGGCTTTGTCAGTTTTAATGTTCCCTAAAAAACCTAACACTTCCTCCCTTGTAATGGAGATTTTCTCTATCGGGTCAACACCTCCCTCCGAGACACTCCCGGTTAACACGTCCCTCTCCTTCTTGAATACCGATGCAAAGTATTCATTTAGGATCTCCCCTATTCCCTTGGGTTTAAGCATAATTCCCCTCCTTTGTCCCTGAGAGGTCCGATTTTCTCCCTGACAACTCTTTTGTTCCTAACGTATGAATGGAATGCCTTAGGATTCTCCTTAATCCTGCCTGCCAAGAACATCTCGTGACCTCTTTTTGCCCTTCTAACTCCCCGTTTGAGTTCTTTCCTACTCTCTCTGTATTCCTCCAGAGCTCCATCAGTTTTCAGTTGCCTGGTCTTAACGTATGCCTCCCTTTTCATTTTAATCAGATCATCAATTTCCCTGATTATCCACAGTTAGGTTTCAGCCAAAACCCATGCCCCTGTCATCAAATAGCCCTAGAGGGAGCTTTGGATTATCCAGGGGTAGTCATGACAATAAGTTAGCCTATCCAGTAAATATTTATTTTCAGAAAGAAGAGGTGAATTGATCATCAGCAACCATGCTTAGCTCCTGGAAAGTGTGAATTGTCCTGTGAGGGGTGACTGTTCAGGTAGAAGAGGGCTGAGTGAGGCTGTTTTAATGGGGTTAAGACTTCAAGCCATATTTTTTTGAATAATCATAATTCCTAAAATTTAAAAACTGGACAACAATCTTTTAACATAACTGGAGCCATGTCTTCAAACAATAAGAGCTAATCTGGCAGTATCAAAAGAGTTTGCGCCTCTTGATTGTATAGTTATTTTTCTTACACCAGCTAAATGTTGGAGCAAGCATTTCTTGCACCCATTCCTGCCCACATCGAATCATAGAATCTACAGTGCAGAAGGAGGCCATTTGGCCCATCGAGCCTGCACTGACAACAATCCCACTCGGGTCCTATCCCCGCAATCCCATATATTTACCCTCCTTATCCCCTGACACGAAGGAGCAAATTAACATGGCCAGTCAACCTAACCCACACATCTTCGGACTGTAGGAGGAAACCGGAGCACCCGGGGGAAACACATGCAGACACGGGAAGAGTATGCAGACTCCACACAGACGGCCACCCGAGGCCGGAATTGAACCCGGGTCCCTGGTGCTGTGAGGCAGCAGTGCTAACCATTGTGTGCCACTGTGCCTCTCTGTGCCACTGGATTTACTTGGTAATATGAAGTGGGGTGGAAACTCAATACAACTGGATCCCATTCCAAATTCCTCTCCCATTTCTCCAAACAGGCCTCTGCGATGGGGGAATTGTGAGGATTGATGGTGCCTTTGCAATTTTGCAAAGAGGACGGGGAGAAGTCCATTACCATTTGATCAACCAGAAAATTGCAATTTTCTTAGACTCTTTGGAAACAGAGGAAAGTTAGCATTAAAGAAGGTGGGAACTGAGAAATCGCAGCAAATTCTCTTCAAAACTCCTGGAAATGCTCAACTTAAGAAAAATACAAGTCACTAATATTTGAAGGTCAAGGAATTCCACAATGCTTTGATCTGAAAAGTGATCAGAATTCTAATCTGCAATCACCGTTCTTTTTAACAATTAAATATACAGTGATGCCATTTATTTTCTTAAATCTGAAATCCTCAGGTGTGGGAGGTGCGTTGCCCAGATTACTTACCCACCCTGGAGCTACAGGGAGTTGACGGTTTTGGATTTCAACTGAGCAGGCAGCAAGGACAACCGCACAAAACTGGCAAGGGTCCTTTTATACATCTGCATGGAGGATCTTCAGGAAATGATGGGAGTCTGACTGGAATTTTCACTTGCCAGCCCCAGCTGGAAGCCACAATCAATATCCTGCCAGGCCAATCAAGCGAAGATGAGTGTTGGAACCAAAAAAAAGGTCCAAGAAGTTAAGCTTTAAGAAAACAAAGTTCTAACTTTCCTTGTGGTCCCTGCTCCTACAACCCTCAACAACAATTCACATTTATACAGTGCCTTCAACGGATGTTAAAGTAGTAAAAACATCCCAGAGAATTCTGCAGGAACATTAGCAGACAAAATATGGCACCAATCCAAATAAATATGTATTGGACCAAATTAGACTGGTGATTATAAATTGCCCATGGATGTAGCTTTCAAGGAAAGGTTCAAAGGAGTAGTGAAGATTCATGGAGATATTTAGAAAGGGAAGGAGGTTTGCAGGTGCAGCAGGTAATTAAGAAGGCAAATAGAATTTTGTCCTTCATTGCTAGAGGGATGGAGTTTAAAAACAGAGAGGTTATATTGCAGCTATATAAGGTGCTGGTGAGGCTATACCTGGAGTACTGTGTACAGTTTTGATCTCCTTCCTTGAGAAAGGATATACTGGCACTGGAGAGGGTGCAGAGGAGATTCACTAGGTTGATTCCGGAGTTGAGAGGATTGGCTTATGAGGAGAGACTGAGTAGATTGGGGCTATACTCATTGGAATTCAGAAGAATGAGGGGGATCTTATAGAAACATATAAAATTATGAAGAGAATAGGTAAAATAGAAGCAGGGAGGTTGTTTCCGCCGGTGGGCGAGACTAGAACTAGGGGGCATAGCCTCAAAATAAGAGGGAGCAGATTTAGGACTAAGTTGAAGAGGAACTTCTTCACCCAAAGGGTTGTGAATCTGTGGAATTCCCTGTCCAGTGAAGCAGTTGAGGCTACCTCATTGAATGTTTTTAAGGCAAAGATAGATAGATTTCTGAACAGTAAAGGAATTAAGGGTTATGGTGAGCGGGCGGGTAAGTGGAGCTGAGTCCACGAAAAGATCAGCCATGATCTCATTGAATGGCGGAGCAGGCTCGAGGAGCCAGATGGCCTACTTTTTTCTTAAAGTTAAAGTCTATTTATTAGTCACAAGTAAGGCTTACATGAACACTGCAATGAAGTTACTGTGAAATTCCCCTAGTCACCACACTTCAGCGCCTGTTTGGGTCAATGCACCTAACCAGCATGTCTTTCAGGCTGTGGGAGGAAACCGGAGCACCTGGAGGAAATTCACGCAGACATGGGGAGAACGCACAAACTCCACACACAGTGACCCAAGCTGGGAATTGGTGCTGTGAGGCAGCAGTGCTAACCACTGTGCCACCATGCCGCCCCTGCTTCTAGTTCTTATGTTCTTATAGGGGGTGAGATTTTAAACTCACTCCAAACCCATTATCTCACACGGAATTAAAGCCTAGTCCAAGCAGTCATGAGACCATGGTGGGATTTGGCAAACTAGGAGCTACTGTGAGACAGTAAGCAGCTGAGCAAGGATGATAAGTGGATGAGACTTGATGTGAGTTTGAGTACAGGCCACAAAATAATGGATGCGCTCAAGTTTACAACATTGCAAGGTGGGAGAACTGGCCAGGAGTGCATTGAAATAGTCAGTGACAGACCATCAATGGCCATCCTTCAATTCGAGGATGACGTCTACTCAGGGTCAGGTTTCTGCCATGAGTCTGGAGCCAATTCTTGACCCACAGATTGTTGGGAACATGGGGCAGAAGATCCCAGGGGGGTCATGGAATCCAGAAAGCAAGATTTGCTTCTTTTTCTTTTCTCTTTGGCACTGCTCTGCCTCACCACTAAGACATTGTGATTCAAAGTGTGATGCAGTTTGATGGACAAGTTGTTGCCATTCTGAACAATTGGTAGCAAGCTCCTCCCAGTCATTGATGTCAGTGCTGCCACACTTCAAGGAGAATTTTAGAGTGTCTCTGAAGTGTTTCCTTTGTCCTCTCCTGCAATGTTGGCCATTTGAGAGGTGAGGAAACGGCTTGGTGGCAAATATGCTTTTTGGCCATCTGGACACAGTGTCCAATCCATCAAAGTTGATGTTTCAGGAGTTTTGTCTCAATGTTTGTGGAACTAGATTCCAGAAGGATATTAGTGTTTCTTTGATGGATTTCTCACTGAATCAGGAACGCGCCGAGGGGGGTAGCCATTGGCGGGATAGGAAGATCCTCCAGGTGGGATGGACCGGAGAGTTTTGGCCAATGTCAGAGGTTCCTCTGAAAGGTCTAAAGACACATTGTGCCTTTAAGAGTATCTCCTTAGTCATGGGCAGTCAACGGTTCAGGAGAATGTTTGTCAGGGTTTGCCCTGCTACAGGCAAGTGGAATACACCTCAATAGTTCCCAGAAAATTACTTACTTTTCTTCATGAAGTTAGTCACAATTGTTGTATTCCTCAAGTAATGTGGAGCGGCGGGGGAAGGGAGGGTAGTACTTTTCCCTCCCAAATCCATACATTGAGCGCATAGAATCTTAATGCGACTAAAAGTTGATCAGATTTGAAGATCTCAGCTGGATTACCATCAGGCTGCGGGCTTTGTTGTTTTCTTTCCATTTGACTGCTTGTTACAGCTCCTATTGATGGTGATTCACCCATGGATTCTGCCAAAGGATACCGGGCAGGGGAGGTGGTTGATATTTGGCAGGGATAGATGGGGAATCAGTGCATACAAATATGATGGATTAAATGGACTTGATGAAAATTTGTTTACAGGCTACAGAATAATAGATGCACGCTAGTTAGCACCAGTGCAAAGTGGGAATACTGGCCAAGAGTGCATTGGAGTAGTCAATAACAGAATAACCACATGAATGAGGGTTTCAGTAGCAGATGGGCTGAGTCAGGATTGGAGTTAAGTGATGTTATGGCCGCTTGATAAAAGGTTAAGCTTCCCACAGCATGAAATTGTGAATCCCAGCACCTCACATATGGGGGTGGAATTGATGAGCAATATCTGGGACATGTGATTTTGCAAAACTTTCATCCTAAAACAAGAGCGTATTTAGCCAGTGTTAAATTCAGGCTGGCCATTAAAATCACATTAATATTTGTGATTTCCCACCAGGATCCCCAAGCAGTTAATATATCATATATCATAGAATCACAGAAACCCTACAATGCAGAAAGAGGCCATTCGGCCCATCAAGTCTGCACCAACCCTCCACAAGAACATCTTATCCATGCCCTATCCCCGTAACCCCATGTATTTATCCCACTAATCCCCCTAACCTACACATGGTGGGACACTGAGTGGCAATTTAGCATTGCCAATCCACCTAACCAGCACCCGGAGGAAACACAAACACGGAGAGAATGAACTCCACAGACATACGTTATGCAATATATTTATTTCAACCTCAATTATTGTGTTTTCTAGAAGTTTCTGGTGTTCTTTATGAACAAACATGAATGGATTTATCATTATAATAAATACTGCTTGGAGAGTGTAGACCAAGGATTGGAACAAAGTTAATGAGTTGATGGTGCAAATCATCACTAATGGGTATGATCTAGTGGCCATTACAGAAACGTGGCTGCACGGAGACCAGGACTGGGAGATGAATATCCAGGGGTATCAGGCATTTAGGAAGAATAGACAGGAAGGAAAAGGTGGTGGGGTAACTCTGTTAATAAAAGATAATATCAGGGTAGTAGTGAGGGATGACATAGGCTCTAAGGAACAAAACGTGGAATCGTTATGGGTAGAGATAAGGAATAGTAGGGGGAGAAAAACACTAGTAGGCGTGGTCTATAGGCCCCCAAATAATAATGTTGAGGTGGGGAGGGCTATAAACAAGCAAATAATGGATGCGTGCAAAAACGGAACGGCAATAATCATGGGGGACTTCAACCTGCATATTGATTGGCTGACTCAAGTTGGAAGGGGTGGGATGGAGGAAGAGTTCTTAGAATGCTGTCGGGATAGTTACCTTGAACAGTATGTTACAGAACCGACGAGGGAACGAGTTATCTTAGATCTGGTAATGTGTAACGAGGTGGGTAGAGTTAAGGATGTTCTTGTGAAGGACCCTCTTGGGTCAAGTGATCACAATATGGTCGAATTTCTGATACAAATGGAAGAGGAGAAAGTAGGGTCCCATACCAGTGTCCTCTGTTTGAACAGAGGGGAGTACGATAGGATGAGGGCTGAATTGGCTAAGGTGGACTGGGAGAGCAGACTGGTGGGTAGGACAGCTGAGGAACAGTGGAGGATTTTTAAGGAGATCCTTTTCAGTACTCAGCAACAATATATTCCGGTGATAAAGAAGGGTTGTAAGAAAAGGGATAACCAGCCGTGGATAACGAAGGAAATTAAGGAGAGTATTAAATTAAAGACCGATGCGTACAGAGTGGCCAAAAATAGTGGAGAATCGGAAGATTGGGAAAACTTTAAGAAACAACAAAGAACGACTAAGAAAGCGATAAAGAAAGGAAAGATAGGTTATGAAGCTAGGCTAGCTCTAAATATAAAAAATGATAGTAAAAGCTTTTACAAATATATAAAAAGGAATAGAGTGGCAAAAGTGAATGTTGGACCCTTGGTGGACAAGAGGGGGGATTTAATAGTGGGAAATGAGGAAATGGCTGAAACTTTAAATAAGTTTTTTGTGTCGGTCTTCACGGTGGAAGACACAAATAGTTTACCGAATATTAACGATAGAGGGTTGGTAGGAGGAGAGGTACTCAATACAATTAACGTCACCAGGGAGGCAGTGCTTGGTAGACTAACGGGACTGAAGGTGGACAAGTCCCCGGGCCCGGATGGAATGCATCCCAGGGTACTGAAAGAAATGTTAGAGGTAATAGCGGATGCGTTAGTGGTTATTTATCAAAATTTGTTGGATTCTGGGGTAGTGCTGGCGGATTGGAAAACGGCTAATGCTATGCTGCTGTTTAAAAAAGGAAATAGACAAAAGAACATAAGAACATAAGAAATAGGAGCAGGAGTAGGCCATCTAGCCCCTCGAGCCTGCCCCGCCATTCAATAAGATCATGGCTGATCTGACGTGGATCAGTACCACTTACCCGCCTGATCCCCATAACCCTTAATTCCCTTACCGATCAGGAATCCATCCATCCGCGCTTTAAACATATTCAGCGAGGTAGCCTCCACCACCTCAGTGGGCAGAGAATTCCAGAGATTCACCACCCTCTGGGAGAAGAAGTTCCTCCTCAACTCTGTCTTAAACCGACCCCCCTTTATTTTGAGGCTGTGTCCTCTAGTTTTAACTTCCTTACTAAGTGGAAAGAATCTCTCCGCCTCCACCCTATCCAGCCCCCGCATTATCTTATAAGTCTCCATAAGATCCCCCCTCATCCTTCTAAACTCCAACGAGTACAAACCCAATCTCCTCAGCCTCTCCTCATAATCCAAACCCCTCATCTCCGGTATCAACCTGGTGAACCTTCTCTGCACTCCCTCCAATGCCAATATATCCTTCCTCATATAAGGGGACCAATACTGCACACAGTATTCCAGCTGCGGCCTCACCAATGCCCTGTACAGGTGCATCAAGACATCCCTGCTTTTATATTCTATCCCCCTCGCAATATAGGCCAACATCCTATTTGCCTTCTTGATCACCTGTTGTACCTGCAAACTGGGCTTTTGCGTCTCCTGCACAAGGACCCCCAGGTCCCTTTGCACAGTAGCATGTTTTAATTTGTTTCCATTGAGATAGTAATCCCATTTGTTATTATTTCCTCCAAAGTGTATAACCTCGCATTTATCAACGTTATACTCCATTTGCCATATCCTCGCCCACTCACTCAGCCTGTCCAAATCTCTCTGCAGATCTTCTCCGTCCTCCACACGATTCACTTTTCCACTTATCTTTGTGTCGTCTGCAAACTTCGTTACCCTACACTCCGTCCCCTCCTCCAGATCATCTATATAAATGGTAAACAGTTGCGGCCCGAGTACCGATCCCTGCGGCACGCCACTAGTTACCTTCCTCCAACCGGAAAAACACCCATTTATTCCGACTCTTTGCTTCCTGTCGGATAGCCAGTCCCCAATCCACTTTAACACACTACCCCCAACTCCGTGTGCCCTAATCTTCTTCAGCAGCCTTTTATGGGGCACCTTATCAAACGCCTTTTGGAAATCCAAAAACACCGCATCCACCGGTTCTCCTCCATCAGCCGCCCTAGTCACATCTTCATAAAAATCCAACATGTTTGTCAAGCACGACTTTCCCCTCATGAATCCATGCTGCGTCTGATTGATCGAACCATTTCTATCCAGATGCCCTGCTATCTCCTCTTTAATAATGAATTCCAGCATTTTCCCTACTACAGACGTTAAGCTGACCGGCCTATAGTTACCCGCCTTTTGTCTCCTTCCTTTTTTAAACAGCGGCGTAACATTAGCCGTTTTCCAATCAACCGGCACTACCCCAGAATGCAACGAGTTTTGATAAATAATCACTAACGCATCCACTATTACCTCTGACATTTCTTTCAATACCCTGGGATGCATTCCATCCGGACCCGGGGACTTGTCCACCTTCAGTCCCATTAGTCTACCCAGCACTGCCTCTCTGGTAACATTAATTGTATTAAGTATTTCTCCTGCTGCCAACCCTCTATCGTTAATATTTGGCAAACTATTTGTGTCCTCCACCGTGAAGACCGACACAAAAAATTTATTTAAGGACTCAGCCATATCCTCATTTCCCACTATTAACTCCCCCCTCTCGTCCTCCAAGGGTCCAACATTCACTCTAGCCACTCTATTCCTTTTTATATATTTATAAAAACTTTTACTATCGTTTTTTATATTAATTGCTAGCCTAGCTTCATAGTCTATCCTTCCTTTCTTTATCGCTTTCTTAGTCTCTCTTTGTTGTTTCTTAAATTTTTCCCAATCACTTGTTTCTCCACTATTTTTGGCCACTCTGTACGCAGCTGTTTTTATTTTAATACTCTCCTTTATTTCCTTCGTTATCCATGGCTGGTTCTCCCTTTTCTTAACTACAGGCCGGTTAGCTTAACGTCTGTAGTTGGGAAAATGCTGGAATCCATCATTAAAGAAGAAATAGCAGGCCACCTGGATAAGAATGGTTCGATTAAGCAGACGCAGCATGGATTCATGAAGGGAAAGTCGTGCTTGACGAACTTGTTGGATTTTTATGAAGATGTGACTAGTGCGGTTGATGGAGGGGAACCGGTGGATGCGGTGTTTTTGGATTTCCAAAAGGCGTTTGATAAGGTGCCTCACAAAAGGTTGCTGAAGAAGATTGGGTCACAAGGAGTTGGGGGTAGGGTGTTAGCGTGGATTAGGGATTGGCTATCCGACAGGAAGCAGAGAGTCGGAATAAATGGGTGCTTTTCTGGTTGGCAGGTGGTAACTAGTGGCGTGCCGCAGGGATCGGTACTGGGGCCTCAACTATTTACCATTTATATAGACGATCTGGAGGAGGGGACTGAGTGTAGGGTAACAAAGTTTGCAGACGACACAAAGATAAGTGGAAGAGTGAATCGTGTGGAGGGCGTAGAAGGTCTGCAGAGAGAATTGGACAAGCTGAGTGAGTGGGCGAGGATCTGGCAGATGGAGTATAACGTTGACAAATGCGAGGTTATTCACTTTGGAAAAAATAATAGCAAATTGGATTATTATCTAAATGGAAAGAAATTACAACATGCTGCTGTGCAAAGGGACCTGGGGGTCCTTGTGCATGAGACGCAAAAACCCAGTCTGCAGGTGCAACAGGTGATCAAGAAGGCAAATGGGATGTTGGCCTATATCGCAAGGGGGATAGAATATAAACAGAGTAAGAAGTTTAACAACACCAGGTTAAAGTCCAACAGGTTTATTTGGTAGCAAAAGCCACACAAGCTTTCGGAGCTCTTAGCCCCTTCTTCAGGTGAGTGGGAATTCTGTTCACAGACAGAGCTTATAAAGACACAGACTCAATTTACATGAATAATGGTTGGAATGCGAATACTTACAACTAATCAAGTCTTTAAGAAACGAAACAATGTGAGTGGAGAGAGCATCAAGACAGGCTAAAAAGATGTCTATTGTCTCCAGACAAGACAGCCAGTGAAACTCTGCAGGTCCACGCAACTGTGGGAGTTACAAATAGTGTGACATGAACCCAATATCCCGGTTGAGGCCGTCCTCGTGTGAATATAAAAGCAGAGATGTCTTGCTGCATCTGTACAGGGCATTGGTGAGGCCGCAGCTGGAATACTGTGTGCAGTATTGGTCCCCTTATTTGCAGAAGGATATATTGACCTTGGAGGGAGTGCAGAGAAGGTTCACCAGGTTGATACCAGAGATGAGGGGTGTTGATTATGAGGAGAGACTGAGCAGATTGGGTTTGTATTCCTTGGAATTTAGAAGGCTGAGGGGGGATCTTATAGAGACCTATAAGATAATGAAGGGACTGGATAGGGTAGAGGTGGAGAGAGACTTTCCACTTAGAAAGGAAACTAGAACTAGAGGGCACAGCCTCAAAATAAAGGGGGGTCGGTTTAGGACAGAGTTGAGGAGGAACTTCTTCTTTCAGAGGGTGGTGAATCTCTGGAATTCTCTGCCCACTGAAGTGGCGGAGGCTACCTCGTTGAATATGTTTAAATCACGGATAGATGGATTCCTGATCGGTAAGGGAATTAGGGGTTATAGGGATCAGGCGGGTAAGTGGAACTGATCCACTTCAGATCAGCCATGATCTTATTGAATGGCGGGGCAGGTTCGAGGGGCTAAATGGCCTACTCCTGCTCCTATTTCTTATGTTCTTATGTTCTAAGGGGTCACAGTGTCAGGATAAGGAACTGTCCCTTTCGGATGAAGAGTGGGATAAATGTTTTCACTCAGAGAATTATGAATTTAAGCATTATGTAATAAGTCAATGCTCAAAATATTTACTGGAAACTCATCTGGAACATTTTCATTTTACACTCAAGTTTATTTCTCTGATTCACATAAACAATTATTGTTAGTACAAAACCTTGCCAAAAATTTTAAAAAGGATTTGAAAGTTTTTCCTTTTGCAAGCTCAGGAAAGTGAGATGCATCAATAGAGATGGAAAAAATTACAGCCTGCCGAGCCACAATTTCCTAAGATGCACACTTTGTGAGAATTGGATTGCAAAACTACCCCAATCAGTCACAATAGAACCTGCAGTTCAAGGAAGTCTCACTTTATGACTCTTCTTAGATCTTAGAATCTTAGAAACCCTACAGCATAGAAAGAGGCCATTCGGCCCATCGAATCTGCACCGACCACAATCCCACCCAGGCCCTGCCCCCATATCCCTACATATTTACCCACTAATCCCTCTAACCTACGCATCCCAGGACACTAAGGGCAATTTTTTTAGCATGGCCAATCAACCTAACCCGCACAGTGGGGGGAAACCGGAGCACCTGGAGGAAACCCACGCAGACATGAGGAGAATGTGCAAACTCCACACAGACAGTGACCCAAGCCGGGAATCGAACCCAGGCCCTGGAGCTGTGAAGCAGCAGTGCTAACCACTGTGCTACCGTAATTCCCCCCCCCCACCCCAACCACGCGCGCGCGCGCACACACACGCACGCACAGAGGAAACAGAGTAGTTAAAAATGTATTTCTAAGTAGGACAACTGTCATCTTAAGGAAAAGTTCCTGTGTTTCATAATCATATTACTAACAACCTCCATAAACATACTATAAGTGAAATGGCTATGCATGTGAGGTTGTGAGAGAAAGGAGAATGTCCTGAAGTGACATCTGAGGGCAAATCTCACAAACCTGTGCTCTTAAGAAAAGCTCTGCGCACCAGAAGCAGGTATCAGGAAATTCAGGCAAAAGAGAATAGGGGGGGTCCTTAGTGGGACAAGAAATCCTGTGGGGTCTACTGATCATCACACATGATTTGGTTTTATTCATTCTGGGACATAGGCTTCACCGTCTAGGTCAGCATTTATTCCCATCCCTAGTTGCCTTGGAGAAGGTGGTGGTGAGCTGTCTTCTTGAAACGCTGCAGTCCATGTGCTGTGGGTTGACCCACAATGCCGTGAGGGAGGGAATTCCAGGATTTTGACCCAGCGACTGTAAAGGAACGACAATATATTTCCAAGTCAGGATGGTGAGTGGCTTGGAGGGGAACTTGCAGGTGGTAGTATTCCCACGTTTCTGCTGTCTTTGTCCTTCTAGATGGAAGCAGCGCTGTGTTTGGAAGGTGCTGTCTAAGGATCTTTGGTGAATTGCTGCAGTGCATCTTGTAGATGGTGGTGGAGTGAGTGGATGTTTGCAGATGTGGTGCTAATCACAATCTGCTATATGCTTGGGCAGTCAATATGCTGTATTGATTTGCTATATTTAACCCGCACTGTTCAAATAAACAGTCAATCACATTGGAATTGGATAGTAGAATAGCAAGTACTATTTAATACTGAGATAATGTAAGTTGATCGAAAATATGTTCCACAAATTGTATATCGTTAAATCAAGTGCAGCAAAGGCAGATTTGAATACGTTAGTTGACTGAACATTGCAAGCCAGCAATGCACTGTTTCACCTCTGTCACTGAAAGCAGGAAATGGAAGTGGAACGGACACAAAGAAATTTTTTAAAATTATGCCACAGAGGTGGCACAGCTCATCAAATGTTCCATCATTTAAATGAACTGACAGAAAATAAAGCATTGAGACAGCAGTGCTCAGCAACTCCTTGCAGTTTCTTTTCTCAATGCACTGCTCCCACGTCCAGCAAAAACAGGAAAATCTGTCATTTAGTATGGAGACAAAAAAACCAAGGGTGAGATTTTCCAGCCTCCCTGTGGCATGTTTTCTAGTGGCAGAGGCAGCTCACCACTGGCCACCAGCGGGATCTTCCGGTCTTGCCAATGTCTACAGCGTTCGCATGGATCACTCCCTCCGCCACCATGGAAGCAAAGAAAACATCTGGGAGTAGGACCGGTTGGGAATCACCATCGCCACCAGCATGACCAGAAGATCTTGCCGCTGGGAAGGACCAGAAAATTCAATCCCAAGTCTGACAGAGCAGCCTACTGTATCATGGCTGAATACTCAGTGCTATGATAGATGAGGTTGGTGCAAACCTGTTTAGCATTCTGGCAGCATGTCCTCACAGTAAGTGCTCCAGTTCTGCTGCCATGTCCCTGATGAATCAGAGTATCGACAGGACAAAATTGCCAAAAAATTGCCCTTAGTGTCCTGGGATGCGTAGGTTAGAGGGATTAGCGGGTAAAATATGTAGGGATATGGGGGTAGGGCCTGGGTGGGATTGTGGTCGGTGCAGACTCGATGGGCCGAATGGCCTCTTTCTGTGCTGTAGGGTTTCTAAGATTCTAAGATTCTAAAATTCCTCCTATTAACTCTCTGCCTATAAGATCAGTTGCTCTGCTGGACTGTTCCCTCCATTGTTCCTACTCTATTTGCTGAAGTCATCTCAGTAAATGGACTAAGATTGAGGATGTTCCAAAACAAAGGAGTGTCAAAACATTGGAACCGGGAATTTCCTTGGATTTAAATCCAGCTCTGGACTGTCAGTTTATCAGAAGTACGACATATTCCACCACTAATGTGGGGAATTGTGGTTTCTGCTGCACTTTCATCACTGTTATTTCCTTTGAAATTCTGTGGAAATTTCTTGCTAAAATGAAAAATCCCAAAATAACAACATGCTGACAGAGGAGGAGGAAAGACAGTAAAACAGGGGTGGGGGGAAGGAAACTTTAGCATATTGATGACTCTCAAAGGCCTCTTTAAATGCACTAAAATGCCCAGCCACTTGCTGCCCTGGATGAGTAATATAGATGGATGGCCTGATGACTCAGTGCTATTCGGATGCAAACGCCAGGCAATTGCCTGACTGACAGCATTAGGACCTCACTTGAATTTTGGAACTGAGAAATTATCAAGCATTTACTTTGATTTGATTAATTATTGTCACATGTATTAACATACAGTGAAAAGTATTATTTCTTGCGTGCTATACAGACAAAGCATACCATTCATAGAGAAGGAAACGAGAGAGTGCAGAATGTAGTCTTACAGTCATAGCTAGGGTGTAGAGAAAGGTCAACTTAATGCAAGGTAAGTCCATTCAAAAGTCTGACAGCAGCAGGGAAGAAGCTGTTCTTAAGTCGGTTGGTACGTGACCTCAGACTTTTGTATATTTTTCCTGAAGGAAGAAGGTGGAAGAGAGAATGTCCGGGGTGCGTGGGGTCCTTAATTATGCTGGCTGCTTTGCCGAGGCAGCGGGAAGTGTAGACAGAGTCAATGGATGGGAGACTGGTTTGCGTGATGGATTGGGCCACATTCACAACCTTTTGTAGTGCCTTGCAGTCTTGGGCAGAGCAGGAGCCATACCAAGCTGTGATACAACCAGAAAGAATGCTTTCTATGGTGCATCCGTAAAAGTTGGTGAGAGTCGTAGCTGACATGCCAAATTTCCTTAGTTTTCTGAGAAAGTAGAAGCATTGGTGAGCTTTCCTAAGTATAGTGTCGGTATGGGGGGGACGAGGACAGGTTGTTGGTGATCTGGACACCTAAAAATTTGAAGCTCTCAACCATTTCTACTTCGTCCCCTTTGATGTAGACAGGGGCGTGTTCTCCTTTACGCTTCCTTTACAGTCATACTTAAAAACCCAAATCAGGAAACAAAGTTGGAAGCTAAATTGGAAGGCATCCAGCGTAAGCAATCGTTGATGGTATTGCTAATCAATTACACCCATTTCGCATCCATTTCTCGGATGTAATTGATCCAAAAATTTACCATCATCTTATGCAATAAAATGTGGAATCAATTGAAATATTTAAAAGGAAAGTAAACACAAGGCAGAATTAGCTCCTAATGCTTGCTGAATGATAATCCCCACTTTTGATTCAACTAGAGGAACAAGAAGTAAAATACAAGTGGATGCTGGAGATCCAAATTAAAAAGCATAAAATGGTGGAAATACTCAGCAGGTCCAACAACATCTGTGACAAGAGACATAGATTTCAGGCTAATGATCTTTCATCAGAACTTACCCAGTGAGTGAGTGTGAGCATGAGTGAGTGCGTGAAGAGTGAGTGATTGAAGCTGAGTGAGTGAGTGTGACAGTGAATGAGAGTAAGAGTGAGTGAGTGTGAGCGTGAGTGAGTGCATGAAGAGTGAGTGATTGAAGCTGAGTGAGTGAGTGTGACAATGAGAGTAAGAGTGAGTGAGTGTGAGCGTGAGTGAGTGCGTGAAGAGTGAGTGACTGAAGCTGAGTGAGTGAGTGTGACAGTGAATGAGTGTAAGAGTGAGTGAGTGTGAGCGTGAGTGAGTGCGTGAAGAGTGCATGAAGAAACGGAGGTCAATCACCCTTCACCAGGACTGGTGTCGATCATAGAGCTGAAACTTTGATTTTAGAATCATAGAATCCTACAGTGCAGAAGGAG
This sequence comes from Mustelus asterias, assembly GCF_964213995.1. Lineage (NCBI taxonomy): Eukaryota > Metazoa > Chordata > Chondrichthyes > Carcharhiniformes > Triakidae > Mustelus > Mustelus asterias. Next base: position 64,353,354 of record NC_135805.1, read on the forward strand.
GCCATTTGGCCCATCGAGTCTGTACTGATTTCCAGTACTTTGCTCTCCTAATAGATGTTCCATTCTGGGCATTTATGAGTGCGGTTAAGTTTCACTGTAAAATGAGAAAATACTTATCCATCAATGCAAAGTGTAATTTTTCTGTTAACAAAGTCCACTTGTTTGGATAGAAATAGCAGGTTACTGAAAGTGAATCAGCCAGTGCTAAGTTACTGGGAGGTTTTTGCTTTTTTTAAAACTTGCAAGTGAAACCAGGACTCATGCAACCAGGACTCATTCGTCACTGTTAGATTATGATATTCTCATTTCATAGAATCCTACAGTGCAGAAGGAGGCCATTTGGCCCATCGGGTTTGCACCAACCACAATCCCACCCAGACCCTATCCCCATAACTCCATGCATTTACCCTAGCTAGTCCCTCTGACACTAAGGGACAATTTAGCATGGCCGATCCACCTAACCCGCACATCTTTGGACTGTGGGAGGAAACCGGAACAAAGAACAAAGAACAGTACAGCACAGGAAACAGGCCCTTCGGCCCTCCAAGCCTGTGCCGCTCCTTGGTCCAACTAGACCAATCGTTTGTATCCCTCCATTCCCAGGCTGCTCATGTGACTATCCAGGTAAGTCTTAAACGATGTCAGCGTGCCTGCCTCCACCACCCTACTTGGCAGCGCATTCCAGGCCCCCACCACCCTCTGTGTAAAAAACATCCCTCTGATATCTGAGTTATACTTCGCCCCTCTCACCTTGAGCCCGTGACCCCTCGTGATCATCATCTCCGACCTGGGAAAAAGCTTCCCACTGTTCACCCTATCTATCCCCTTCATAATCTTGTACACCTCTATTAGATCTCCCCTCATTCTCCGTCTTTCCAGGGAGAACAACCCCAGTTTACCCAATCTCTCCTCATAGCTAAGACCCTCCATACCAGGCAACATCCTGGTAAACCTTCTCTGCACTCTCTCTAACGCCTCCACGTCCTTCTGGTAGTGCGGCGACCAGAACTGGACGCAGTACTCCAAATGTGGCCTAACCAGCGTTCTATACAGCTGCATCATCAGACTCCAGCTTTTATACTCTATACCCCGTCCTATAAAGACAAGCATGCCATATGCCTTCTTCACCACCTTCTCCACCTGTGTTGCCACCTTCAAGGATTTGTGGACTTGCACACCTAGGTGCCTCTGTTTCTATACTCCTGATGACTCTGCCATTTATTGTATAACTCCTCCCTACATTATTTCTTCCAAACTGCATCACTTCGCATTTATCCGGATTAAACTCCATCTGCCACCTCTCCGCCCAATTTTCCAGCCTATCTATATCCTGCTGTATTGCCCGACAATGCTCTTCGCTATCCGCAAGTCCAGCCATCTTCGTGTCATCCGCAACCTTGCTGATTACACCAGTTACACCTTCTTCCAAATCATTTATATATATCACAAATAGCAGCGGCCCCAGTACAGAGCCCTGCAGAACACCACTGGTCACAGACCTCCAGCCGGAAAAAGACCCTTCGACCACTACCCTCTGTCTCCTATGGCCAAGCCAGTTCTCCACCCATCTAGCCACTTCTCCTTGTATCCCATGAGCCTTAACCTTCTTAACCAACCTGCCATGTGGGACTTTGTCAAATGCCTTACTGAAATCCATATAGACGACATCCACGGCCCTTCCTTCATCAACCGTTTTTGTCACTTCCTCAAAAAACTCCACCAAATTTGTAAGGCACGACCTCCCTCTTACAAAACCATGCTGTCTGTCACTAATGAGATTGTTCCATTCTAAATGCACATACATCCTGTCTCGAAGAATCCTCTCCAACAACTTCCCTACCACGGACGTCAAGCTCACCGGCCTATAATTTCCTGGATTATCCCTGCTACCCTTCTTAAACAACGGGACCACATTCGCTATCCTCCAATCCTCAGGGACCTCACCCGTGTCCAAAGACACCCACACTGGAGGAAACCCACACAGACACGGGGAGAATGTGCAAACTCCACACAGACATTGACCCAAGCCGGGAATCGAACCCGGGTCCCTGGTGCTGTGAGGCAGTAGTGCTAACCACTGTGTCACCATGCCGCCCATACTGCGATTTGTTATTTTTGGTGATTGGGAGGTTCAAGTCTCTTGGATGCTGTCCGGATGTTTAATAGGGCCACAAAATAGAATACAAAAGCTAAGAAGTTTTGCTAAATCCATATAAAACAGTTCAACTCCATTATGAACACGGTTCCCAAGTCTGGCCACCTGTGAGAGGAAGGATTAAAAGGTGGAGGGGGTGAATAAGGGGTCTGGGAATGGGCGAACAACTCAGCCCAAATTTCTCTCCCTGGGCCTGGAGCAAGAGCTGGAAACTGGGATTCAGCTGGATAGCTCTTTTGCATCTTTCCCGGTTTTTATTTCCGCTGACTGCACAAGAAAATTTGTAACTTTCCTGGAACCAATCCACATTTTTAAATCCCAGCTTTGCATACCTTGATTCATGAGAATGAGGCTCCCTGTCAACAAGGCCACACAGTTAGTTGGTTGATGGTTGTGAAGATATTGAAATCCCCATCCACGGCTGTAAGACTTTTCATACATATAGCGAGAGGCATCAGCGATGACCTCCAGGTATCTTTCCTGTTGACTTCTGTTCAGATGTTCATATAAGAAATCATATGCAGTGGCAAAGCTCACCAGTGAGTGAGCTAGTGGAACCTCATCCCACGGAGCATCTTTCACCAGCCTTTGGAGGGGAAAAAATGTAATTAGTACATTGAAGCATACAAACATCAAGCACTTAAAAGCTACTTGTCTACTTTAATATATAAAACTGGCATTGTTAGCTACTGTTCCGAACAGCTCAGTCAAAAGTAAGCTTTGGGACGTCTTGTTTGCAATGTGGCAAATTAAGGATAATTATAAATATTCAAGCTGACACCACAGGAGTGACTCACAACTTCAAGTTCTCTAAAACTTAGGGTTTGTCTCATCCACTGCCTACTCTTGTTGCTTGAGTTATTGTTTTAGGAGATGAATCGACAGACAGTGACCCAAGCCAGGATTCGAACCCGGATCCCTGGTGCTGTGAGACAGCAGTGCTAACCACTGTGCCACCCCCAGTGCCACCATGCTGCCCCACAGATGCGCATATATATTGATTGATGCAGAGGTTGGGTGAGAGAATATTCTGGAAGAGGCAGCTAAAATTAAAATTAAAATTGCATCGGCATCATTGAATAGTGCAGCATCTCTATAACACTGACTTGGGTGACACATGAAGAGCTGAATAGGAACAATTTTATTTGGTTTCTCCAATAGTGAAGAAACCATGAATAGTGTGCATTGTACCTCAGGCTGTGGCTATTATAGCTGTGCTACAGTCAGCCAATGCACATCATAAATCAGATTTTATAATAAATCTACACTGAATCAAGAGTCAAATTACTCAATGTAAGTATCGCGGAAAGGGCTGCAAATTGCACAATGTCTGTTTGCACTACTGGGGTCGACCCAAGTCAGTGTTATAGAGATGCTGCACTATTTAAAGCTGCCTGTGATGATGGAATTTTAATTTTAGTGTGCTACCTGTTCCAGAATATTCTCTTACCCAAACTCCATTTCAATCAATATATATGTTCATCCATGCCAGAATGGTGAAAGAGAATACGTTAGAAAAGTACAAGGGGGTGTGTTAGAAAGGCAAGATACCTTGCCTTAGCTCAGTGTGAAATATACTCTCCTTTTAGTCTCTCTTTCACATCAATCTAATGATTACACTTCACCAAAAAATGTTATCATCACTCAGTAGCTAATATTATTTAATTCCATTCAGTGCAGAATCCACCAAACAATCCTCTAAGGAATGTTTTTCTTCCCCTGGAATTCATGTACGTCTTTGTTTTCTCAGATTACATTTCAAATAAATTCTCTAATTCTCAAAATTCCCTGAGTACCAGCTCCTCATTATCTCAGGTATGAATGCCTACATTACATTACCTACTTACATTAAGCGCAAACCTTCAGGCATCCACGTTTCTCACAGAAACTTAGACCAGCCTATGAATTATTAAAGCTCTTTGTTGATGAGGATGAGTTAGGTCTCCAAGAGTCAGCGCTTGTGTTTTGTTTGCTCAACTTAAATGATATTTTGAACACAGTACAGCTTTCTGTGGGCCTGCACGGAATTATCACACAATTTGTGCAAAATTCCATTATTTACGATGGGTCTACAGGCAACCAACTTAAAATATTTACTTAATTGGCTATGATTAGAGGATCACTTCACAAGTAAAGAGGATTTTCATTTAAAACCAAGTGTCAGCTCCAACATATTGACCCATAACTTCCAGAGTTTTTTTTATTCATTCCGTGGGACATGGACATCAGTGGTTGGCAAGCATTTATTTCCCATCCCTAGTTGCCCTTGGAGGGGTCAACCATGTTGCTGTGGATCGAGAGTCATATGTATCCAGACCAGTAAAGATGGCAGATTTCCTTTGCTAAAGGACATTAGTGAACCAGATGAGTTTTTCCGACAATCAACAATGGTTTCATGGTCATCAGTAGATTCTTAATTCCAGATTGTTTTTATTGAATTCAAATTCCGTCATCTGCCGTGGTGGGATTCAAACCCAGGTCCCCAGAACATCAGCTGAGTTTCTGAATTAATAGTCTAGCGATAATACCACTAGGCCATCGCCTCCCCGTTAGATTGCCACGCTCAACAGACTCATCCTTGCTGTAATTACACAGCCCTCATCTCATCCAACCTTCCTCACTCAGGCTGGGTGAGCCAGGAGCTGTGTAGCATGCCCCAGGCAGCATCAGTGCAGAGTAACTGGGATGCAGAGAGGTAAGACAGGTCCCCTTTTTACAGCAGTAGCTACTGTGAAGGGAATGTTTAAATAGACAAGGGAGCAGCTAAATTTCTATAGTAAGTAGTTTACTGGGGGGGTGGGTGTGGGTGATGTCCAAGACCTGGGTGGAATGGGGATGGCACGGCAGCTCCCTTGCGGGGATGTGCATGTGCGAATGTTCTGTGCGAAGCTGGGTCTGGGTGTTTATATAGTTACTCTGGAGTTAGAAGTGTTTCTTTCCAGCCCAGCACAATTATCCAGAGGAATTAGTACTTCTGGACAATTGCAGGGCAATTGACCTTACGGGGGCAGCACAGTAGTTAGCACTGCTGCCTCTCAGTGCAAGGGACCCTGGATCGATTCCCGGCTTGGGTCACTGTCTGTGTGGAGTTTGCATGTTCTCTCCATGGCTGCGTGGGTTTCCTCCGGGTGCTCCGGTTTTCTCCCACAGTCTGAAAGACGTGCTGGTTAGGTGCATTGGCTATGCTAAATTTTCCATCAGTGTACCTGAACAGGTGCCGGAGTGTGGCGACTGGAGGATTTTCACAATAACTTCATTGCAGTGTTAATGTAAGCCTACTTGTGACAATAATAAAAAATAAACTTTAAAATTCCTGTAGAAATTCCCCAGTGCATCACTCCAAATGGGACGGGGAATGCAGAATTTATGGGCCATTGTCTAAGTCACAGTTACCAATTCTGCAGTCCATTTGGTCTGGCTGGGGCCAAATGTTGTCGGGGATACAGTGTTTTACTCTTTACTCCAGTTTTGCTTTGTACTGAATCAAAGTTCATAACCTCATGCACGTTTCTCATCCTTAAGAACAGACATCTTCCCTCTTAAAAAGTGACTGAAAAGGCAATTACTTGACTATAAAACATTTTCAGATGTTGTGAAGGTGTGAAAAGCAAGCACACGTTTTACTTTGTCACTGTTTCTTAGGTTAACTTTCTCTTGTGATAAGGCGCTGAAACGTATAACTGGGTTCTGCTGATGGGAGTCCCAAATGTCACCAAGTTTCTTTAGTGAACAACTAGGCAGATGCACATGGACAAGATTCATACTGGTGTCATCAGAAGTCTCTTCTTTTTATTTTCGCTTGTGCCAAGTACTTGCAAAAGCTGCAAATAATTAAAGAGAGATCAAAAGGGAAACACAGCACCTGTGATCAGTTTGCCGACACATAATGGAGCAGAAACGCTCAATTGGAACCCCCCATGCTGTTATCAATCCAGAACATTGTCTCCTCTACATCTCTTACTGAAAGAATGAAGACACTATCATATCAAGGTTTCTGTCTATTTTCCCATGGTAAGGATTTTTATACATAGCTGTGGGCTTTCACGCAATTTTAATAAAACACAAAGGTAGTTATATGCTAATAATCTAGCTGGCTATTGAAATTTCTCCTTGAAAGACTGAAAACATGTGGCAATTTTCCACACTGTCTCTATAATCATTAACTATTTTTTGGGAAGGAACTGATCTTGATTCTTGGCTGGTGGCTGGCACGACTCGGGGTTTCATAGAAATTTATATAATTCTAATAGGATTAGACAGGGTAGCTTCAGAAAGAATGTTCTCGATGGTGGGGCAGTCCAGAACTAGGGGTCATTGTTTAAGGACAAGGGCGAAATCTTTTAGAACTGAGGTGAAGAAAAATTTCTTCACCCAGGGAGTGGTAAATGTCTGGAATTCATTACCACAGAAAGTAGTTGTGCGATTTTAAGAAGAAATTAGATATAGCTCTTGGAGCTTAAGGGATCAAGGGATATGGGGAGGGGATGGGAGGGACGATCAGGATATTACAAAGAACAAAAGAACAAAGAACAGTACAGCACAGGAAACAGGCCCTTCGGCCCTCCAAGCCTGTGCCGCTCCTTGGTCCAACTAGACCAATCGTTTGTATCCCTCCATTCCCAGGCTGCTCATGTGACTATCCAGGTAAGTCTTAAACGATGTCAGCGTGCCTGCCTCCACCACACTACTTGGCAGCGCATTCCAGGCCCCCACCGCCCTCTGTGTAAAAAACATCCCTCTAATATCTGAGTTATACTTCGCCCCTCTCACCTTGAGCCCGTGACCCCTCGTGAACGTCACTTCTGATCTGGGAAAAAGCTTCCCACCGTTCACCCTATCTTTCCCCTTCATAATCTTGTACACCTCTATTAGATCTCCCCTCATTCTCCGTCTTTCCAGGGAGAACAACCCCAGTTTACCCAATCTCTCCTCATAGCTAAGACCCTCCATACCAGGCAACATCCTGGTAAACCTTCTCTGCACTCTCTCTAACGCCTCCACGTCCTTCTGGTAGTGCGGCGACCAGAACTGGACGCAGTACTCCAAATGTGGCCTAACCAGCGTTCTATACAGCTGCATCATCAGACTCCAGCTTTTATACTCTGTACCCCGTCCTATAAAGGCAAGCATACCATATGCCTTCTTCACCACCTTCTCCACCTGTGTTGGATTTGTGGACTTGCACACCTAGGTCCCTCTGTGTTTCTATACTCCTGATGACTCTGCCATTTATTGTATAACTCCTCCCTACATTATTTCTTCCAAAATGCATCACTTCGCATTTATCCGGATTAAACTCCATCTGCCACCTCTCCGCCCAATTTTCCAGCCTATCTACATCCTGCTGTATTGCCCGACAATGCTCTTCGCTATCCGCAGGTCCAGCCATCTTCGTGTCATCCGCAAACTTGCTGATTACACCAGTTACACCTTCTTCCAAATCATTTATATATATCACAAATAGCAGAGGTCCCAGTACAGAGCCCTGTGGAACACCACTGGTAAGAAGTTTAACAACACCAGGTTCAAGTCCAACAGGTTTATTTGGTAGCAAAAGCCACCTGAAAAGGGGCTTAGAGCCTCGAAAGCTTGTGTGGCTTTTGCTACCAAATAAACCTGTTGGACTTTAACCTGGTGTTGTTAAACTTCTTACTGTGTTTACCCCAGTCCAACGCCGGCATCTCCACATCATGAACACCACTGGTCACAGACCTCCAGCCGGAAAAAGACCCTTCGACCACTACCCTCTGTCTCCTATGGCCAAGCCAGTTCTCCGCCCATCTAGCCACTTCTCCTTGTATCCCATGAGCCTTAACCTTCTTAACCAACCTGCCATGAGGGACTTTGTCAAATGCCTTACTGAAATCCATATAGACGACATCCACGGCCCTTCCTTCATCAACCGTTTTTGTCACTTCCTCAATTGGAATTGGAATTGGATATTGAATTTGATGATCAGCCATGATCATAATGAATGGTGGAGCAGGCTCAAAGGGCAGAATGGTCTACTCCTGCTTCTAGTGTCTATCTTTCTATTATCCTCTCCTCCAATGGTGAATAGAGGATGTTAAAATAGGGAAAGAAAAATAAACAAAATTCACACTCTGACTGTCAGCGTAAGCCAAGCAATACAACTCACTAATATTGGGACGTGTAGTACAACCATCATTTTTGTATTATCATATAAAAACAAGTTAAAAGAGGAACTGTGGCATGCATGTCCACAGAGGCTTGATGCTCTTGAAACAGGAGAGGTTGATAAGGTGGTGAAGAAGGCATATGGGAGACTTTCCTTTATTGGTTGAGGCATTGAATATAAGAATAGGAAGATTATGTTCGAACTGTAGAGAACACAGCAAGAGCACTGTCTTCAGTTCTGGTCAATGCATCATAAAAAGCATTTGATTGCATTCAGAGTCCGATGGAGATTTATAAGGGTGTTGTCAGGAATGGAAAATTGTAGTTACGAGAAAAATATTGAGATAGATGAGATTGTTTCCTTTGGAACAGAGGAGGCTGAGGGGGGATGTAATTGAAGTGTATAAAATTATGAGGGGTCTAGATAAGATTGGATAAAAGTACATATTTCAGTTAGCAGGTAGGTCATAATCGAGGTTAAAATAATTGACAGAAGGATTAGAAGAATGTTGAGGAGTAACGTTTTTACCCAGGTGTCTGAAAATCTCTGTCTGAAAAGGAGATTCACAGAGACAGGAATCCTCATTGCATTTAAAAAAATACACTTGGATGTGCACCTGGGATGCCATAACCTACAGACTAGGAGCAGGAAAGTAGGATGAAGCTGGATAATCCTTCCTCAGTAAGCACACGTATAACGGGTGGGATCTTCCAGCCGACTCACCCCAAGGCCGGAAAATCCCAGCTGAGGTCAACGGACCTTTGCATGCTCCGTGCCTCGCCCAATACAATTCCTGTGGGGGGGGGGGGGGGGGGCGGGATGGGAAAATTCCGCCCAATGCGTCGGATCGTCACCTTCTGTGCTGTGACTGTAGTTATGTTGCTACATTTCACTCCGATTGAATGAATTACATCTGATCATAATTGCTGCTCTGTACATTCACTCACTGACTGAAATAAAACATCTCAATGACTCTTTCCGGCCTAATCTCAGTGACCTTTAAACAGCACGCTAATTGAAAGGTTTAAAAAGCAATGCATAAATAAGGGCATGTGTGAAAGACAATATCCAGTTCATATGCCAAGAGATGCACATTGTTACAGCTGATGGATTATGCCTTTATATAAATAAACACATCAACTCTGTAGGGCTTATATGGTCAATTACCTACAAAAGCATTTACTGCTGACCCAAATTTGTTAGAACTGAGCTGACTATTATAAAAGATTATTTAAAAACTAAATAAACAGAGATATCATCATAGAATTACAAAATGTTTCAATTCAGAAAGAGGCCATTCAGTCCATTGTACCTGTACCAGCCCTTTGTCAATACTGTATAATTAATCCTGCTCCCCTATTCTTGTCCCATTGCAAGAAAATGTTTTTCATGACTTTTGTCTGAATGGAGACAAAGTATAAAATGTGGAACAGGCTTCTTTAAATCACATTTTCAAAAGCCCACCTCAAAACTGCTGATAAGAGAAGCTTCTGGAACACAAGCTTTTATCACAGCAGGGGCGGCGATGACTCCATACATCAGAGGATTGTTTACATCAAAAGGATTGCTTTGGGGAAAGGGGCACAATAAATAAGAAGTAACACTCTGGTGTTAAAAGTGTATGACTGAGGCTCCCCATATCCTAACGGCAAACGATTTGAAACAAATGGCTAAGTTGTAAAATATGAGGCAAATGTTGCATTCAAAAAGAATAATAAACCAGAACGTCATGTTTTGCTCAGTTAGAGAATGAAGAAAAAGAGAGCAGGAATCCTCAGAGGCTTAGTGAAGCTGTCTTCACAATTTCTCACATAATCGGCACAGAATAAATTTTAGACACCAGGCAAACACTCGTTATTCTGCATGGTTGGTGTTTTAAATTAATGATTGTCAAAAATAAATGAAGTGAATTATTAAACATATTACTGTTCCTTACATGCATCATCAAAAAGGATACGGAAAGGATTACCCAATAGTTGGTGAGTCAGCCCAGGAGCTAGGGTTAGAAATTGTTTACGCTGTTATTATCCCTGTCAATATTATTCCCCATTATCCCTGCTCCATAGCTCTTGTAAATTCGCCTCACGATTTCCTTCCTACTACTTGGTTGCCTGTGGTACACATCCAGCAGCTCAATAGTTCCTCTATTGTTCCTTAAGTCTCACCAAATAGGGACTGCCTTTGGCCCCCTCAACTAAATCTTCCATCTCCAATGTTATGACAGTTTCTTTGATCAATACTGCCAAACCACCTTTTCTTATCCTCATCTCTCCTGAATACCTTGTGGCCAATTCCCAATCATTCTTGTCTTTGACCTGGCTCTCTGTTACTGTCACTATATCAGAAACATAGGAACTAGAAGCAAGAGCAGGCCATTCAGCCCTTCAAGACTACGCTGCCATTATGATAATGGCTGATCATTGAATTCAATATCCTGATACCCCCCTCCCCCATATCCCTTAATCCCTTTAGCCCCTAGAGCTATATCTAATTTCTTCTTGAAGTCAGACAATGTTTTGGCCTTAACTACATTCTGTGGTAGTGAATTCCACACATTCACCACCCTCTGGGTGAAGAAATTTCTCTTCGCCTCTGTTCTAAAAGGTTTACCCATTATCCTCAAACTATGACCCCTAGTTCTGGACTCCCCCACCATTGGGAACATTCTTTCTGAATCTACCCTGTTAGAATTTTAGAAGTTTCTATGATATCCATTCTCACTCTTCTAAACTCCAGTGAATATAATCTTAACCAACTTAGTCTCATCATATGACAGACCTGCCATCCCAGGAATCAGCCTGGTAAACCTTCACTGTACTCGCCCTATAGCAAGGATATCCTTCCTCAGATAAGGACACCTAAACTGCACACAATACTCAGGTGTGGCTTCACCAATGCCCTATACAATTGTGGCAAAACATCCCTACACTCAAATCCTCTCCCTATGAAGGCCAACATACCAAATGCCTTCTTTACTGTCTGCTGTATCTGTGCACTTACTTTCAGTGACTGATGCACAAGGACATCAAGGTCCCACTGAGTATCCACCTCTTTCAAGTTATACCCATTCAAATAATAATTTGTCTTCCTATTATTGCTACCAAAGTGGACAACCTCACATTTGTCCACATTATACAGCATCTGCCATGCACATGCCCACACACTCAGCTTGTCCAAATCATGCTGAAGCATCTCTGCACAACTCACCCTCCCATCCAACTTTCTATCATCTGAAAATTTGGAGATAATACATTCAGATCCCTCTTCTAAATCATTAATGTATAATGTGAACAGTTGGGGTCCTAGTCTGGTCGGGCCCAGATTGATCAGAGTCTCATGTGGCTGCTTCGCCTGCAGTTTAATTGCTTTCTTTACCACACTCCTTGTATTTACATACATGCGCTGTAAACCCACTAAAACCGTTTTACATTTCTTCCCTGTCAGTTCCCCCCTCATTCCAACTCCAAGTTCTCTGTGCACCTTGTGGCTCCTCTCTAATATTTCATCCTGCTGCCATCCCACTCCCAAATTAGTTTCAACTCTCACCCACTGCACTAGTTAGCCTTTGAACATGGGCATCGATCCCAGTTCTGTTGAGGTGCAACCGTGAACGCTGAATAGCTTCCTCCCACGTCAGATCTGAGCCACAGGATTCTGAAAGCCTCCATCTTGCACTATTTTATCCAACTATTCTAACACTCCCTTGTGCTTGGTACTGGGAGCAAGCCTAGTTTTAAAAAAAATTTCTTCCCTAAATCCTGAAACTTTAACTGTGGAGCGTCATCCTTTTCCTTCCTATGGCACTGAATCCCACATGAACCCTGATTTATGGTTGTCTCCTTCCCTGGCTTCATAACGGTCTGTGCCTGCTTAGTGATATCCTTTAACCTGTGGTCAGGAAGGCAACATGCCATGTGGGATTCATGTTGAGGGTTGTGGAATCGTGGGCAAAGTTACCTTCGCCTTTAACAATCTTGGCTGATGTGCACCAGTGTAATGTTCCAGTGTTAACTTAGACAGAGGGCTTCATTGATTTTACTAAAGATAAACACCAAGAAATGTTTCCGACAATCTAAAAGGAACTTAATCTGATTTTAAGAATGGCAAAGTATCAGGTTCTGAATTGCTTGAAAAATGCCTTAATAACTGCTTTGTTTTCCAGCTGGATCAAATTTATTCTGCTATCACAGAGCCTGGAAAGCATAAAGCTTATCTTACCTCACAATTCAATTTGCTCTGTTCTAATTGGCTCTTCTTTTGGATTGCTCAAAAAGAAACATTCAAATCAGTTTTGAAAGATTTCCTGGGAAAGCTGCATTTATTTTGGAGGGGGGCCAGAGAGGCATGGAAGAGCTGCGCATTGCTTTTGTCAAGAGACATCCTGAGTCTCTTGACAGTGATGCCCTTCAGTATAATTTATATCATTGTTGTGCTCTGAACCTGGAAATAATGAAGACCAGTGCTGCCAACCATTTTTCCATGGGGACATTACACATTTTGAATAATGTAAACAGGTCACTTAGTGAACGTTGCTCTACTCCAATTCCTCCCCCCCACCCAGCACTGGGTCACTGCAGCACCCTTTTTTTATATATGAATCAGAACAAAGAAAGCTGCCAACCATTTAGTAATGGAATACAAGTCACAAGTGACATCCTTTGTGACTGTGATTATGGAAAACCTCTCCCCCATTGTCCTTCTTGACCTGCCAGCAGTCTTGGACATGCTTGATCACACCTTCCTCCAATGTTTCTCCACTGTCAACCAACTTGGTGGAACTGCATTTGCCTGGTTCTGTTCTTATCTATCTAATTGTAGCCAGAATCTCACTTGCAATGGTTTCTCTTGCTGCTCATGTAGAACTACCTCGGGTGTCCTCCAAGAATCTATCCTTTGCTACCTTCTGTTTGTCATCTACATGTTATGCTACGGCAACATGGTCAAAAGCACAGTGTTAATTATCACAGATTCACTGGACAAAACCCAGCTGTACCTCACTGCCAACTCCTCAACTCCTCCACTACTACCAACTTATCAGACTGCTTCTCTGACATCCAATACTGGATGAGCAGAAATTTCTTCCAAATAAATGTTAGAAAGATTGAAACCATTTTTTTCTATTCATTCATGGGATGTTGGCATTGCTGTACAGACCAGTATTTATTACCCATCCCTAATTGCCCTTGAGAAGGTGGTGGTGAGCTGCCTTATTGAACCGCTGCAGTCCATGTGGTGCAGGAACAGCCACAGTGCGTCAATGTTCCAGGATTTTGACACAGAGACAGCAAAGGAATGGTGATATATTTCTAAGTCAGGTTGGTGAGTGGCTTAGAAAGGAACTTGCAGCTGGTTACTCACATGTTCCCATGCGTCTGCTGCCCTGTCCTTCTAGATGGTAGAAGTCGCAGGTTTAGAAGACCCTGTTGAAAGAGTCTTGAAGAGTTGCGTCAATGATGGATGGAGTGAATATTGAAGCTGGTGAATGGGGTGCTGATCAAGTGGGCTACTTTGCTCTGAAAGCTGCCAAGTTTCTTGAGTGTTGTTGGAGCTGCATTCATCCAGACAGGTGGATAGTATTCCTTCACACTCCTGATTTGTGCCTTGGAGATGCTAGACAGGCTTTGGGGGTCAGGAGGTGTGTTACCCAGTTCAGCTTTTGGTCAATGGTAATCCTCAGGCTGTTGATAGTGAGGAATTCACTATGGTCAACTATGAAAACAAGGTTCGAACAGTCTGCTTTAGCAGACAGTCATCCAGTGAAAGGAATAGAGCCAGTAGTTAGGGAGCAGAGTTTGGAGCAGGCGCTGAAGAAAATGTTCGCAGATGATTACATAATGTTCAGCACCATTTGCGATCTTCAAATACTGAAGTAATCCATGCCCATATGAGCAAGAGCTGGGCAATATCCAGGTTTGGACTGATAAGTGGTAAGTAACATTTGTGCCATACAAGTGCCAGGCAATGGTAATGTCATGGGGTGATGGTTAGATTCTCTCTTCTTGGAGATGGTCATTGCCTGAACTTGTGTGGCACAAATGTTGCTTACCACTTATATTGTCCAGCTTCTGCTCATATGGGCATGGATTACTTCAGTATTTGAAGATCGCAAATGATGCTGAACATTATGTAATCATCTGCAAACATTTTCTTCAGCGCTTGCTCCAAACTCTGCTCCCTAACTACTGACTCCATCCCTTTCACTGGATGACTGTCTGCTAAAGCAGACTGTTCACAATCTTGTTGTCATAGTTGACTCCATGATGAGACTATGATCACTAAAATTACCTCTTTCCACTTTCACAACATCACCCGACTTCACCTTAGCTCATCTGCTTCTGAATCTCTCACTTATGTCTTTGTATCTCAGGACTAAACTCATCTAAGCCTCTCCTGACTGTCTTCCCACATACCAACTTCCTTGAATTTGAGGGCATCCAAAATTCTGGTGCCCTGTCCTTACTCACATTAACTCCCAATCACGTATTACCCCTGTGCTTGCCGATCTAAATTGATTCACAGTCAAGTGATGCCTTGGCTTTAAAATCCACAGGCCCTTTTTCAAATTCCTCCATGGTCTTACTGTTCTCTGTCGCTAATCTCCTCCAGCCCACAACTCTGAGATACCTTTGCTTATCTACTTCTGGTCACTTGATTGTCCCCGTTTTGAATTGCTCCACTATCGGTGACCATGCCTTCAATCACTAAGCTCTGAGATTCTCTCCTATACCTCACAGACTCTACCTCTCTGTTTTCCCTTTACGATGTTTCTTAAAAACTTACCTCCTTTATCATGCTTTTGACCATTTGCCCCAATATTGTCTTATGTGATTCAGTGTCTAATTTTGTTTTATCACACTCCGGTGAAACATCTTATAACATTTTATTGCATTAAAGACACTATATTTGCTGTTGTTTGAGTGTTACAGTAACGCTCAAATTCACTCAATTTCCACTCCTGCATTTTTCTGACAGGATTTCTGGATAGTCATCAGGACCATGTACCTTGGGCATTCCACAGCTATACCCTATCAAAGAGGAATGCTGAGCTAGCTGTAACACTTATCCTGCCAGATACTGATCAAACCTGGCACTTTTCTAGTCTATATGGATCATGTACTCAGTCATTATCTTCATTAGTTGAGTTATTAAGGGAATCTAAAGGTGCATCTACAGCGCAGAATAGTAAGTGAAATAAGAAATACGTTGGATGGTTGCATCTTTGTAGTAAGCTCAGTTTATAAATATTTATTACTTTAGCTCCTATGTATGAACATTTGGGTCACAGTTTCACTCGATTATACCATTATTAAAACTAAATTTGGCAATCCTTAATTACTTGTAAAGTGGAAAGCTAAACGTTCTTGAAAGGAAGGAAGGACTCGCATAGCTTTCTCAGAAAGTAACAACTTCTCTTGCATGTACATTGTCCTGTTTCCCCCACTTATCAGAAGGAAAGAGTTCACACGCTAGATCAGGGGTGGGATTTTCCGGCCACACTCACCCCAAAACCAGAAAATCCCACCTGAGATCAACGGACCTTTGCACGATTCACCCTCCACCCACTACAATTCCAACCTCCTTCCCACCCCCCAAGATTCTCGTTCCCCTCTTCAACAAAACTGGGAGGAAAACAATGTGACAACACCCAAAGCAAACCAGCAGCTCCAATTCTGACATCCAAATCCCAGCCAACTATCATGTTCTCAAATATAAGGATGCAATGCTAAGCTGTCAATACAAGTTCCACAGGGAATACTAATCTCCCAGTGTATGATCCTTGGCTGCTCAACAAGAATGCTCAAGTTGTACTTTCTTCTTTAATAAAGAAAATGAGCAGAAATGCAGATTCATTTCATATTTTAATCTTTAATATTTATAGTGAATAAGACTGTGGGTGGAATTTTCTTCTCCCCGCCCACAGGGGGTTTCATGGCCAGAGGGAGTGGAGAATCTAGTGGCAAGGAAAAAGTCAGAAACCCACCGATGTTAAAAGAGTTTGCAATTTTCCCAATTATGGGATAATGGCAGGTCAGTTATCCCACTGTCTTATGGCATGGATGCCATTTGCGTTTATCAACAGCTCATGAATGTTCATGAAAACATCTGCTTGCCAGAATCTCCTCAAACCTTCCAACCATGTATCCTGCCAGCGGGAAATTATGTCAGCTGCAAACCTGTTTGAAAATTATTAGCGTGCACAAGTCGGACCTCAGTTTGCTCGTGGCTTCAAGTCAACATACACAGCCTTCCTGCCACAGTGTTACACTGGTCTTGCTGCAATGAACAGCACATTGCTGGGGCTATAGAATTGGTCTGCTCCTGCTCTTTGCTGATATTGTGCAGAAGGACATCACTGTGCTGTGTTAATCATGCAGGCCTCCACATTCAGACACTGACCAGTCCTGTGACTGGAGTTGGGGAACACAGGGGTTTCCCGCTCCCACTGGCTGACATTGTTGTCCACAAGGACATTATTGTGCAGTGGTATTCAGGCAGAACTCCACTTTCACAAATGAGCATCACCACAGGGGTGGGTGTGTGGGGTGGGTGAGGAGGCTGAACACGTGGGGTGCAATGGGGAAGGACTGTGCAAGGGCTGTGAGAGGGGAGGAAGGAGCATGATGAAAGGCAGAGTGGAAAGGTGATGGAGGATGAGGAACAATGGAAGGCAGAGGGTGGACTGAGGAAGTGGGAAGCTGGAGCCCGTCAAGGATACATTAAACGCTGACAAACAAGGAGGGGGAGGGGGGGGGGGGGGGTCAAGGGATATTCAGAACTTTACTTTCGCGAGCCTTTACACATCATTATCTTAAAGTTTCACTCAAGGCCAAAGGACAAACAGATCCAGGGCTCAATGTTGCCTTTTCAGGGTGCCAATGCACTGGAGGGGTCAAAGGAGGGAGAGGCAATACTGAGCACAGCTTCAGCAAGAGTCTGAAGGACATGGTCAAGGGGAGCCACTGCATGAGCAGGAGGCACGGCACAGGCAATGGAGGTGACTCACCAGACTTAGGGTAGTCGAGGAGTCTCCTGTTTACAAACAGGTGAGTCACAATTCCAGGCACGTCTGTGCTTGTCCCAAGATCTGGTACATCACATATGCCACATTCTACAGGAAGATCTAACACCCCATAAGGTTAGAGGCTTTGAATGTGACCGCATTGTTCAACTTCTTTGCCTCTAGGTCTTTACAGGGATCAATAGCAGACCTGTGCAGCATCCCCCAGTCTGCAACATACTGATGCATAAAGAAGGTCATAGATGCCACTCACAGGAAGACCCATGATTGTGACAAGATTGCTCTGAAGATAGCCAAGCATGCGAGTTTCACCAGCTCCGCTACCATCTCAAGCTTCCCAAAAGTGCAGAGTGCAATAGATTGCACTCAGGTGATTATATACAGGCTCCATAGCAGCAGCCCCTAATGTTTATAAACTGCAAAGGCTGCCATTCCATCACTGTACAACGGGTGTGTAATCATTGTTTGTGCACGGTAGCCTGGGAGCTGCCATGACTCCTACATCCTGTGTCACTCCCAGGTGCCTGATTTTTGAGGGGCCAGTTTGTTCGCAGAAATAGCTGCTCGAGGATAAGTGATACCCACTGAAACCCCGATGGATGACGCTGGTATGTCACCCTCAGAGTCGTTCCGAGGAGAGGTACAATGCTGCTCACAGCTCCACACTCTCGCTTACAGAACAGACCATAGGGCTTCTGAAGATGCATTTCAAATGCTTGGAGTGTTCAGATAGCTCACTACAATACATTCCCGACAGGGTTTCTCGTATAAGCACAGTGTGTTGCATCCTTTACAATCAGGCAATGTAAAGAAGCAATCCCTTGGTGAGGGTGAACTGGTGGAGGATGGGAGCTCATCAGTGGATGTAGATCCATAGCCCGTGGAAGCTCAGGAGGCTGCTGGGGGACAGTTTGAGCATGATGATGTCATGCAGGAAGACGTGGGAGACGTGCCTGTGATACTCTGTTCACTGACAAGACTCCAGGAAGAGTAACCATAAGTTAGGACATATAACCATGGCCAGAAATCTCCGGTTTTGCACACCCCCACTACCACCCCTGACGAGAACAGAGAATTTGGTGCTCAGCCAAATCTCCATGCACAGCAGCAAGACCGGATAACCCCAGCTGCGGGCGAGAACAGAGAATTCCAGCCCATGTCACTCCCAGAACTTCCGAAAGTTTACCTTTCAATAATCTTTTCCCATTCCCTTTTGTGCCATGATTTAACTTGAGGTCATATTTCAGACGTACTTTTATTCAGTATTTAACATTTTATAGTCCAGCCCACCAATTGCACAGTAATAGTAGCCAATAAAATCTGAATGGAAACATGATTTCTGCCCTCATAAAAACGTCGCAAATACTTAAAACGCAAATTTGAACAAAACCTTACTTACCGACATTCTTGTGTGAGTGTGGGAGGTAGAAACTCTTTATTGACTTTACTTTTAATCCATCGTATAACTTGGAGGATTGACAAAAGTCAACGATGTCTAAAGAAAAACACAGCAGCCAGCAAATTGTATTCCCAAACTCTCCTTTCTTTCTTCAAGCTGGTCTTGGACAATCCAGAGAACAAAGTTACTTTTCTGCACTGATGCTGAATTCATGACTGCCTTTTTTTTGCCATCTATAATAAAGCCAGCTGACCGAGTCAGAGGGAGCACACTTACTTCTGAGCCAGGACTTCAAACCCCACTTCACAATCCTTAATCCATAAGCTCGATTCACCAGTGCAAGATTCGGGGAGCGCTGCGTAGATAAAGATGCTGCTTTTCAAATGTGTTATTGAAGCATGGCCTTGCCGGTTTGTTCAGATGGATAATAAACGGGGCAGTATTTGAAGAGTGGGTAAGTTATCTTGATATCCAACTCTGATTGACATGTTTCTGGAGGCTTCATCCTACCTCCAAGAACCAGACTGGCCCTCCTTAGGGCACACCAAAATCCCACACTAATTACAAAGAGAACTGACACTGTTTGATTGACATGATGTGGAGATGCCGGCGTTGGACTGAGGTAAACACAGTAAGAGCTTTAACAACACCAGGTTAAAGTCCAACAGGTTTATTTGGTAACAAATGCCATTAGCTTTCGGAGCGCTGCTCCTTCGTCAGATGGAGTGGAAATCTGCTCTCAAACAGGGCACAGAGACTCTGCGTCTCTGTGCCCTGTTTGAGAGCAGATTTCCACTTCATCTGACAAAGGAGCAGCGCTCTGAAAGCTAATGGCATTTGCTACCAAATAAACCTGTTGGACTTTAACCTGGTGTTGTTAAAACTCTTACTGTTTGATCGATCCTGTTTGCTTGCTTGTTAGTCAACCAACTTTCTCAATTCTTTATATAATTAATACACAAAAACCTTCAAAGCAAATGGAAAACAAATCACTTTTTAAAAATGATTTTTTCTCCCAGCTTGCTCAGAGCAGTGAGCTGGAGATTTATCTTTAATTTCTGAAGGCTCCAGAACAATGCTGGAGATTTGACAGCCCTACACAAATCAAAAATATCGTCAAGAGGCCTAATCCACCTGTCACCTACCCAGCTGATGACTGACCTGTGACAATAATGATTTAAGACAAGTTTAAATATTGAAGAAAAATAAACATGATACAAACTTCTGACAATGCTGACATTTTATATATATATTATATATTTATATTATATATATAATAATAAAATTCTGGGAGTGCACCGTAACAGCGGATTAAATGCTACTAAAGTTGAGTTTCACATTTTTGTTTGTGCATTTACAGATAACAATGAAGCAACTTCCCAAAGGCGAAACACATGCTTTAGAAAAACAAGACAAAAATCTACCAACTAGGCTGAGATGCCATCCTCTCCATGTAGTCCATCGCAAACTCCACAGCATCTGTTCTTTCAGGAAACAGTACACAGAACATAGCCAGTACTCCCAGGTTGTTGCCATAGATTTCATTCCAACGGGCACTAAAATGTTTAGGATCCCAGGGAGGCAGGTATTCCTTTGGGCTTGATAGCATGATCTGTCCTGCATCCAGAATTCTGTTTGCAATGTGCCGGTGAGTGCCTCTTGCCTTGAGCCGCAGATCCTCCACATCTCCTTTCGTGAAGTATAACATGGGATGACCATCATAATTCCCATTCATGAAGTGGATGCTACCACCAGATTTTTCACTTACAGTGAATGCCAATAAAGAGCAGAACAAATTGATGAAAAATACGACTGGTACGCCATGTGTGTATGTCTTCATCGTGGCATCAGATCCCCAAACCCGACTTCTGACCAAATCATCTTCAATAACTCTGAAATTAAGAAAAGTATTTGTCACAAAACAGAATTGGTACTCCTAAGTCCCTGTTGATGGATATCAGCACCGGACAGGATTAGGCATAGTTGCAATGTCACCCATGTTACAAAGCCTACCAACACTCACTGCCATGATTCAGTTATGAGCAAATTGCCAGGGATGAGCTGGTACCTACGGCAGGTTATCCCGGATGGATCATGGCTTCACGAGAGCAAGGAAGAAAGCTGTAGGCAGTGTGAGAGAAATAGACCATAACGCTGCCACTGCACAGGAATGTTGCCCAGTTAAATCAAACACTAAAAGCTGCTATTTAAGACTAGACACAAGAAACAATTAAATGCTGATTCACACTGAAATGAACTGCTATTATAGTCACACTAGCCATATGTTTATACTCAGCCTCATTCAAGTCAAACCATCCTAACTATGCACTAGGACCAGAGCTGAGGATATCAGTGAGGGCACCGAGCAGGATGGATACTCGCAGCTAAGCACAGAGTTTCAGGTCCAGCCTATATACATTCTAATCTGACAAAGCCCTTGGGGGTGATTCTCCCATCCCGTTGTGTTAATTTATTAGCGCAGCGGGCCAGGAGACTCTAGCAGGGTTTCGAGCAGCTCCTCACTTTCAGGGAGCTAGCGGCCCAATCCCGCTGGAGTGAAGGGGGTCAATCAGGCCCCCAAGAGGGTCAGGCGGCGGGGGTGCCACCCTGTAGCCCCTGGTACTGCCCAAGAGGCAGGACTGTAGGGGGGGGAGGGAGGGGAGGTTGGGATCGGTGAGGGGGGTTAGTGGCTTGACTCGGACATGGTTGCACGGCCAGTGGTGTGGGGTCACGGGGCTGGCCAGTGATCGAGTTGGCCAGCGATATGGAAGCTGGCGGACAGAGGTCACTGCGTATGCACCGATCTCGCTATCCTCCCGGGTGGCAATATGGCCTGCCCACTGATTTTCAGTGTGATTTACGCGAATGCACTCCGCAATGCACAGAGTGTGGGAGATCCATTTTGAAAAAAAAAAGCAGGATTTACTCCAATTTTTGCACAAATTCGGCACTTAGTATTTTTTTGGGAGGATCCCCCTCCCCACCTCCCCTTCGATCTCAACCAGTGTTGCTCAATATGACTCTTCAGTTTGGTCTGGTCCATTTTTTGAAATATCACAAATGAATTGGAAGCTCTGTAAAATAAAAGCATTGCAGAGATCATGACCTAACTGAAATTCTTCAATCACATCACCATCAGTGAATTTACAGTATTACTGACTACAGTTGGCTATGTACATTAACTGTGTTAATTCAGAAGTGGAGATGCCGGCGTTGGACTGGGGTAAGCACAGTAAGAAGTCTCACAACACCAGGTTAAGGTTGGAGAACAGATTTTCACTCCATCTGATGAAGGGGCAGCGCTCCGAAAGCTTATGGTATTTGCTACCAAATAAACCTGTTGGACTTTAACCTGGTGTTGTGAGACTTCTTACTGTACTTAATTCAGAAGGTCATTAATGCGCTAACACAATTAACACTTTTATATGAGGTTTAGTAGTTAATGGTTGTAAGTAAAGTTTAAGATCTTTGAAGAGAATGCATGTCCTCTTTTTTAAAAGAGTGCTATTGAGGTGGAATTCATCCTTCTGCCTCCTATAAAATAACGCTTACTGAGGAGCAATTTTATATTGCCGATCAATACTGATATCTCCACTGGATCTGGTCAGTGTGCATCTGTGTGGAGCAATAGAACAAAGTAGTTTTATTTTTACTTTAGCGTCTTGATTCCCTAAGCCTTTGCCTGTGGAGAGTAAAGCAAAACTCAGCTCATACAGATTCATGAATCAAATTAATTGACATCTTTACTATAAACAGCATTGTTTTCCTATGGGTACATTGATGAGTTCCAGTGAAGACATCCATGAACTACAGCATAGTTCAGATATTGGCTAAGAATGCATAGACTGCCACCTAACAGTTTCAGAGACTCTGCTCTGGATTCTCACCAAGGCAGGGTTTACTAGGGAGCCCTTTAAAAATGGTGGCCAGGACCCGATTCCAAGATTTCCCAACCCCATTCCTGACAAGCCTATTAATTTGCCCTAAACCCGCTGCAGCTCACTAAATAAGGATTCTGGAAACACTCAGGGTGGGGCATTTCAATCCCGACACTGCCAGGCATCAGTGCAGGCGGGACAGGAAAATTTGGAGAGCTCTTGCCTTTTAACAGCTCTCCAAATTTGCTCATCCCACTCGAAACAAAGTCTGCCAGTGTCAGGGCCAGAAAATCTGTCTCTCAGCAGGCAGGCAGCATCTGTGGGGAGAGGAAGGTACGGTTAATGTTTCAGATCAATTATGTTTCACCATAATATTTCAACAGAAGGACATCAGCCAAAAATGGTAACTACATTCCTCAGTCCACAGATGCTGCATGACCAGCTGAATACAGCATTCACACCATTATCTGGTTTTATTTCAGATTTTCAGCATCTGCAATTTTCCTTCTATTTGTCATCAGGACACTAATATTTTGCTTGATTATCATGGGAAGAGTATTCAGATGTACAGGAATGTTTATAGTATACAAGACTGGGCTGTGGATTCTGAAGCTTTAATAACCAGTTTTAACCCCGTATCTGCTGTGGTCAGAAAGAAGCAAATCCAGTGACAAAGGAGTGTTTTCACACCTTCCACTCCTTCCCAGAACCATGATTGGGTTCCCCTTGTCCTCATGTTCCCCCTACCAGCCTCCGTATTCCAAAGATCATCCTCTGCCATTTCCAACTCCTCCAGTGTGATGTCACCTCCAAAAAGATCTTCCCCTCCCCTCCACTGTCAGTGATCTGAAGAGACCATGCCCTCTGTCACACCCTGGTCCACTCCTCTATCACCCTTGTCACATTTGTCTCCTCTCCACGACACCTTCCCAAGCAATTACAGGAAGTGCAACGCGTGTCCTTTTACCTCCTCCTTCCTCACTGTCCAAGGCCCTCAACACTCCTTCCAGGTGAAGCAGCAACTTGCTTGTATGTCTTCCAATTTCATCTACTGTATGCAGTGCTCACAATGCCGCCTCCTCTACATTGGGGAGATCAAGCACAGACTGGGTGTCTGCCTTGTAGAACACCTCTACTCAGTCTGCAAGCATGATCCCGACCTCCTGGTTGCTTATCTTTTTAAATTCAGCACCTTGCACTCACACTCACATGTCTGTCCTCAGCCTGTTGTAATGTTCCAGTGCTTTCAGACAGAGCTGATCTTTATTCTACAATTAACACTCACTCTGGATAAATGCTTTGTTTCTTTACTACAACCATTACCACTCCCTTTGCCTTGTTTTCCATGACAGCTTTGGCATCACTCCCAGATTTTACACTATCCCTTATCTTCCCTTTTGTTCTATGTTCCCCCTCCCCCTTTTCAACAAAGGAAGGCCCCAAAAAAGGGCAAAAGAGTAACAAGGGAGAGAGTAGGGCCTCTTATAGATCAACAAGGTCATCTATGTGCGGATCCACAAGAGATGGGTGAGATCCTAAATGAATATTTCTCATCAGTATTTACTGTTGAGAAAAGTATGGATATTAGGAAACTTGGGGAAATAAATAGTGATGTCTTGAGGAGAATACATGTTACAGAGAAGGAGGTACTGGAAGTCTTAAAGCACATCAAGGTAGATAAATCCCCGGTACCTGATGAAGTGTATCCCAGGACATTGTGGGAGGCTAGGGAGGAAATTGCGGGTCCCCGAGCAGAGATATTTGAATCATCGATAGTCACAGGTGAGGTGCCTGAAGATTGGAGGGTGGCAAATGTTGTGCCTTTGTTTAAAAAGGATTGCAGGGAAAAGCTTGGGAACTACAGGCCAGTGAGCCTTACATCTGTGGTGGGTAGGTTGTTGGAAGGTATTTTGAGAGGCAGGATCCACAGGCATTTAGAGACGCAAGGACTGATTAGGGACAGTCAGCATGGCTTTGTGAGTGGAAAATCATGTCTCACAAATTTGATTGAGTTTTTTGAAGGGGTAACCAAGAAGGTAGATGAGGACAGCGCAGTTGATGTTGTCTACATGGACTTTAGCAAGGCCTTTGACAAGGTACCGCATGGTAGGTTGTTGCATAAGGTTAAATCTCATGGGATCCAGGGTGAAGTAGCTAAATGGATACAAAACTGACTTGATGACAGAAGCCAGAGGGTGGTTGTAGAAGGTTGTTTTTCAAACTGGAGACCTGTGACCAGCGGTGTACCTCAGGGATCAGTGCTGGGTTCACTGTTATTTGTCATTTATATTAATGATTTGGATGAGAATATAGGAGGCATGGTTAGTAAGTTTGCAGATGACACCAAGACTGGTGGCATAGTGGACAGTGAAGAAGGTTATCTCGGATTGCAACGGGATTTTGATCAATTGGGGCAGTGGGCTGACAAATGGCAGATGGAGTCTAATTTAGACAAATGCGAGGTGATGCATTTTGGTAGATTGAACCAGGGCAGGACTTACTCAGTTAATGGTAGGGCGTTGGGGAGAGTTGCAGAACAAAGAGGTCTAGGGGTACATGTTCATAGCTCCTTGAAAGTGGAGTCACAAGTGGACAGAGTGACGAAAAAGGCATTTGGCATGCTTGGTTTCATTGGTCAGAACATTGAATACAGGAGTTGGGACGTCTTGCTAAAGTTGTACAAGACATTGGTAAGGCCACACTTGGAATGCTGTGTACAGTTCTGGTCACCCTATTATAGAAAGGATATTATCAAACTAGAAAGAGAGCAGAAGAGATTTACTAGGATGCTACCAGGACCTGATGGTTTGAGTTATAAGGAGAGACTTGATAGACTGGGACTTTTTTCTCTGGAGCGTAGAAGGCTGAGGGGTGATCTTATAGAGGTCTATAAAATAATGAGGGGCATAGATCAGCTAGATAGTCAATATCTTTTCCCAAAGGTAGGGGAGTCTAAAACTAGAGGGCATAGGTTTAAGGTGAGAGGGGAGAGATACAGAAGTGTCCAGAGGGGCAATTTTTTCACATAGAGGGTAGTGAGTGTCTGGAACAAGCTGCCAGAGGTAGCAGTAGAGGCGGGTACAATTTTGTCTTTTAAAAAGTGTTTAGACAGTTACATCGGTACGGTGGGTATAGAGGGATATGGGCCAAATACAGGCAATTGGGATTAGCTTAGGGGTTTTAAAGAAAAGGGCGGCATGGACAAGTTGGAGGGCCTGTTTCCATACTGTAAACCTCTATGACTCTAATAATAAAACCCATCATATTTCTACCTCCCTTCAGACCCAAAGAAATCATATTCAACTCCAAACATTAATTCTGATCGTTTCCCTACAGATGTGTCCAGGCCTGTGGAGTTTTTCCAGTGCTTTGTGTTTTTATGTTAGATTTCCAGTATCCGCATTCCTCTGCTTCTATCTATTGAATGACAGGTGGTGTTCACTCGCCAATTACAATAAATTCTTGCCCAATATCTCAACTAAAAGACAACACTTGCAGCATTCGCTCAGTACATTGACATAGAAACAAAGAATATAGGAGCAGGAGTAGGTTATTCAGCCTTTCACGCTTACTCCATAATTCAATATGATCATGGTTAATTCTCTATCTCAATGCCATTCTCACAAGCTCTCCTCATACTTCCTGATGCCTTTGGAGTCCAGAAAGCTGTTTATTTTCCATAGAATCCCTACAGAAAGGAGGCCATTTGGTCATCGGGTCTGCACCGACCACAATCCCACCCAGGCTCTATTCCTGAAACCACACATTTTTGCTCTGCTCGTCCCCCTGACACTAAGGGGCAATTTTAGCATGGCCAATCAACCTAACCCGCACATCTTTGGACTGTGGGAGGAAACCGGGGCACCTGGACGAAACCCACGCAGACACGGGAAGAATGAGCAAACTCCACACAGAGAGTGACCCGAGCTGGAGTCGAACCCAGGTCCCTGGCGTTGTGAGGCAACAGTGCTAACCACAGTGCCACCTTGCTGCCCTCTTATACTTCTTAAATACATTCAGTGATTTGGCCTCAACAATTCATCTCCTTCTGAGCGAAGATGTTTCACTTCATCTCAGCACTAAATGGTCTAGGCGTATCCTACAATTGTGACCCCTTGTTCTCGAAACTCCAGCCAGGAAGAACATCATCCCTGCATCCAGTCTGTCCAGCCCTGTCAGAATGTTACACTTTTAAATAAGATCCCCTCTCATTCTTCTAAATTCAAGTGAATACAGGCCTAGTCGACCCAATCTCTCCTCATGCAACAATCCTTCTGTCACAGGAAACAGTCTGGTGAACCTTTGCTGCACTCCCTCCTTGGCAAGCATACCCATTCTTAGGTTACAAATATAACTAAAATCTCAAAGCTTATAACAAATGATTTTGTTAAAACTGAGGACGAAGGAATTCCACATACAAATGTTAATACATTCCTCATGAATATCACACAGCAAAATTTAAATTCATTTTAGTAAGAAAGATGAGGTTACTATGGGCACATAATCTGCTATGTGACCACATTACAATCCTTTCTTCTGATACATGATTCAAATATTTATCATGGATTACCAAGATAATATTTCATTCCCCACCAGATGTGATATCACATTCCCCACCGTCATCAATTATTGCAGGATCTGGACCTGTTTATTTGCCCTTAATCTATGTTTTCATCATTTCAGTGCTGGTTATTATGGACATACATATTTCAAAAGAAATGGAATTATTCCAATGAACCTTTCCAACTATGGTTTGCTGTCACATTTGATGAATAACTTTGCCATCAGTTTATCTACATGTTGCTCTGTGCTTACTTTTTGCATGCAACTTATATCAAAAGTAGCCAGACTGTTTTCCAATACACTCATATCTCTGGATTATTTGCAGTGTACATGTATGAGATTAGGTAATTTCATGAATCTGCACTCTCAGCATAGAGCCCCATGTCAGCAAGGAATGCATGTCAGGAATCCAGCTGGGGAGTTCAGCAAATCCTGCAGAACTTCCATCCATTAACTTTGAAGGACGATGAATCCTGCATGGGCCCACCAAACTCTGTGCTGGAGTTCCCAATACACATTTTTGGCACCAAAGATTTAAACTGGGGTTCTAATTTTACTAAATCACCCTCATATCTACCCTCATGCCCTCAAATGGGCAGCACACTGGCACTGTGGTTAGCACCGCTGCCTCACTGAGCCTGGAACCTGGGTTCAATTCCTGGCTTGGGTCACTGTCTGCGTGGAGTCTGCACGTTCTCCCCATGTCTGCATGGATTTCCTCCGGGTGCTCCGGTTTCCTCCCACAGTCTGAAAGACGTGCTGGTTAGGTGCATTAGCCATCCTAAATTCTCCCTCGGTGTACCGGAACAGACGCCGGAGTGTGGCGACTAGGGGATTTTCACAGTAACTTCATTGCAGAGTTAATTTAAGCCCTCTTGCAACACTAACAAATAAACGTTCAACTTTTCATGTGGAAAACTGTCTAGAGCAACAGATGGAACATTTCAATTCATTTGAAAAATGATAAATCATAACTTTTGACATTGATCGAGGTGTACAAGATTATGAGAGACATGGACAGAGTGTATAAGGAGCAGCTGTTCTCCTTAGTTGAAGGGTCAATCACAAGGGGACATAGGTTCAAGGTGAGGGGCAAGTGGCTTAGGGGAAATGTGAGGAAAAGCTTTTTTACCCAGAGAGTGGTGATGGTCTGGAATGCACTGTCTGGGAGGGTGGTAGAGGTGGATTGCCTCACATCCTTTAAAAAGTATCTGGATTAACACTTGGCACATCAAAGCATTCAGGGCTATGGGCCAAGTGCTGGCAGATGGGATTAGGTGAGAGTTCAGGTGTTTCTAATGTGTTGGTGCGGACTCGATGGGCTGAAGGGCCTCTTCTGCACTGTATGATTCTATGATTACTGTTGTACATGAAGGAAAGCGTATTTTGGAAACAAAACAAAACCTACATATTACAAAATTGAACATTTAACTAAATGTCAGAATAACACAAATCTACAGGTGAAATTCTCCAGTCCCTGCCCTGTGGCGGGTTTTCCTGTGGCCCGCCATCAGCCGGTAGCAGGATTTTCTGGTCAATGGCGATTTACATTCCTTGTCCGTGCCGCTGCCGTCAGGAAACCAATGGCAAGGGTCAACCACTGGCAGGATGGGCTGGAGAATTCCACCCTACATCTATTGTGCCATTAACATAGAAAACCATCCTGAGTCCTGCTCAGAAATACAGAGGCCAAGCCAAAGTAAGTGATAGAATCATAGAATCTACAGTGCAGAAGGAGGCCATTTGGCCCATTGAACCTGCACTGACAACAATCCCATCCAGGTCCTCTCCCCGTAACCCGACATAATTACCCTCCTAGTCTCCCTGACACCAAGGGGCAATTTTGCATGGCCAATTAACGTAACCCGCACATCTTCAGAGTGAGGGAAGAAACCGGAGCACCCAAAGGAAACCCCGGCAGACACAGGGAGTGTGTGCAAACTCCACATAGACAGTGACCTGAGGCCAGAATTGAACCCGGGCTCTGAAGCTGTGAGGTAGCAGTGCTAACCACTGTGCCGCCCATAGTTGATGCGGTGAACCAAAGCTGGTCAAAGAAGTGGATTGTAAGAAATGTCTGAAAGAAGAGGGAAAGTGGAGGTCTTTAGGAAGGAATAGGGGCCTCAGCTGCTAGAAGCATGACAGCTAATAGTGGGAGAGGAGTGATCCATAAGTAGCCTGAAGGGAGAGTTTGAGACTGAGGGAAATTACAGAAATATGGAAGACGGGGCAATAGGTGAAGCCAGAGAGAGATAGCTAAGGTTGAGATTGAATAGATTCAGGAGCTTTAGTGGATTCATCACAGAAAATGACTCACAAATGCAAAGCAGCGATCAACAAAGCTGTCAGAGTTTTGAAACATATAATTGACCAAAACAACTGAATATAAATCGGAGGAAGTCACATTGAAATCAAGTCCTGGGTAAATCATAGAAGAAGAAGTTTAACAACACCAGGTTAAAGTCCAACAGGTTTATTTGGTAGCAAAAGCCACACAAGCTTTTGGAGCTCTAAGCCCCTTCTTCAGGTGAGTGGGAATTCTGTTCACAAACAGAGCATATAAAGACACAGACTCAATTTACATGAATAATGGTTGGAATGCGAATACTTACAACTAATCGGTCACGGGCATTCGGCCTCTGATATTCGGGTAAGCGTTCTCCAAGGCGGCCTTCGCGACACACGACAGAGCAGAGTCGCTGAGCAGAAACTGATAGCCAAGTTCCGCACACACGAGGACGGCCTCAACCGGGATATTGGGTTCATGTCACACTATTTGTAACCCCCACAGTTGCGTGGACCTGCAGGGTTTCACTGGCTGTCTTGTCTGGAGACAATACACATCTTTTTAGCCTGTCTTGATACTCTCTCCACTCACATTGTTTTGTTTCTTAAAGACTTGATTAGTTGTAAGTATTCGCATTCCAACCATTATTCATGTAAATTGAGTCTGTGTCTTTATAAGCTCTGTTTGTGAACAGAATTCCCACTCACCTGAAGAAGGGGCTTAGAGCTCCGAAAGCTTGTGTGGCTTTTGCTACCAAATAAAACTGTTGGACTTTAACCTGGTGTTGTTAAACTTCTTACTGTGTTTACCCCAGTCCAACGCCGGCATCTCCACATCATAAATCATAGAAATCATAGAAACCCTACAGTGTGGAAGGAGGCCATTCGGCCCATCGAGTCTGCACCGACCACAATCCCACCCAGGCCCTACCCCCACATATTTTACCCGCTAATCCCTCTAACCTACGCATCCCAGGACTCGAAGGGGCAATTTTTTTAACCTGGCCAATCAACCTAACCCGCACATCTTTGGACTGTGGGAGGAAACCGGAGCACCCGGAGAAAACCCACGCAGACACGAGGAGAATGTGCAAACTCCACAGAGACAGTGACCCGAGCCGGGAATCGAACCCGGGACCCTGGAGCTGTGAAGCAGCAGTGCTAACCACTGTGCTACCATGCCGCCGTGCCGTGCCGTGGTATTGCATCCATTCCTGGTCAAAAGATACAAAAGTCTGAGGTCACGTACCAACCGACTCAAGAACAAGTTCCCTGCTGCCGTCAGACTTTTGAAACGACCTACCTCGCATTAAGTTGATCTTTCTCGATACCCTAGCTATGACTGTAATACTACACTCTGCATTCTCTCATTTCCTTCTGTATGAATGGCATGCTTTGTCTCTATAGAGTGCAAGAAACAATATTTTTTCATTTCGACACTAATACATGTGACAATAATAAATCAAATCAACATCAGAGTTCTTGAGGCAGAGAAGAGCCCTAAAGATGATGCCCCAGTCTCAGGTCTCAGTTATGAGAAAGGATCTTCAGCTCTGAAAGAAGTCACTTGAGAGGAGTATAAAATCTAAAATGGTGTGGAAAAGGTAAATCCAAGAAAATATTAGAAACTAAATTGTGAGAATGGGCAATGGGGTAACATGCTTCAAATTAGCAAACAGAAATTTAGGACTTAACACTGGGGAGTTCTTCCTTCAGACGTAAACTGGTAAACACATGAATTGGGTCAGATGGTGTAGCGGGGGAGCATACCCGAGAATCAATTAAAAACAAATAAGTTGCTGCATTGAGGAGACTTTAGATAGATGATTGAAGATGAGCCGAATAGTCCTCCCCATCAGTAAATCACGGATCTAAACACAAAGAAAGTAATTACTGGGAGCAACATAGGTCAGCAAGGACAGGGATATTAAAAGATGAAATAGGAAATGATTTCTCAGCAAGGTAATATAACAAACAAGCTACTGACAATGTCAACTCTGCCAAAATACTGCAGAGATACAAGTTCCTCGAAAGCAAACACACTAAAAAAATCAGGGAAAGCCAGCATACTAACTGACTCACCAGGAAAAAAATGGGCGAAGACTAATATGAGACTGGTACATTACATTATCAGGTCTAGAAAACAGGTTGAGAACACCAAATGTCAAGGGAGGACATGTAATCCAGGTAGAATCTGTAAAGAGAGAACAACTCTCCTCCATTCCACCTTCTCCACCAAGGTGCAGCGTCTGAAAACTTTGGAGCTCATTCTCTCCCAAGCTGAGTCATATTCACTGTAGCTCAGGTAGAGATGGTTGCACTTACTGCAGTCACAATATACATCTGCTTTATGTAATGTAGGCTTGCTATAAGTGCTTAGCAGTAACTATTTTGGGCCCCTTGCTGATGCATACAACTGACAAACACCATACAGCATGAAGTAGGCTTGGTGTCTGTCTTACCTTGAATATGATGTGGAGATGCCGGCGTTGGACTGGGGTAAACACAGTAAGAAGTTTAACAACACCAGGTTAAAGTCCAACAGGTTTATTTGGTAGCAAAAGCCACATAGTTCCTTGAAAGTGGAGTAACAGGTGGACAGAGTGGTAAAGAAGGCATTCGGCATGCTTGGTTTCATTGGTCAGAACATTGAATAGAGGAATTGGAATGTCTTGTTGAAGTTGTACAAGACATTGGTAAGGCCACACTTGGAATACTGTGTGCAATTCTGGTCACCCTATTATAGAAAGGATATTATTAAACTGGAAAGAGTGCACAAAAGATTTAGTAGGATGCTACCGGGACTTGATGGATTGAGTTATAAGGAGCGGCTGGATAGACTGGGACTTTTTTCTCTGGAGCATAGGAGGCTGAGGGGTCATCTTATAGAGGTCTATATAATAATGAGGGGCACAGATCAGCTAGATAGTCAATATCTTTTCCCAAAGGTAGGGGAGTCTAAAACTAGAGGGCACAGGTTTAAAGTGAGAAGGGAGAGATACAAAAGTGTCCAGAGGGGCAATTTTTTCACAGAGTATGGTGAGTGTCTGGAACAAGCTGGTCGAGGTGGGTACAATTTTGTCTTTTAAAAAGCATTTAGATAGTTACATGGGTATGATGGGTATAGAGGGATATGGGCCAAATGCGGGCAATTGGGACTAGCTTAGGGGTTTTAAAAAGAAAGGTGGCATGGACAAGTTGGGCCGAAGGGCCTGTTTCCTGCTGTAAACCTCTATGACTCTATGTAGCAGTCTTTGGTGCGGCACCTTGTCAAATGCCTTCTGGAAATCCAGATACACCACACCCACACCTTCCCCATTGAGAACATTACATGTGCAGTGGACAAAGAATTCCACCAAATTAGTCAAACATGACCTGCCCTTCATGAACCCATGCTGCGTCTTACCAATTTATGGGACAATTTATATCCAGATGTTTCACTATTTCTTCCTTGATGATAGATTCAAGCATTTTCCCTACTACAGAAGTTAAGCTAACCGGCTTATAGTTGCCTGCCTTTTGTCTACCTCCTTTTTTAAACAGTGGCATCACATTTGCTGTTTTCCAATCTGCGGGAACCATTTTTTGTGTGGCTTTTGCTACCAAATAAACCTGTTGGACTTTAACCTGGTGTTGTTAAACTTCTTACTGTGTTTACCTTGAATAAGCATGGGTTAATTACGTTAAGACTCCCGCACCTCTTTAACCAATTTAACCTGAAACTATTTTGAGATTTATAAGATTGTTATGTTTTGGGACTTTTATATTCATTTGTGGCACATGGGCGCCGCTGGCTGCCCAGCATTTATTGCCCATCCCTAGTCACCCTGAAACCGAGTGGCTTGCGAGGTTGTTTCAGAGGGCAATTGTGGAGAGTCAACCACATTGCTGTAGCTCTGGAGTCACATGTAGGCCAAACCGGGTAAGGACGGCAGATTTCCTTCCCTCAAGGACATGAGTGAACTAGATGGGTTTTTCCGACAATCGACAATGGCTTCATGGTCATCAGTAGACACTTAATTCCAGATATTTTTTACTGAATTCAAATTCCACCATCTGGCGGAATTCGAACCCGGGTCCCCAGAACTTCAGCTAAGTTTCTGGATTAATCGTCTAGCGATTATACCACTAGGACATCGCCTCCCCATTTGTCTTTAATATAGAGTAAAATGAAGGGAGTAATGTGACCTGTTCTGAATGTCATCTAACAACAGATCTGGGTGAAGGGGCTGTTAAAAATTAAAGGAAGGTCCAGATTCTTTAACTGGGAAGGAGGAAATAAAAGAGGGTATCAAATTGAAAGAAAATGCATACAAAGTGGCAAAGATTAGTGGGAACCTAGAGGATTGGGAAATCTTTGAAGGTCAGCAGAAAGCCACGAAAAAAGCTATAAAGAAAAGTAAGACAGATTATGAGAGTAAACTAGCTCAGAATATAAAAACAGATAGCAAACGTTTCTACAAATATATAAAATGAAAAAGAGTGGCGAGAGTAAACATTGGTCCTTTAGAGGACGAGAAGGAGGATGTAATAACTGGAAATGAGAAAATGGCTGAGGCATTGAACAGGTATTTTGTGTCGGTCTTCACAGTGGAAGACACAAATAACATGCCAAAAATTGATGACAGGAAGGCTATGGCAGGTGAGAACGTAGAAAGTGTTATCACGAAGGAGGCAGTGTTGGGCAAGTTAATGGGGCTAAAGGTAGACAAGTCTCCTGGTCCTGATGGAATGCATCCCAGGGTACTAAAAGAGATGGCGGGAGAAATAGCAAATGCACTAGTGGTAATTTACCAAAATTCGCTGGACTCTGGGGTGGTTCCCGCAGGTTGGAAAACAGCAAATGTGACGCCACTGTTTAAAAAAGGAGGTAGACAAAAGGCAGGCAACTATAGGCCGGTTAGCTTAACTTCTGTAGCAGGGAAAATGCTTGAATCTATCATCAAGGAAGAAATAGTGAGACATCTGGATATAAATTGTCCCATAAATTGGTACGACGCAGCATGGGTTCATGAAGGGCAGGTCATGTTTGATTAATTTGGTGGAATTCTTTGTCCACTGCACATGTAATGTTCTCAATGGGGAAGGTGTGGATATGGTGTATCTGGATTTCCAGAAGGCATTTGACAAGGTGCCGCACCAAAGACTGCTACATAGAGTCATAGAGGTTTACAGCAGGAAACAGGCCCTTCGGCCCAACTTGTCCATGCCGCCTTTTTTTTAAAAAAACCCTAAGCTAGTCCCAATTGCCCGCATTTGGCCCATATCCCTCTATACATCATACCCATGTAACTATCTAAATGCTTTTTAAAAGACAAAATTGTACCCATCTCTACGAACTTGTTCCAGACACTCACCACACTCCGTGAAAAAATTGCCCCTCTGGACTCTTTTGTATTTCTCCCTTCTCACCTTCAACCTATGCCCTCTAGTTTTAGGCTCCCCTACCTTTGGGAAAAGATATTGACTATCTAGCTGATCTGTGCCCCTCATTATTTTATAGACCTCTATAAGTTCACCCCTCAGCCTCCTATGCTCCAGAGAAAAAAGTCCCAGTCTATCCAGCCTCTCCTTATAACTCAATCCATCAAGTCCGGGTAGCATCCTACTAAATCTTTTCTGCACTCTTTCTAGTTTAATAATATGCTTTCTATAATAGGGTGACCAGAATTGCACACAGTATTCCAAGTGTGGCCTTACCAATGTCTTGTACAACTTCAACAAGACATTCCAACTCCTCTATTCAATGTTCTGACCAATGAAACCTAGCATGCCGAATGCCTTCTTTACCACTCTGTCCACCTGTGACTCCACTTTCAAGGAGCTATGAACATGTACCCCTAGACCTCTTTGTTCTGTAACTCTCCCCAACGCCCTACCATTAGTTGAGTAAGTCCTGCCCTGGTTCAATCTACCAAAATGCATCACTTCACATTTGTCTAAATTAAACTCCATCTGCCATTCGTCAGCCCACTGCCCCAATTGATCAAGATCCTGTTGCAATTGGAAATAACTTTCTTCACTGTCCACTATGCCACCAATCTTGATGTCATCTGCAAACTTACTAACCATGTGTCCTATATTCTCATCCAAATCATTGATATAAATGACAAATAACAGTGGACCCAGCACTGATCCCTGAGGCACACCGCTGGTCACAGGCCTCCAGTTTGAAAAACAACTCTCTACAACCACCCTCTGGCTTCTGTCAAGAACAGTAGGAAGTCTCACAACACCAGGTTAAAGTCCAACCTACCTAAAGTTGGACTTTAACCTGGTGTTGTGAGACTTCTTACTGTGCTTACCCCAGTCCAACGCCGGCATCTCCACATTCGGTCAAGAAGCCAACTTTGTATCCATTTAGATACCTCACCCTGGGTCCTGTGAGATTTAACCTTATGCAACAACCTACCATGCGGTACCTTGTCAAAGGCCTTGCTAAAGTCCATGTAGACAACATCAACTGCGCTGTCCTCATCTACCTTCTTGGTTACCCCTTCAAATAACTCAATCAAATTTGTGAGACATGATTTTCCACTCACAAAGCCATGCTGACTGTCCCTAATCAGTCCTTGTGTCTCTAAATGCCTGTAGATCCTGTCTCTCAAAATACCTTATGCTACATAAGCTACATACTACATGCTACATACTCCTATGCTACATAAGATAAAGGTGCATGGTGTTACATGTATTAGCATGAATAGAGGATTGGTTAACTAACAGAAAGCAAAGAGTGGGGGTAAATGGGGTGTTTTTCAGGTTGGCGATCAGTGACTAGTGGTGTGCCTCAGGGATCAGTGTTGGGACCACAATTGTTTACGATTTACATAGATGATTTGGAGTTGGAGACCAAGTGTAGTGTGTCAAAATTTGCAGATGACACGAAGATGGGTGGCAGAGCAAAGTATGCAGAGGACGCTGAAAATCTGCAAAGGGATATAGATTGTCTAAGTGAGTGGGCGAGGGTCTGGCAGTTGGAGTACAATGTTGGTAAATGTGAGGTCATCCATTTTGGTAGGAATAACAGCAAAACGGACTATTATTTAAATGGTAAAAAATTGCAGCATGCTGCTGTGCAGAGGGACCTGGGTGTCCTTGTGCAAGAATCACAAGGAGTTGGTTTGCAGGTGCAGCAGGTAATTAAGAAGGCAAATGGAATTTTGTCCTTCATTGCTAGAGGGATGGA
This sequence comes from Mustelus asterias, assembly GCF_964213995.1. Lineage (NCBI taxonomy): Eukaryota > Metazoa > Chordata > Chondrichthyes > Carcharhiniformes > Triakidae > Mustelus > Mustelus asterias. The sequence goes on from NC_135805.1 coordinate 64,389,979, forward strand.
GTTTAAAAACAGCGAGGTTATGTTGCAGCTGTATAAGGTGCTGGTGAGGCCACACCTGGAGTACTGTGTACAGTTTTGGTCTCCTTACTTGAGAAAGGATATACTGGCACTGGAGGGGGTGCAGAGGAGATTCAGTAGGTTGATTCCAGAGTTGAGAGGGTTGGCTTATGAGGAGAGACTGCGTAGACTGGGGCTATACTCATTGGAATTCAGAAGAATGAGGGGAGATCTTAAGGAAGCAGATTTAGGACTGAGTTGAGAAGGAACTTCTTCACACAAAGGGTTGTGAATCTGTGGAATTCCCTGCCCAATGAAGCAGCTGAGGCTACCTCATTGAATGTTTTTAAGGCAAGGATAGATAAATTTTTGAACAGTAAAGGAATTAAGGGTTATGGTGAGCGGGCGGGTAAGTGGAGCTGAATCGACAAAAAGATCAGCCATGATCTTACTGAATGGCGGAGCAGGCTCGAGGGGCCAGGTGGCCTACTCCTGCTCCTAGTTTTATGGTGAAAACTCTTTAAACTTGGGAAACAATGGCAGCAAATTGTGTGCTAACTGTGGGTGAGTCTCCTCGGTCCCAGAAAAGTCAGATTGTCAGATTGAGAATGTCAGATTGTGCTGTAAACATTTTAAAAATAAAAGGGAATTGGAGTCACAGGGATAGCTAATCATCATTTCCAGCTGGATAGAAGACCTGTGTGATTAACCTCGTCATGGAGATGGGCTGAGAAGGGAAGGGTTTCTAAGATGTCCCTGAAAACTCACAGAGACAGGTAGGCTGAGGAGATAGTGGTGTAATGGTACAGTCATTAGGCTAAGTAGTCCAGAGAGCCAGGCTAATGGTATGGGTCATTACAGAAAGGGCAGATTATGCAATCAAACCATTATGGCAGCGACTGATAGAAAAGGTGACACATAAAAGGTTGAGGTCTGGCTTACTGTACTGTCCATTAAGGAGGCTAAGTTAACCATTGATAAGAACTCATACCAATGAGATCAATCAAATGCTCTTCAGAACAGCAAAGCAACGTGAAGTTAGAAACTCAAGAAATAACAAATACCACCAAAGCATTGGAACCTGAGAAAAGAATAGGCTTTGGAATACATCTGATAAAGTAGACATTTTGCAGTAAACTTCCAAAGGTGGAGACAGACAAGACTGCCTGGAATTACAGCTAAACAAGAACAAGGCATTAACTGCTGATGTCCACTTCAGGAAAGATCACTGAATTAGGTTGCCTCCCCTTATCCTAGAAATTGTCTACTTTATTCAGTTGTATACATTGTTCCTGACTTCTGTGCACCCTCCCAAATTCTCCCTATTATCCGTGTCAGAGAACGTAACTAACTGCCTTAATGAAACTCCTAATTTGTCACTCCATCTTCAAAAGAAACCTTTACTCATCTTTTCTAATCTCGCTCTTCTGACTTGGTGACACTTTTCATTACTTCTGCTTCTTACTGTAAATGCATTGCATAAATGCAAGTGATAGTTCTTGACACAGCAAGGACTTCCAGAGTCTAGACTGTAGCTATTAATTCAAAGATATCTTGGCCGAGTTATGCTAATGTGAATTACAGAAAAAAATGTAGTGGGGACTGATATTGCACTTCAGAAGATGATAGCTGTAAAGTTCATAAAACATACAGGAGAGGAGGAGACCATTTAGCCCATCGACCCGGTGCTGGCTCTTTAAAAGAGCTATTCAATTATTTCCATTCTTTCCTTGTAAAGTTATACATTTTAATAGTAAGAGACAACATCAAACATATTATCTGCAGTTAGCAATGAGACATGCTGATAGATTGCCAGAGAAATCTTTCTGATGCCACTCAAGAGTGTTCATTCAAATAAGGCAACTGAAGGAAATGCTAGCCTGGATTTTCAAATTAGCTTTATTATAAAACACACAGTAACCTCATTGAAATAAAAGACACCTCAACACACAGATATTGGGATGAATCAAGGGAGGTGTGTGTGCAAGGTTGAGAATTAGTACCCTTGAGTTGTGATGGAATTGTTGCCAACTAAGAAAGACCATGTGGAGGACAAAAGCTGAGATGAAAGGACCATTGTAGGAAAATCTGAATGGAATGGTGAATGCGCAGGCATATTCAGGAACTAACAGAAGGGACAGTGTGGAGATAATAACCTCTTGGCATCCAAACTCAGACTGATTATGATATTTAACAAAACAGGCCATTTAGAGAAATGAAATGCGAGTTTCATCCAACTTGCAAGCCTATAGTCGGATCTAACATAGAAAGCACCTGATTTTAAGTCCAAGATCTAAATGAAAGAATTGTTACTGAATCACAAATTATAAAATACAATGGAGGAGACCGATGGAACATGATATTCTTTTTTAAGAAGTTCCACTATTTGAGACAATTGTCTAGTAATTGTGTTGCACAATGCGCATTTCCAGATAAAAAGAGCAATTAAAGGTCCAATATGGCATGTGGGGCGCTTATTTTGCACTGGGTATATATCAGCCACAATTCTCCGATCTGGCCTGCAGCTGCGATTCTCTGGTCCCGCTGCAGCAAACAGATTTGGCCGAGTGTCAAATTCTCCGTTCTCTCAGGTGACGGTGGCGAGCGTGAGAGACCGGAGAATTCCAGTTTTTAATCCCAATTCTGGTTACAGCACTTTGTAGATATCCTGGAGACATACCTGAAGCAATAGGCTTGCCATTGTAAATTATATGGGCAGGATTCTTCTCCCCTGTGGCATGTTTTACAGTGGCGGGAGACAGCGCGCTGCTCACTAGCAGTGGGATCTTATGGTCCTGCCATTGTCAACGGGGTTTCCTTTTGGATGCACCCCTTGCCACTGGGAAACCCATGATGGGTGTGAACTGTTGGCAGGTCTGTAAGATCCCGGAAGTATAAGCGGCAGCAAAATTTTGGTGAGAGCCAAACACCTACTTCAGTCGCCGAGGATGGTTACACTTCTTTTAATATCTTACTATGCAATATCACCCCATGTGTTTACATCTACAGGGTACTCTGAAACAAAGTGGTATCTTCACCACAGCCACCATTCCCACAGAGTTGCTGTAATGTTATGACACTTGAATGTCTTCTTTGTGTTTCTCTGTGTAGATCAGAGATAGTCCCGTGCAAAATATGGAAACAATTAAATTGCTGAAGTATTTTGAAAAAAGACAATGAATTAAATCAATGCTCATACCAGTTTCCCTCCTTATCTTCATATTCATATTCATATATTTATTTGGGCTACTTTTTCCATGGATATGTGGCTACATTTCTGCATCTGTTACATATTAAAGTGTTTATCTGTGGCAAGGATGACATTCAGAGTGACTGCTTTCACCAGTCATAACAAAATCGTGGAGTAAAGGCCCCACAACTGTTTCTCCAACTGTTGATTCTCAGTTCAAAAACATTGGTCTGAGAACAGAACATATTCAGTGCATATAAACACAAAGGGCAGGAAAAGAAGCAGGCAAAGCATTTATTCCAAAATAAAATTGAGCACATCCCCAGTGGCTCTGTGAATTTATCCTGCAAGTCACTGAACCTCAAAGACTAGGTTTGACGTCCAGCCCATGTTGTAATCTGATCTCAGCTGAAGCAGCAGTGGGGCTTTTACAACTCTACTGAGCGCTTCTTGATGGGGAGGAGAAAATTGGTCAAATTCATTCATGATTCCAATTACTACCTGCTGGAATTTGATGTATTTCTATCATAATATAGATTTTGTGAAACGCCAGCATATGGATCGGCAACACATTGTGGCCAATCTCCATTTAAAATAAAAGCAAATTACTGCCGATGCTGGAATCAGAAACAAAACACAGGAAATGTTGGAAAATCTCAGCAGGTCTGACAGCATCTGTGGAGAGAGAACAGAGCTAATGTTTCGAATGTGGAGGACTCCTCATCAGAGTCATTCAGATTGAAACGTGAGCCGGAATCCTCTGGTCTCACACGCCCCAATACTGCTGACAGTGAGATTGGAGAATTGGGCGCTCAGCTAAATCTCTGTTCACAGCAGCGGGACCGGATAATCCCAGCCACGGGTGAGGTTATAGAACTCCGGCCATTAGCTCTGTTCTCACTCCACAGATGCTGTCAGATCTGCTAAGATTTTCCAGCATGCTCTGTTTTTCCTCCATCAGAGTACCAGCTCCTAGTGCGGAATCTGAAAATTGCTGGGAGCTCACAGATGTCTGAAAAATATGGACGCTTTCTAATCAGTTTTGTCCACATAGTTTCTTCATATTGCTACAGAACGGTTGGAAACAAATGGTTGGATTTCCATGCAAATCCGGTAATGCAGAAAAATATATGATCAACCATTGGACCATGACATGGTAAATTGGAGAAGTTAGATCGTGAAAGGGGTCTCAGGCTTTTCGATGATCGTCTCTATTACATTTTTAGGGTTTTTCTCATATTTCTTGTACCCAGCACCAAACATTATTTCGAGTAAATACTTAATCCCCAACAACTTGCTATGTAATTAGCTCATTGGGATTAGCTTTCCCTTGCTGAAGAATATATAAGTCTGACTTTGCAATTAGATTAAAGCTAAAAATAAAATGTGCTGAGAAATCAACACAGCAAATTGCACTGAGAATTGTTGAACAGTTAGTTACAGCATGGAAAGAGGCCAGTTGGCCTGTCAAATCCGTACCGACTCACTGCAAAAGCTGGTTAGCTGGTCCCACTCCCCTGCCTTTTCCTAATAGTTCTGCAATTTATTTCTCCTCAGATAATTTTCCAATTCTCTTTTCAAAGCCAGGAGAGAATAACCACAGGCAGTGCATTCCAGATCCTAACCACGCGTCGTACAAAAGCTTTACCTCACTTTGTGGTATTTTAAAGGATAGACTTGCAGACCACAAATGTACAAACAACCAAGAGTTTTATTGGAAAGGTGTTTACTCTGCAGACTTTTAGGATAGACTGCCCACTTACACACGCAAACGGCCAATGATGTCATCAATACATCACATGATCATATTTTTAGGGCGGGATTTTCCGGCCGCGCTTGCCCTGAAACCCCACCCGGATCTTTCCATGGTCCACCCCTTGCCCACTTTGATTCCTGTGGCGGGCGGAATGGGAAAATTCACCCCTTAAAGTCACCTTGTTGCAACTAAGAACAAACACAAATACACTACATTTTTCTCTCCTTTTACATTAGAGGTTCCTGCAATGAAACATTATCAAAAATTACAATAAATAAACACAACAGTTGATAAGTTAGACATTTTGGAAGATGTCAAATTCTGTGTGGCTGTCGGTGACCCTTTCGTGTTGACTGCAACCTCCGGTGATTTTGGTTTAGTTTGGACATTGTCCATAGTTGTACTAATCAGAGTCGACATAGTGTTCAGGGGCTGACATGGTGTTGAACTGTCCTCAGCTGCGGTACTGTCTTCCACAGTTGCTTCTGGAATTGTCAGGTTCTCAGGAATGTCTAGGTCTTCACTTGGCACAATTTACTGCAGGCTCTTGGTTGACTCTGTCTCTGGAAAACTACTTCTAGTTGCTAAACATTGGTCAGCGTGTCTTCTCCACACTTCATCATCCAGAGTTTGAACGATGTAGGTGACCGGTCCTGTCTGTACTAAGACGATGGCAAGTATCCACTTCGCACAAGTATAGTTTCTTGCCAATACTTCCTGACCTTTCTGAAAAATATGGCGAACACCCTATTCACGTGTTGCAAAACCAGACTTTGCTATTTTTCCCAAAAGGTCCAAAGATGAACAGGCTTGGTGGATTGGCCATGCTAAATTGCCCCTTAGTGTATATTGGGGGATTAGCAGAGTAAATATGTGGGGTTACAGGGATAGGGCTTGGGTGGGATGCTCTGTCGGAGGGTTAGTGCAAACCTGATGGGCCAAATGGCCTCCGTCTTCACCGTAGGGATTCGAACATAAAACATAAATGGATTCACCATATAAACTGATATTTTATCATGAGCAATGCTGGGAGAACCTTAGCTTGTCGAATGTGTTATATTCTTGTATGTCATCAGACATTGGCTTGGTCATAGAGGTTTACAGTATGGAAACAGGCCCTTCAGCCCAACTTGTCCATGCCGCCCTTTTTTTTAAACTCCCAAGCTAATCCCAATTGCCCACATTTGGCCCATATCCCTCTATACCCATCGTACCCATGTAACTATCTAAATGCTTTTTAAAAGATAAAATTGTACCCGCCTCTACTACAACCTCTGCCAGCTTGTTCCAGACACTCACCACCCTGTGTGTGAAAAAATTGCCCCTCTGGATACTTTTGTATCTCTCCCCTCCCACCTTAAACCTATGCCCTCTAGTTTTAGACTCCCGTACCTTTGGGAAAAGATATTGACTATCTAGCTGATCTGGGCCCCTCATTATTTTATAGACCTCTATAAGGTCACCCCTCAGCCTCCTACGCCCCAGAGGAAAAAGTCCCAGTCTATCCAGCCTCTCCTTATAACACAAACCATCAAGTCCTGGTAGCAACCTAGTAAATCTTTTCTGCACTCTTTCTAGTTGAATAATATCCTTTCTATAATAGGGTGACCAGAATTGCACACAGTATTCCAAGTGTGGACTTACCAATGTCTTGTACAACTTCAACAAGACGTCCCAACTCCTGTATTCAATGTTCTGACCGATGAAACCAAGCATTCCGAATGCCTTCTTCACCACTCTGTCCACCTGTGACTCCACTTTCAAGGAGCTATGAACATGTACCCCTAGATCTCTTTGTTCTGTAACTCTCCTCAACACCCTACCATTAACTGAGTACATCCTGCCCTAGTTCAATCTACCAAAATGCATCACCTCGCATTTGTCTAAATTAAACTCCATCTGCCATTCGTCAGCCCACTGGCCCAATTGATCAAGATCCCATTGCAATTGGAGATAACTTTCTTCATTGTCCACTATGCCACCAATCTTAGTGTCATCTGCAAACTTACTAACCATGCCTCCTATATTCTCATCCAAGTCATTAATATAAATGACAAATAACAGTGGACCCAGCACTGAACCCTGAGGCACACCGTTGGTCACAGGCCTCCAGTTTGAAAAACAATTCTCTACAACCACCCTCTGGCTTGTGTCAAGAATGATGTGGAGATGCCGGCGTTGGGCTGGGGTAAACACAGTAAGAAGTTTAACAACACCAGGTTAAAGTCCAACAGGTTTATTTGGTAGCAAAAGCCACACAAGCTTTCGAGGCTCTGAGCCCCTTCTTCAGGTGAGTGGGAATTCTGTTCACAAACAGAACTTATAATGACACAGACTCAATTTACATGAATAATGGTTGGAATGCGAATACTTACAACTAATCCAGTCTTTAAGAAACAAAACAATGGGAGTGGAGAGAGCATCAAGACAGGCTAAAAAGATGTGTATTGTCTCCAGACAAGACAGCCAGTGAAACTCTGCAGGTCCACGCAACTGTGGGAGTTACAAATAGTGTGACATGAACCCAATATCCCGGTTGAGGCCGTCCTTGTGTGTGCGGAACTTGGCTATCAGTTTCTGCTCAGCGACTCTGCGCTGTCGTGTGTCGCGAAGGCCGCCTTGGAGAACGCTTACCCGAATATCAGAGGCCGAATGCCCGTGACCGCTGAAGTGCTCCCCCACAGGAAGAGAACAGTCTTGCCTGGTGATTGTCGAGCGGTGTTCATTCATCCGTTGTCGCAGCGTCTGCATAGTTTCCCCAATGTACCATGCCTCAGGACATCCTTTCTTGCAGCGTATCAGGTGGCCTTCGCGACACACGACAGCGCAGAGTCGCTGAGCAGAAACTGATAGCCAAGTTCCGCACACACAAGGACGGCCTCAACCGGGATATTGGGTTTATGTCACACTATTTGTAACTCCCACAGTTGCGTGGACCTGCAGAGTTTCACTGGCTGTCTTGTCTGGAGACAATACACATCTTTTTAGCCTGTCTTGATGCTCTCTCCACTCCCATTGTTTTGTTTCTTAAAGACTTGATTAGTTGTAAGTATTCGCATTCCAACCATTATTCATGTAAATTGAGTCTGTGTCATTATAAGTTCTGTTTGTGAACAGAATTCCCACTCACCTGAAGAAGGGGCTCAGAGCCTCGAAAGCTTGTGTGGCTTTTGCTACCAAATAAACCTGTTGGACTTTAACCTGGTGTTGTTAAACTTCTTATTGTGTCAAGAAGCCAACTTTGTATCCATTTAGATACCTCACCCTGGATCCCGTGAGATTTAACCTTATGCAAAAACCTACCATGCGGTACCTTGTCAAAGGCCTTGCTAAAGTCCATGTAGACAACATCAACTGCGCTGCCCTCATCTACCTTCTTGGTTACCCCTTCAAAACACTCAAACAAATTTGTGGGACATGATTTTCCACTCACAAAGCCATGCTGACTGTCCCTAATCAGTATTTGTGTCTCTAAATGCCTGTCGATCCTGTCTCTCAAAATACCTTCCAACAATTTATCCACCACAGATGTGAGGCTCACTGGCCTGTAGTTCCCAGGCTTTTCCCTGCAATCCTTTTTAAACAAAGGCACAACATTTGCCACTCTCCAATCTTCAGGCACCTCACCCGTGACTATCGATGATTCAAATATCTCGGCTAGGGATTTCCTCCCTAGCCTCCCACAATGTCTTGGGATATACTTCATCAGGTCCCGGGGATTTATCTACCTTGATGTGCTTTAAGACTTTCAGCACCTCCTTGGCTGTAATATGTACAGTCCTCAAGACATCACTATTTATTTCCCCAAGTTCCCTAACATCCATGCTTTTCTCAACGGTAAATACTGATGAGAAATATTCATTTAGGATGTCACCCATCTCTTGTGGATCCGCACATAGATGACCTTGTTGATCCTTAAGAGGCTCTACTCCCTCCCTTGTTACTCTTTTGCCCTTTATGTATTTGTAGAAGCTCTTTGGATTCTCCTTTGCCTTATCTGCCAAAACAATCTCATGTCCCCTTTTTGCCCTCCTGATTTCTCTCTAAACTCTACTCCTACGCCTCCTATACTCTTCAAGGTATTCACTTGATCCCAGCTGCCTATACATGTCATGTGCCTCTTTCTTCTTCTTGACCAGGGCCTCAATATCCCGAGTCATCCAGGGTTCCCTACTTCTGTCAGCCTTGCCTTTCACTCTAGTCATTTGGACAATGATCCTTTCTCACGAGTTACCTTCAATGAATGCTTCATTGTTTGAGCAAACCTTTCAGTCAGTCCATTTGTGGCACAGGATGATATGGAGTGCATCAGATGTGTTGGATTCCATTCCCTTTCAGATCATAGAATCATAGCATCCCTACAGTGCAGAAGGAGGCCGTTCGGCCCATCAAGCTTGCACTGTCGCTTACCCAGGCCCTATCCCCGTAACTCTACATATTTACCCTGCTAATCCCCTTAACCTACATTTCTTGCGACACTAAGGAGCAATTTAACATGGCCAATCCATCTGACCTACACACCTTTAGACTACGTGAAGAAACAGGAGCACCCGGAGGAAATCCTGGCAGACATGGGGAGAATGCGCAATCCACACAGAGTCACTCAAGGCTTGAATTGAATGCGGGGTCCATGGCATTGTGAGGCAGCAGTGCTAACCACTGTGCTACCAGATAACTTGTGAATTCTTGCAAAATGAACTGTGTCCCATTGTCACTAACAAGTTGTTCAGGTTAACCAAATCTTGCAAAAATCTCACCCAGTCTTTCTATTATTCTCTCTGAGGATGTAGTCTTCATAATGATGACTTCAGGCCATTTTGAATACACATCTACCACAATGAAAAACATTCTTCCTTTGAATGGTCCAGCATAATCTATATGAAGTCTCGTCATGGCCCTTTCCATCAGTTTAATGGTGCTAATGGCGGCAGGTTTTGGATTTTTGTACAAGCCGAACCTGTCTTCTCCTTGATTTCACTGTCGAACCCTGGCCACCAAAAATAACTTCTGGCTATATCCTTCATCCTTATTATCCCACAATCACCTTCACAAAGTTGGTTTCCTTAACAATGACGAAATGATGACCCTCATTCCCCAGAGGAGACAACCAGCTTGTACAGATAGTTTGAGTCTTTGGATGACATTTGGCTACAACTCTGGGTTTGCTCCTGTGGTCGAGCTATCAATTACCATGTCCATAACTTCTGACAGTAGTGGATTATTTCTGGTATACTTCTAAACTTGTCCTGCGGTTACAGGAGTGTTATCGAGTTATTACCACTTGAACTATTCATTGACAACTCATTAGGTAAAGGTAATCTAGAGAGACCATCAGCATTAACATGGCGATTTGATTGACAATATTTTATCGTGTATGCATGTGCTGACAACAGCAATGTCCATCTCTGCATCCAGCTTGCTGATTCTGAAAATTATGCCCAGAGCTTCCTTCTCTATCTGTGCAAAGTTAATTTCTGCTTTGTTCAAGGATCTTGATACAAACACTGATGACTTCTCACCACCATTGGACATTATGTGAACAGAATTCCCACTCACCTGAAGAAGGGGCTCAGAGCCTCGAAAGCTTGTGTGGCTTTTGCTACCAAATAAACCTGTTGGACTTTAACCTGGTGTTGTTAAACTTCTTATTGTGTCAAGAAGCCAACTTTGTATCCATTTAGATACCTCACCCTGGATCCCGTGAGATTTAACCTTATGCAAAAACCTACCATGCGGTACCTTGTCAAAGGCCTTGCTAAAGTCCATGTAGACAACATCAACTGCGCTGCCCTCATCTACCTTCTTGGTTACCCCTTCAAAACACTCAAACAAATTTGTGGGACATGATTTTCCACTCACAAAGCCATGCTGACTGTCCCTAATCAGTATTTGTGTCTCTAAATGCCTGTCGATCCTGTCTCTCAAAATACCTTCCAACAATTTATCCACCACAGATGTGAGGCTCACTGGCCTGTAGTTCCCAGGCTTTTCCCTGCAATCCTTTTTAAACAAAGGCACAACATTTGCCACTCTCCAATCTTCAGGCACCTCACCCGTGACTATCGATGATTCAAATATCTCGGCTAGGGATTTCCTCCCTAGCCTCCCACAATGTCTTGGGATATACTTCATCAGGTCCCGGGGATTTATCTACCTTGATGTGCTTTAAGACTTTCAGCACCTCCTTGGCTGTAATATGTACAGTCCTCAAGACATCACTATTTATTTCCCCAAGTTCCCTAACATCCATGCTTTTCTCAACGGTAAATACTGATGAGAAATATTCATTTAGGATGTCACCCATCTCTTGTGGATCCGCACATAGATGACCTTGTTGATCCTTAAGAGGCTCTACTCCCTCCCTTGTTACTCTTTTGCCCTTTATGTATTTGTAGAAGCTCTTTGGATTCTCCTTTGCCTTATCTGCCAAAACAATCTCATGTCCCCTTTTTGCCCTCCTGATTTCTCTCTAAACTCTACTCCTACGCCTCCTATACTCTTCAAGGTATTCACTTGATCCCAGCTGCCTATACATGTCATGTGCCTCTTTCTTCTTCTTGACCAGGGCCTCAATATCCCGAGTCATCCAGGGTTCCCTACTTCTGTCAGCCTTGCCTTTCACTCTAGTCATTTGGACAATGATCCTTTCTCACGAGTTACCTTCAATGAATGCTTCATTGTTTGAGCAAACCTTTCAGTCAGTCCATTTGTGGCACAGGATGATATGGAGTGCATCAGATGTGTTGGATTCCATTCCCTTTCAGATCATAGAATCATAGCATCCCTACAGTGCAGAAGGAGGCCGTTCGGCCCATCAAGCTTGCACTGTCGCTTACCCAGGCCCTATCCCCGTAACTCTACATATTTACCCTGCTAATCCCCTTAACCTACATTTCTTGCGACACTAAGGAGCAATTTAACATGGCCAATCCATCTGACCTACACACCTTTAGACTACGTGAAGAAACAGGAGCACCCGGAGGAAATCCTGGCAGACATGGGGAGAATGCGCAATCCACACAGAGTCACTCAAGGCTTGAATTGAATGCGGGGTCCATGGCATTGTGAGGCAGCAGTGCTAACCACTGTGCTACCAGATAACTTGTGAATTCTTGCAAAATGAACTGTGTCCCATTGTCACTAACAAGTTGTTCAGGTTAACCAAATCTTGCAAAAATCTCACCCAGTCTTTCTATTATTCTCTCTGAGGATGTAGTCTTCATAATGATGACTTCAGGCCATTTTGAATACACATCTACCACAATGAAAAACATTCTTCCTTTGAATGGTCCAGCATAATCTATATGAAGTCTCGTCATGGCCCTTTCCATCAGTTTAATGGTGCTAATGGCGGCAGGTTTTGGATTTTTGTACAAGCCGAACCTGTCTTCTCCTTGATTTCACTGTCGAACCCTGGCCACCAAAAATAACTTCTGGCTATATCCTTCATCCTTATTATCCCACAATCACCTTCACAAAGTTGGTTTCCTTAACAATGACGAAATGATGACCCTCATTCCCCAGAGGAGACAACCAGCTTGTACAGATAGTTTGAGTCTTTGGATGACATTTGGCTACAACTCTGGGTTTGCTCCTGTGGTCGAGCTATCAATTACCATGTCCATAACTTCTGACAGTAGTGGATTATTTCTGGTATACTTCTAAACTTGTCCTGCGGTAACAGGAGTGTTATCGAGTTATTACCACTTGAACTATTCATTGACAACTCATTAGGTAAAGGTAATCTAGAGAGACCATCAGCATTAACATGGCGATTTGATTGACAATATTTTATCGTGTATGCATGTGCTGACAACAGCAATGTCCATCTCTGCATCCAGCTTGCTGATTCTGAAAATTATGCCCAGAGCTTCCTTCTCTATCTGTGCAAAGTTAATTTCTGCTTTGTTCAAGGATCTTGATACAAACACTGATGACTTCTCACCACCATTGGACATTATGTGAGAAGCCACTGCTCCCACTCCGTAAAGCATTGCATCGCAAGCTAGCTGCAAAGCTAACTTCAAATTAAAGTGTGTCAGGACTTCTGATTTTAATAGTTTCTCTTTCGTTTGTATGAAGGCTTTCTCACACTAATCCACCTATTTTCATTTCCTGTTTTGACACAATACGTTGTATAAAGGCTTGAGAATAGTTGCTAGATTAGGGACAAACCTTCCATAATGGCTTACTAAGCCCAAAAACAATCAAAGTTGATTTATTTTTATGGTACAGGTGCCTCAGTTACGGCTTTTACTTCTGAAGGTGATTTGTGCAGCCCCTTTGCATCTATGACATGCCCCAGGTATTCAACAGAAGATCTGAAGAATTCACATTTATCCTTCTGTAATCGTAGTTCATAATCCTCTAATCTCTGGAGTGTAATATCTAAATTTTGAAGATTCTCCTTTTCATTCATATTCTTTCCAGTAACTAAGATATCGTCTAAGTAACTACTTTGAGTTTGATCCATTTCATGCTGGAACAATGCAGGGTGTGGACATGATGCCAAAAGGTCGTGTTTTATATCTGAATAGCCCTGTGTGTGTCACGATTGTCAAATATTGTTGTGAATCTGGATCCACACTTGTGGCGTTAAGTTTGACGAAGGCCAACTTTATTGAAATACTGGCCTCCAGCCAAACCAGCAAATAAATTAAGGTCAGAATGCACTGCTCTTATACACAGTACCAGATTGATTATGACTTTAAAATCGCCACATGTTTGTACCAAACCACTTACATTAATGGGTCTGAGGACCCCCAACTTGAGCCACTCAACTTCTGCCTCGATCTTAGGCCTGATGGCGTATGGCACTGACCTAGCCTTTAAGCATCTTGCTTGGCATTTGACTTTAGCTTGACTGAGACCTCTTTAATGCTTCCCTGCCCTCCATTAAAGACAATCATGTTTCTTTAAAATCTTCAGTATACCTGATTCCGATTCATCTTGGCCCAGTCTAGCTTGATTCTCTCCAGCCAGGTTCTCCCTATTAAGGCTAGTTATCTTTAAAAACATGCAGGGAGAAGTCTGCAATCTGTCCGCTTCGCTACACATTTATATCGATACACCCCCCTCAACGTAACCACTTCCCTAGTATAGGTTTTTCGCTTGAACTTTGAGGGTTGTAAGGCAATATATCATAGTTTCTCTTTATAAACAGTTTCTGGTACCAACAAAATGGCTGCACCAGTGTCAGCCTCCATTTTCATCGGTTGTCCATCCAGTAAACGAATGACCCAGTATTGGTTTGCTGCACCCACAATGGGCAGTACTTTTTTTTTTATTTCTCAGTGTCACAATTAGACTTGCATTAACACTGCAATGAAGTTACTGTGAAAATCCTCTAATCACCACACTCTGGCACCTGTTGGGGTACACTGAAGGAGAATTTAGCATGGTCAATGCACCCAACCAGCACGTCTTTTGGGCTGTGGGAGAAAACAGAGCACCCGGAGAAAACTCATGCGGGAAAACATGCAGACTCTGCACAGACACTAGTTCAGCTGGGAATTGAACCCGGGTCCCTGGCACCGTGAGGCATCAGTGCTAACCATTATACCGCCATGCCACCGTTTCAACAACGGTTTGTCATCTGACTGTGGCTCTGGTCCTTTTTCGCACCCTTTTTGTATAATGTGGATACTTTTCCTTCTGTTTGGATTTCCAATTGATAACCTGGTTCTTGCTCGGAACTTGTTGTTTTTTTCTCCAATATGCACATTCAATGTGCCCCTTTTAACCATGATTCCTGCATTTTGCATCTTTGCACCAGTGGTCTGCTACTGCCTGCCCAGTTTTTGCACATCGGTGGCCATTTCGAACTTGTGTCTGTGTTTAGGTCTCAGCTGACATTTTGTGGATTCTAGTGCTCAAACTTAATTGTTGGGGAGTCCTTAGATGCTGATTCCAAAGAGATAGCGACTTCTAAAGTCTTCTTTAAGTTGAAGTTGCTTTCCGATAACAGCCATTTCTAGATAGCTTCACTTCTTCACACATACAGTAGTCCATCTCTAATAGTTCCATTCAAGACATCTCCAAATTCACAATGTTCAGCTAATTTCTTTGAAGTAGCTACGAATTGTGTGATTGATTTACCTTCTTGTTGTTTACAATT
The DNA here is from genome assembly GCF_964213995.1 of Mustelus asterias. NCBI lineage: Eukaryota > Metazoa > Chordata > Chondrichthyes > Carcharhiniformes > Triakidae > Mustelus > Mustelus asterias. The sequence goes on from NC_135805.1 coordinate 64,405,039, forward strand.
ATGGAAATTGAACTTCTCGGTGATGACCAAAGTTTAAGCTCAGAAGTGGTCTTGCAATATCTCCTCAATCTCATTGCAGGTTTCCAAGCCTGGCTTTTCTGGCTGTACCAGACTTCTCAGGAGGTTGGATATTTCCCCCCCCCGCCCCATCCATTGTACTTAGGAAAGTTGGGACTTCAATCTCTCCTGCAATTTTATTAGTTTGGACAAAATAATTGAATCTTTCAGTATATAAGCTCCATCACATGGTCCCACAGCACCAAGCATTCCACCATTTTTACTATGGAAAGGGCTTGCATAGGCACAATGTGCCAAAATGTTTTCAAAAACCTGTTCCCTTCCAAGTTTTGCAAAACCCTCAGCTCTAAACTTATTGTGTCAGGGTACTTGCTACTCACCTCACAGTGCTCCCTGTAATGTTCCAGATCCTTCCAGGCAGAGCACGTGACGAGTTTCTTTTTAATATTGTTTCTTCTGAAATCTTAGTTTAAATTCTGGTTCCTTCGATGGCTGCTACCAATATTTGGCACTCCTCCATCGCCAGCTTTGGTGCAGTGATGCTTATCTCCTTAATCCTTTCTGGGTGTCTGCAGCACAGATCGGTGACTTTTCCATTTTATCTTTTCTCCAGGGAGTCTGCCAGCATGGTTCCAACCTCCTCGTCGCTAATTTTCTTTGTGGTATTTATAAAGGAAAGGCTTGCGGAACACAAAGGTACAAACAAGACCTTTATTGGAAAGGTCTTTAAGAGGCTGTCAGGATAGTCTGCCCATTTGGCCAAGCAAACAGCTGATGGTACCATCGCTATACAATGTGAACGGACTCTTAAAGTGACCTTCTTCCAACTGGGGACAAACCTGAATGCGCAACACATGTCACCTCTGATTGTTCAACTAATCACCTTACATCAGTGTGCTCTGATTCTCAACCTTTTTGCCAAAAGGAACAGTTTCTTTCCATTTAGTTTGCCCTGACCCCTCGTGATTTTGAACACCTCTATAAAATTCCTTTTTAACCTTCTCTTCTCTAAAGAGAACAAACAGCCCCAGCTTTGCAAATCTATTCTCACACCTGAAGTCTGTCATCCTTGGAATCTTTCTCACAAAGCTTTTCTGCAGCCTCTCCAATGCTTTCACATGCTTCCAGGTGTGCACTGGCCAGGATTGGACACAATACTTCAAGGTGAGGCTGAACCAGTGTCAACATAGCATTCTTGCTTTTGTATCACTATTTATAAAATCCAGGATCCTGTATTCCTTCTTAATCACTTTCTCAACCTTCCCTGCCACTTTCAAAGAATAGAGTACATAAATCCCCAAGTCTCTCTGCTCCCGCACATCCCTTTGGAATTGTATCCTTTAATTTAAATTGCCCATCCTTGTTCCTCCTACCAAAGTTTTTCACTTCAGACTTCTTTGCATTAAATTTCACCTGCCACGGATCCATTCATTCCACTAGCTTGTCTACGTCCTCTTGAAGTCTATCACTATCCTTGTCACATACAAGTCTAGTTCATTAATATGGATCATGAAACACAGTGGTCCCAATACCAACTCCTGGGAGCCCCACTACATATCTTCCTGCAGTCCAAAAAAACACCATTCACCACTATTCTCTGTTTCCTGTCACTCACCTCAGTAATTTTTTGACCCATGACACTGCCATCCCATTTGATTCATGGGCTTCAACTGCTCAGGCAGCATTCTGACTTAGAGGCGTTCAGTCATAATGCCACGGATGGTAGCTTTGCACCCTTGGCTCCTCAGCCAAGCACATACACCAAGTGTCTGAACCAGTGGTTACTCTTGTACTGAGCCTGTCACATGGAACGTTTCAAACACCCTTTGGAAAGTCCACGTACACGATATCAACTGCATTACCCTCTTCTGTTACATCATTGAACATCTCAGTCAAATTGGTTAAACATGATTTATCTTTAAAAAAAATCTATGCTGTCTTTCCTTAATTAATCCATTTTCTTCCAAGTGACTGTTAATTTTGTCCCGGATTATTATTTCTAAAAGCTTTGCCTCCACCAAGGTTAGGCTGACTGTAGTTGTGAGGCATCTAGTGACAGACAAGAAAGATGGGTTGGAAGGAGTTGGGGGTGTGGGGGGGGGGGGGGGGGGTTGGAAGGAGTTGGGGGTGTGGGGGGAGGGAGGGTGGAGTTTGTGAGGGATGAAAAGGAGGCAGGAAATCAAGGGCAAAAAAGGACACTGAATTACTCTTCACTCTCCGGGTAAAGAGGTTTCTACTGAATTCGCTGTTGGATTTCTCCGTGATTATTTTATGGAAATCTGCTGTTTCTCACAAGAGGAAACATTCTCTCCTTGCACTCTATCAAAATATTCTTAAAGAATTCTATTAAGTCATCTCACAGCCTCTTTACCCCTCCTTTCATGATAGGCGTAAGCTGATATTTCTGGTATCAAACGTGTTGATCTTTTTAGCACCCTCTCCAGTGCCTCTGTATCTTTTTTATAATATAGTGACTACAATTGTACATTATACTCAAAGTGTGATAAAATTGTGCTTTTCAACTTTATCCCTTCAAAAATAAATCATATCATTTAGTTTGCTTTTTATGCTCTTATTAATCCGTGTCACTACTTTCATTGTGATTTATGGATTTCTAGCTCCAGATCCCTTTCTCCTCTACTTCCTGTTATGTGGGGAGGCAGTGGCCTAGTGGTATTGTCACAGGACTAGTGATCCAGAAGCTCTGGTGACCTGGGTTCAAATTACCTACCTGCGACTCCAAATCCACAGTAATGTGATTGCCTCTTAACTGCCCTGCCAAGGGCAATTAGGGATGGGCAATAAATGCTGTCCCACCTAATAATGCCCACGTCCCATAAAATAATTTTAAAATGCAAGCAGTGTGTGACCTCCTTACTTTTCTTGCCAAAATACAGTGTTGAAATTAATTTGTCAAAACTTCTCAAGGCCATGAGAATAACATCATGCCCATGGTGGCCTCCCTCTGATACACCCACCACAGCTACACTTAATCACACCAATCATATAAATGGCTCTGCATCACTTGTTCCACAGTGATTGCAGGGGATGGCTGCCAGGAAGCCCACACCACATTGCACAGAGGAAGCCCTGACCAGACTTCTTGATGGAGTAGAGGAAAAGCGGGACGCACTCTATGCCCTCTCCAGTAGAAGGCCTTCCATCAAGGGCACCAACCACCTGGGATGCATTGGAAGTTCTGGTCAGTGCCAATTCACTACAGAAGAGGATGGGGCAGCAGTGTTCCACACCATTCTGCCGGCGAGGTTCGTTCAAAAACGGAAAACGTGATCTTGCCGACAAGAATCACGCTTTTCTAAACTCTCCGCATTTTGAGCCCTCACCATCATTCCCATAGACAAAGTGGACTCGAGATCCCACCCTCTATCTCTGCTGCCACTCCAGCTCGTCACTTAGCTAAACATTCAATCCCAACTTCTGCATGCTCTGACTTTATTCATTAGTCTGTTTTTTGGCACCTTATTAACAGTCCTTTGGAAATCTAGATGTATTACATCGACTAGCTTATACTTGTTTTTTTATTATTTCACAGGATGTTGGCTTCGCTGGCTAGGCCAGCATTTATTGCCCTTAAGATTTTGGTGAGCTGCCTTCTTGAACCACTGCAGCCCATGTTGAATAGGTGCACCCACAGTGCTGTTAGGGAGGAAGTACCAGGATTATGACAGGAACAGTCAAGTATTAAATGTTCCAAGTCAGGATGGTTGTTGGCTTTGAGGGGAACTTGCAGGTGGTGGTGTTCGCATGCATCTGCTGCCCTTGCCCTTCTAGGGGGTAGAGGTCATGTGTTTGGAAAATGCTTTCAAAGGACTTTCTCTGTTACCTCTTCAAAGAATTCAACAAGATTGGTCAAGCAAGATGTCTTTTCCCTTTTTAAATCCACGTTGACTATTATTATTTTTTTGGTTTCTAGATTTGTTTTCCTTCAGTCGCAGTTCCATTACTTTTCCTCCTACCGATGTTAAACAGTCTCCTTTCATACTCTGCCTGAAGGCAGTCTGCTGATGCTTCATTCTGAGCTGTGTCGCTGTGCAGTTTTTGTCAGTAGTGACTTTCCTTTGCCTTTCTAACGGGGGTGAGGAAGCAGGTCTCACAGTCTGCATCAGTTAGAACAGGAACTGAACACACCCGGTTGACGTTATCCTGAACCATATGCTAGCCACCTAGCCAACCGAGCCACCCAAACTCTTCTCTAGATGCTTTTAAAATGTTTTGGATTGTTGTCGAGGGCAAGAGCGGAGGGAAGGTCAGGCCATGAAGCAAATTGTAAATAAGGAGGAGGATTGCCATTCATCCTTCTCCAGCAGAAAATGATTCACGCTGAACCCTGTGGGAAAGATTTGTGGCACTTGGACGTTTCTTTTTAACCACACCTTCCTGAAGCACAGTTCCTTTTCATGTCTCGACACGCTGAATATTAAAAAATCCACAGAGCAAAATGAACAATCATCACCTGCAGCAAAAATATTAATAGCTTCATCACATGCCCAAATGGTGGGCAGTGAGAGTTAATGGATGCCCTGTGCCACAGAGCAGGGGTGTAGAGACACTCACAAACTAAAATGGGTACAAAGTATTTTTGTTTTAAATAACTTTAAACTTTAATCCACGAAAAAAAATGGTATGGCAATTTGAAACACACTCTGGCATTGACATCAGAGCTCCTCAGTTGGTCTGGTTACATATCCTGAAAACTACAATTACCATAATGATGGAGTCACTGCTGTAGTGTTCTATAGACAGGTAATCATAGTCCATTGTAGCAAGTACTGAGAATGTGAACAAAACATTTCTAGAGGTGAAAGTGAGCACAAAAGAGGGTGGATCCCACTCAAAACAAGGTAAGTGCCTTCGAAGCCTCAAGCTATTACCACAAAACTTACAATACTGCTTTCCCAGCACTGGAGAATATCAAACAGCTTATTGGTTTCATGTTGCGTCATATCTCATTTGTTAAAACTCTGTTCCACAACAAAAATGTCTCCAATCCAACTTTCTCATCTTGCACACGTTTTGACAAGCTACAAAGTAATATCCAATCTTCCCAATGTTGTACTGAAAGAAATTAGGGGTCATGGAATCATAGAATCTCTACAGTGCAGAAGGAGGCCATTCGGCCCATCGAGCCTGCACCGACAACAATCCCACCCAAGTCCTATCTTCGTAACCCCACATATTTACCCTGCTAATCTCCCTGACACTAAGGGGAAAATTACCATGGCCAATCCACCTAATCCGCACATCTTTGGAGTGTGGGAGGAAACCGGAGCACCCGGAGGAAACCCACGCAGACTCAGAAAGAATGTGCCGACTCTACATAGACAGTCACCCGAGGCTGGAATTGAACCCGGGTCCCTGGTGCTGTGAGGCAGCAGTGCTAACCACTGTACCACTGTGCCATCAGGTCAATTCTGTACGTGCTGGTGTGAAGTTTGGAGGAGATGCTATTACTTGGGAAGGCTCTGGATCTGATCAAATATTTAAAAGTGGAACCAAGTGATGGTAGTTCTGCTGAACCGGGTAACAAACAAGAGGTGGTGAAAGATAACGGTGTGGTTGCCCATTTCAAAGAAGGGAGAAACGTCAAGGAGGATCAGAAGGGACAATCACAGAAAATGTTGTCTGTAACTTTGGTTGGTGGGAGGTGAGAAGGAAATCTAATTAAGGAGATTCAAACAGAGAGGTTTGGGAGAGATAGGCATGGATTTGCAATGCAGTGACATGTTCCAAGGACCTTAGAAAAGAAATGGACATTGGCGAAGAGTTTGATAGTTGCTGAGAAAAGAGGGTTCAAGAGGTCTTTTGCGGGGGAAATCTTGTCATGAGGCCAGAAGCGAGAGAGAGGGAAACAGTTTTGTTGCAGGAATCTCCGGCTCTGCTGGGAACAGAAGAGGTGGTTTCTGTCAGACCTTCGAGAGCTTGTTTTATGAAGCAACGTACTCTCCAATTTACCAAAAGCAACAACATTTCTTTTCTTAAAAATGCTCACAAGAAGATGCAAATTAAAAATCAACATACACAAGCACCACTGAGAGAGGTTGAATAATTAATATTATAACACAAGATGGTTAATGAGAATTTTTATGCATGTAAATAATTAGAATAGGGGTGGTGTTAATGCCAGAAACTGAATTAAAGAAATTAGAAGTGCAATGATTACATTATCGATCAGCATTTATTATTTTCAATTGTACATGACTGTACTTTTTAAACAATATTTCCCTTGCTTCCCCTTCTGAGAGTTTTCTCCCTCTATCTCTCCTGAAAGTGCTATTCTCTTTTTTAGGGAATATTTCCACGAGGACTCCTGTTTAAATTTAAAACTCATCCTCGATAGATTTCACTCGTTAAAATTAGTTTTCACTTTATTTTCAGGTAACCAAATTTCTGAAAATGAACGACAGTTCCACTGATAAGTCCCGCACTCAAATGAACTCCAGCATAAATTGCTGGGGGAACCACTGAGCTAAATGGAGAATTTATTATCCTCAGATGTTAACATTCAGTAGCATCTAATATGTTGCTGAAAGCCTTAGAATTTGCTGGAACACCAACATGTTGGGCACACAGTTTTGGAGCAGCAGCTGATCATGTTGCCACAGTAACTGCATCTCTAAACGGCGGTTAGCCTCATCATCTTTTATTCCAAATGAAACAAGCACAAAGAGCTATGATTCATTTTAACATTCTTCGGGCTTTTTTGCAACTTAACTCTCCAAAATGTTTGATTAATTTTGTTCAAGTTGAGTGCTGAAAACCTGTCTGAAAACGAAGATCGAAGGGTGATAAAGTCATTTGCAGAATGCTAGCAGATCTTTGAAATGATAGTATACCCGCCCAACTATCTTTTAATTTAAATATTTTCAGCTCCCAACCTCCTAAAACTAAATGTTACAGTAGTAAAAATCAAATCTAGTTCGTTTTTGGTTTGATACAAGTTAGATTCTGAATTCCAATTTTGCATGTTTCCTGTTTAATTTAAAACAGTAGCCACCACTCTTTTAGGATGTTATAAAAGCTTCCAAAAATTGAACAAAACTGACTCCTGTTTTACAAGCAATGCATGATTTTTAACTGATACTTTCTCAGGCTTCTGGTGTCAATAGTGGTGTAGTTGTAATTTCACTGGTCTAGCATTCCTAAAGCCCAGTCAGAAGGAAATAGTTTCAAATCCCAACACAGCAGTGGTGGAATTTAAATTCAATTAATGCATTTGGAATTCAAAGCTGGTCCCAGTAAAGGTCATGACAACTATTGTTGATTGGTGTAAAACCCCAACCTGGCTCACTAATGCTCTTTGGTGTAATGGCGATATCACTGGATGGGTAATCCAAAGGGCCTAGAGACATGGGCTCAAATGCAACAATGGCAATTGGTGAATTTGTTTCACTGCTTCTCGGCCTTTTTTAAATTCATTCACGACATATGGGCGTTGCTGGCTGGCCATCATTTTTTGCCCATCCCTAGGTGCCCTTGAACTAAGTGGCTTACTAGGCTATTTCAGAGGGCAGTTGAGAGTCACCCACATTGCTGTGGATCTGGAGTCACATGTAGGCCAGACAAGGCAAGGATGGAGGATTTCCTTCCCTCAAGGGCATTGGTGAATTTAATGAATATTTCTCCTCAGTGTTTACTGTGGAGAACATCATGGGTGCTAAAGAAATAAGGGAAACAAGTGGTGTCTTGGACATGCATATTACTAAGGAGGAGGTATCTGTAGCCTGAAAGCGCATTAAGGTGGATAAATCCCCTGGGTCTGATCTAGTGCATCTTGGCTCTTGTGGGAGGCTGGAGAAGAAATTGCAGAGGCTCTTGCAGAGATATTTGCTTCATCTCTTTCCACTGGCGACGTTCTGGAAGACTGAAGGGTGGCTAATGCTGTTCCATTGTTTAAGAAAGGTAGCAAAGACAAGCCAGGGAATTACAGGCCGGCAACCCTGACATCAGTGGTGGGTAAGTTATTGGAGGGACAGGATCTACCAACATTTGGAGAGTCAAGGTCTGATTAGAGATAGTCAGCACAGATTTGTGCATGGGAAATCATGTCTGATGAATCTTTTAGAGTTTTTCGATGAGGTAACCAAGAGGATGGATGAGAGTACGGCAGTAATGTTGTTTATATGGACTTCAGTAAGGCCTTTGATAAGGTCCCACATGGCAGGCTAGTCTGGAAGGTTAGGTCACATGAGCTAGCAAATTGGATTTGTAATTGGCTCGATGATAGGAAGCAAAGGGTGATGGTCGAAGGCTGTTTCTCAGACTGTTGGCCTGTGACTGGTGTGTGCCTCAGGAGTCAGTATTGGGAGTCTTGTTATTCGTTATTTATATAAATGATTTGGATGTGAATGTACAAGGCATAAAGTAAAGTTTATTTATTAATCACAAGTAGGCTTACATTAACACTGCAATGAAGTTACTGTGAAAATCCCCTAGTCGCCACACTCTGGCGCCTGTTCGGGTACAATGAGGGAGAATTTAGCATGGCCAAGGCACGGTTAGTAAGTTTGCGGATTATACTAAATTAGGAGGTACCGCTGATAGCGAAGAATGTTATAAAAAATTAAAGGGGATCTTGGTCAGTTAGAGAAGTGGGCCGAGGATTGGCAAATGGATTTCAATACAGATAAGTGCGAGGTATTGCATTTTGGAAAGTCAGACCAGGGTAGGGCTAATACAGTGAATGGTAGGACCCTGGGGAGTGTTGAGGAACAGAGGGACCTAGGAGTACAAGGACATGGTTCATTGAAAGTGGCATCACAGGTAGACAGAGTGGTGAAAAAGGCTTGGGACATTATGTTACATTGGTGAGGCCGCACTTGGAGTATTGTGTACAGTTTAGGTCACCCTATTATAGGAAAGACATTGATAAACTGGAAAGAATGCAAAGAAGATTTATGAGGATGTTGTCAGGACTAGTAGGCAAGAGTTATAGGGAGCGGTTGCCCGGGCTAGGGCTTTATTCCTTGGAACATGGGAGAATGAGGATGATCTTATTGAGGTCTACAAAATCATAAGGGGTATAGATAGGATGAACACACATAGGGAGCGATTTTACTATCGCGTTGCGCCCATTTTCAGGCATGACACGGTGGTAAAGTGGGGCATAAAGTGATTAGTGCTGGTTTTCGTGACCGGGGCGCCATTTTACGAGCGCTGGATTTCCGGCGCGGTCAGCCTCTTGCTGGAAATGGGTGAGAGGCGGGTTATTGTATTCAAATTTATTTAAATGTTGTTTAACATCTGCTTACCGAGCCCGGTGCTCAATCGTCTGAGCCCAGTTTCCTTTATGACCTCATCGGGAAAGGTTCTCAGCCGGCGAGGAATAGACATGCTCCCCATGAACAGGGAGCAGTTGACTTGGTCGTACCGGTGGAACCGGAGGCCATTGAGGCCCCCCTCCGGGGAGGCCAAGGACAAGAGGGGGTGCCCCTTTGGCAGTGCCAGACTGGCAGTGCCACCCTGGCACCTGGGAAATGCCAGTCCAGCACCTGCATAATGCCCACCGGGCAGTGCCAGGGGTGGGGCTAATGGGGGAGGGGCCCACTGCCATTCTGCAGCGATCGGTGGGGGGGGAGGGGGGAGGGCAGCAGGGCCGTGATCAGCGGGGGAGGGAAGAGGTTTGTGATCAGTCTGAGCGGCGGGGGCTGAATCTCAGGCCGTGGGCCCCTGTGATTTCAGAGAGTGGGGGGGGGGAGGGAGCGGTTTCAGGCTGCCTGCACTAGCAGGGGCCCAATAGCTCTCTCTTTTCTGTCAGACCCTGCTACTGCTCATGCACATGCGCACTACCTCCCTCTGCAGGCTTCGGGTGCATTAAGCCCCGTCCACAGGCTTCTGCGGCGAGCAACAGGGCCCCACAATATTTTTCCCAGGGTAGGGGAATAGAATCCTAGAGGGCATAGGTTTAAGGTGAGAGGGGAAAGATTTAAAAGGGACCTGAGGGGCAACTTAGTCACACAAGGAGTGGTGCGTATATGGAATGAGCTACCAGAGAAGGTGGTTGAGGTAGGTTCAATAGCAACATTTAAAAAGCATTTGGATAAGTACAGGGATAGGAAAGGATTAGAGGGATATGTGCCAAACATGTGCAATTGAGACTAGTTGGGAGGGCACCATGATCGGCATGGACCATTTCAGTCGAAGGCCTGTTTCTGTGCAGCATTGCTCTGACTCTATGACTCTCTATTGAACCAGATGGGTTTTTCCGACAATTGAGAATGGTTTCATGGTCATCAGTAGATTCTTAATTCCAGATATTTTGTGTTGAATTAAAATTCCATCATCTGCTGTGGCTGGATTCGAACCCGTGTCCCCAGAATACCAGCTGAGTTTCTGGATTAATAAACTAGTGATAATACCACTCAGCCATCGCCTCCCGTTTGGCTAATATCAAGCGTAGAATCAAGTGTGGGATCAGGTGCAATGCCTATTCCTGTCAGGTTGGATCTCGTATCCCCTTGCATGGGAACCATGAATTGGGTTCAATTTGAATTGTTTTTTGGAGCAAGAAAGGAGATGGATTAGGGGCTTGCTCCGTCTACTCTACGCATTGGCTTTGGGACTCTGAGAAAGGAATAAAATATTTTTAAATCTGTAACAAAAAAAAAATGCTCTTTTAGGGAAAGAAATCTGCTATCCTTACCTGGTATGCCCTACATGTGACTCCGAACCCACAGCAATGTGGTTGATTCTGGCCCAACAAGCCACTCAGTTAAAGTGCAATTAGGAATGGGCAATTGGTGATGGTTTTGTCAGCATGCCCACTGCAGGAAATTATTTACAATTAGTTTGTAGTTTAATGAAATAATCAAAGCCCAATATGGTATTATACTGAATTCTGGGACATTAACTCATCACATGACTTGGTCTTAGCGTCAATCAATTGACAAAGGAGGAAAAACATATAGCCCTTCAGCCAGTGATGCAAAACATCAAGGTTGAACAATTGCTGGTGTGGAACAATCCACCTCGCTAGCAATTAAAATTATCAGCCACATTCTCCTAACTTCAAAGAACGATTATGCAAAAAAGGAAGTGTTAAAGCCTTGAGCGTTAAATTAATGCAGGTTAACTTGTGATGTTTAGGGAAAGTCACTTTCTATCACAGTATGTAACCATCTTTGATTTTGTAAGTTTAGAATTAAGCTCTGTAATTAGCTTCTGTAACTCTATAGTCCTTTTAAATTTTAATATGTGTTAGTTCAATGTATCGTGTTAGATTTAGCACACCAATCACTTTCAAGCATTGATTTTATATGTATTTTATGTCAACTTTATGTAATTGCTGTAACTTTGTAAATTTTGCAAAGCTATTCAGTATTTTTAATTGACTTACACTAACTACTGACAGATATAACAAAAACATGCTTTGGCAAAGCAGTTCTCTCGACAAAAACACATTGATAAGCATCCGTTTTAATGAGGTTCTACAGGACATACTGATATAAATCAATTCAACATCAGGACTGATGAATTCATTCCCAGACATTGCATGCTGACTTATCTCAAATAAAAGCAGACATCAGAACCATTCTCGTTTATATTCTATGGGAGGGGCGGGGGGGGGGGGGTTTGTTCACTATCAGCACAGATGGCAACATGGGCACGGGGGGGGGGGGGTTTGTTCACTATCAGCACAGATGGCAACATGGGCACAAAATCCCGCAAGAGTCAGGAAACTAGATATTCGACGGCGAGATGTAACTTCCCAATTTTCTGCACCCCTTACCAGTAATGTAATGAAGAGCAGGAACCTCATTCCCTATACTTAAATAAATTTAATTCTTATGAAAGAACTTTCCAGCCACAATATGCCCCCCTCACTGAATATTCATACATTGGCAAGGTTTACAACAGATATATGAAAACAGGAATCAGTTGAGGGGTGCAAGGTAAGTATAGTCCCCAGGGGGAAAGTGACATGTCCAGCCAGTGCCCTGGCACTCCTCTGGCATAGGTTGGCACTGTGCCATGGTACAGTGCCAATCTATGCTAGCGATAGCATTGAAGGTAGGTCCTCTAGGGAACACCATGGGGAGAGGGGGTTCCCTTATGTGTTGACGGGGAGAGTTGATGCCGGTGATGGGGGAGGCGGTGCCCCGATGCTGGTGGTGGGACGGGAGGTGTGAATAGCCCTCGATACCTCCATGGTGGTGGGGGACTCACCCTGATGCTTGTGGTGTGGGGACCTTGATTGGGGAGGGGGGGTGTAAGTGGTCATTTTCAATGCTGATTGGGGCACCTATTAACGACTGTGCTCCAATCTCTCTGGGGCCAGCCTCGCCAGAGTTGACGCCGTAAACCATGTCGCCAGATCTTTTGTGCACAACGTGCCACAAAATCTGGCCCAAAAACTCGGCTGTGTAACTGGAGACATACATGCCAGCTTTCAGTCTTTTCAGACAATGGCAGCAGTCTCTGGCTTTGCAATGAGTAGACCAAGTCTCCCAAAGTTCCAAAAAAAATGTTGGAGATACCGGGTTGGAAATAGTTGTGCTGCAAATGGTCTGTTTATATCTAAGATAAAAGAGCTCTAGAAAAGCCAATTAGCACTTTTACCTGAATACAAGGTTAATGTATTTCACATTGTCCTGGGGAAGAAGGCAGAGGAAACCATTTTGAGATCAAGTTACAGGCTTCCCTATAAACCGATGAATAGCACAGACAGCAGAGGTTCTGTGTGGTCAGTAGAGGAAAAAAAGGCTGATTGACTTTGTGTGCTACTGCTACCAGAGCCTTGCACTGACAAACTTTGGTAAAATTCTGCTCTATCTATACACTGCATTACCTACTGTGTAAGCTTATTTATTAGTTTTAAGGTGATAAGCAACTTTAGCACTCTATCCTTTGTTTTAAAAGTAAAGTAACTCATCCCAAATAACCACAGAGAGAAGTAACATCGACCTTTAAATGAGCTGTGCAAGACATGGGGGTCATTAGTAAGGCTCGGATTTAATAATACCAATTAAATAAAGTTCAAGACAATGAGCTCAAAATATCAATCGCAAGGGCATGACAGCATTTTTCCCCCATCCTGAACAAATGGGCAAGGAAGGTCATAACAAGAAGTCTCAGAAGTAACAGAAATAAATTTGAATGATAGGGGTGGTCCCATGAGCAATTGACAGCTTAGAGGAGCAGTCAGGGAACAAAAGGAATGAAATCAATAGATGAACATCACCTTTGGAAACTGATCATGCACCCTTTAAGCCAATTAAGAAATAGCCTCACCTCATTTAGGCTAATTGGAATCAATAACATAGAATCATACAGCACAGAAGAGGCCATTTGGCCTATCGAGTCTGCACTGACACATTAGAAACACCTGAACTCCCACCTAATTCCAAAGCTCTGAACGTTATGATGTGCTAACTGCTCATCCAGATACTTTTTTTAATGTATGTGAGGCAACCCACTTCTACCACCCTCCCAGGCAGCGCATTCCAGGCCGTCACCACCCTCTGGTCCCCCCCATCATCCTCACATCCCCCCTAAACCTCCTGCCCTGCACCTTGAACCTATATCCCCTCATGACTGACCCTTCAACTAAGGGGAACAGCTGCTCCTTATCCACTCTGTCCATGTCCTTCATCATTGATCATGTTGTGGGTTGCGGCTTGGAATGAGTTAATAAGCAGTAGCTTTCGCTGAGCAAGTTGCACAGCAAGGTCCAGCTGTCCACAGTGAAGCAGAAGTCACAAAGAGAGAACAGAAACCAAGTGTGAACCTACACCCATGGCTAAACTAGAAGAGCCGTAGTATACCAATAGAGTGCCACCCTGTTTTTGATAAGTATCAATCTACAACTTATTAATGGTTTCCAGAATTACTTCACCAAACTGTATCCTGTTGCCTGTATGGTTAAAGTCTCAAATGAACGCAATTAGAATGCAAGTCCAAATAATACCTAAAACTTACACCACAGCCCATGATAGAATAAAGAAAAAAGCATCTCAAATAAAGGCTTTTCATCCAAAAAGAATCAAACACTAATTTACCATTATATACTTTTCTTCAGTTTGACAAATTGCTAATACTACAACATTGTAGTTTTACTACATTTGTGATTAGTAATCACAACATTAGTCATTCTCTCTCCACGGAACTTGAGTATCAAATTACTTGAAACTGCAGCAGTCATCAACTGGGGATAAGAGAGATCCATTCCTGGTATCATCAAATTTCAGCTCAGCATCATCCCTGGAATCTTCTGTAATGTTGCCAAATCTCTGCCCATCTTTTGCGCAACTCTATGCCTGAATTGTTCGGTCATGTTTCCATCCCTGCCATAGCATTGAAACGGTGCTTATCAAAGTCACAAACTAAATCCTTCGTGACTGTGATCATGGTTAACGACCCCTCCTCATCCTTTTCGCTCTTTCTGCAGCCTTTGATAAGCTGAACAAATCATCCACCCACAATGCCGTTCCTCCAACATCTAGTTGGGTGGGATTGTTGACACTTGGTTCCATTCCTATCTATCACTCAATCAGAACATCAACAATGATAGTTTCTCTTCCCACTCCTGCACCATAATATCTAGTTTCTCCAAGAATCTACCCTTTCTCCCTCCTATTTCACATCTACATGCTGCTACTCGGCAAAATTGTCCAAAAGCCTGATAACAACTCCCATATGTATGCTGATGACACCCTGCTCTATCTCACCGCCACTTCCCTCACTCCCTCCACTACCTGATTTGATACACTGTTTGTCTATGAGCAGAATTTCCCTCCAACTAAATATTGCAAAAAACCAAATCCACTTTGATATAGGGGTCGCTGGCAACAATACTGGGGAAAGGGGAAGATGTTCTGATGAGACGGGCAACACAAAAACCAGGCTGAAATAAAGGTCTTAGTAATTGCAATAACTAACGTGGTGGATAGGATTTTAAAATATTGCTGCATGGGTCGATGTGAGAGGATGCAGGAAAACGTACACTTAAAAGCAGAAAGAAAAATGGAAAGCAGAGTAGCAATCTTGTAAAAATAAGCTGTCTGGCAGGAATGGACTGTGAGTTCAGCAAAGGTAATAGGACATTAGAGACTCAGATGACATCAGAGAAAAATAAAACAAATTTAAAGTTAAAGGTAGCATATCGGAATATGCAAAGCATTCACAACAAAATAGATTAGGTGAGGTGAGAGTGGCCTGACCTTGACATCAAGGTACCTGAGCAAACCTGAAGTCAATGCAAATCATGGCGAAAATACTCTGCTGACTGAAATTAGACCTAACACAAAGAAAGTTGTGGTTGTTGGAGACCAATTATTCCTGTCCCAAAATGTGACTGTAAGTGTTCCTCTGGGTAAAGTTTGAGCCTAACTATCTTCAGCTGCTTCATCATTAACCTTCCCTGCATTAAAATTGAGAATATTCGTCAGTGATTGCACAATATATTTTCCAGACAAATGTGAGGTGATGCAATTGGGAAGGTTTACTGCAGAAGTATACAGTAAATGGTAGAGCCCTTAGAAATATTAGCATTCAGAGGGATCTAGGCGTGTAAATCCACAGTTCCCTGAAGGTGGACAAGGTGGTCAAGAAGGCACGCTGGCCTTCATCGGTCTGGGCGTTGAGTATAGGAATTGGAAAATTACATTGTAACTGTATAAGACTTCAGTTAGGTCACATTTGGAGTATTGTGTATAATTTTGGTCGCCACACTACCGGAAGGATGTTGATGCATTGGAGAGGGTGCAGAAGAGATTTACCAGGATGTTGCCTGGTTTGGAGGATATGGATTATGAAGAAAGGTTGAACAAACTTGGATTGTTTTCATTGGAGCGTTGAAGGATGAGGGGGGACCTGATAGAGGTTTACAAGATTATGACAAGCTTGGATAGTGTGGATAGTCAGAGTCTTTTTCCCAGGGTCGAAGGGTCAATTCCTTGGAGGGGCATAGGTTGAAAGTGAGAGGGGGAAAGTTTAAAAGCGATGTGAGGAGCAAGTTTTTCACACAGAGGGTGGTGAATGCCTGGAACACACAGGAGGTGGTGGAAGCAGATTCTATAACACCGTCCAAGAGGCATCTGGATAGATGCATGAATAGACAGGGAATAGAGGTATGTGCACCATGTAGAGGCAAGAAAATACTAGATTAGAGAGGTATCTGTGTCAGCACAGACTCATTGGGCCGAAGGGCCTGTTCCTGTGCTGTACTGTTCTTTGGCTGCACAATGCTCAGTATCATTCGCTATTCTGCAGATACTGAAGCAGCCCATGTCCATATGCAGCAAGGCCTGGGCAACACTCAGGTTTGGGCCACCAAGGGGCAAGTAACATTCATGCCAGGCAATAACCATAATGACAGTACCTTTGCTGAATTTCCTCATCAACAACATCCTGGGAGTTACCATTTATTGAAAATTAAATTGGACCATCCAAATAAACTCTGTGGCTTCAAGAGTAGATAAGGGGATGAGAATTCTGCCGGGAATAACTCACCTCTTTACTCCTTAAAGCTTGTCCACCATCGACAAGATATAGAATACTTTCCATTTTCCTGGATGAGTGCAGCTTTAACAACATTCAAGAAGCTCATTACCATCCTAGATGAAAACCCCATCACCATCTTAAACATTCACTCCCTCCAGCATTATTGCACAGTGACAGCAGTATGCACCATCTGCAAGATGCACTGTAGCAATTCACTGTGGCTTCTTCTGAACCCTCGATCTTTACCACTTAGATGGACAAGGATAGCAGATCCATGGGGACACCACCACCTGCAAATTCCGCTCCTATCCTGACTTGGAACTATATCTCCATTCCTTCACTGTCACTGGGTCAAAATCCTAGAACTCCATTCTTAATGTACCTCCACAACATGCATTGTAGTGGTTCAGGATGACGGGTCTCCACACCCTTCTTAATTAAGGATTGCCAACAAATGCTAGTCTTGTCAATGACATTCACACCCTATCATCAAAATTTAAAAAGATGAATTAATAACACTGATAGAAATAGTTTTGAGCCAATAGCCATTAAGGAGTGAACAAGGCTGGGAATTAAACATTCTTGGATACTTAACTTTTACAAAGAGATGGATAAAATGGAAAAAAAAGAAAAACAGCCATTTCTTTACCGCAACAGGGTTGAAAACCACATTGAAAGGATTCAAGTTACACAAAAGTGAGGTGACAATATATTCAAGGAATTGAGAAGAAAAGGAATCTGGGAATGTATTAGTAATTGTAAAGGATCTCCTATAAAAAAACTTTGAATATTAAAACACAGTAGCATTTACATTGACTTGGTTCACTGTGATTTGCCAGATGATTCTAACATGCCTTTCTTTGTGCTACCAAGCCTCATGATAACACAATATATAGAGTTGCTACCAGCATAAACCCGATGGGCTAAATGGCCACCTTCTGTAATGTAAATTTCGATAACTCTATGTACGTTTTGTGTTCGTTTGGAGAAAGCTGTCTTTAATAAGGGGCTGTCACTGCCACATGTTCTCATTCCAGCTATTCCTTCAGTAGAGTACAATAATAACACCACTGAGTGAATGTAAACTAGCGATTAAAGAGTTAAGAAAAATATTTCATCAAAGCCTACTGAGCACTTTTGTCAGTTTATAGTAACTCAATCCAAAAGGGAAACAAACGAGGTTTGATTTGTTTGCGGCTTCAAGTTTCTATGAAAGTCCACCACATTCCCCCTTTCCGTCCCTGGCACTGGGTGGAAAGCATGAGGGGCACAACCTGCCCCTTTGGCCAGACTTCCACCTCTCTGGGGGGCTGCTGCTTTCTCAATGACCGCTCCTGCTGGCTCCCCAACTACATGAATGGATAGGGCGCAGAAAAATCCTTCTGCAATTGTGGGAGAGTTAAAATCAGACCTCGGCAATCAGCACTAAATCCCTGGCAGCCTCTCCCTGGGGCAAGCAGCAGCCGCCGGGGTTCTTCTTAAAGGGCATAAAGTATCCGGGTGGGAGTGAGTAACAAAACAGCCCTGTCTGCTCCTCACCCCCCCCCCCCCCCATCATTAGCCTGGGATTTCTAACTAACTGATTGGCTTTAAACTCCATTTAACACTTTGTGAGCCAGCCCAGGAGTGCGGACCTGGGAGATTTTGCAGCAAGGTTCAGCCAGTTAACACCAGGCACCCTCCCCGGGGGTCAGTCCCCGAGAGGTCCCGGGACAGTACATCCCCATTCCCTTCACTCTCCAACTACAACTACACAAGGAGAACATGCACAACATTCTCAACTGGCTGTTTTCTTTCCCTCCCCTCGCTCTCTCTCTCTCTCTGAAATCCCTGTTACCTTTTATTTTCCGCCGTGGATCCCGATGGATGCGAGGTGGTGTCCGGTTGTGTTTTGTCTCCCAGGGGGAGGTGGGATCGGGAGGTAAGGCGGAGAGAAAGGCGCTGCTATTCCCCAAGACGGTGCATTCTCAGCTGATGCTGAGAGCGGGAGCCCACCACAGCTCTCAGTGACAAACCGAGAGGAGGAGGAGGAGGGAAACAGCAACGTCAGCACTAACAGATGAGTGGCTGGAAGGGAGTGAGGAGGAAAGTTAGCAAAGTGAGGGAGGGAGAAGAGCAAGGAGAAGCAAGAGTGTGAGAGAAGAAAGTAAATGCGAATGAAGGAGAAGAGTAAGGAGAAATGAGGGAGAGGGAAGACAATAAAGGGGACTGAGGGAAAGAGTATTGGAGAGTGAGGGAGAAAAGAACTAGGGGAGTGAGGGAGAAGAAAACAAGGGGAAGTGAGGGAGAAGAGTAGTGGAGAGTGGGGGAGAAGATAGCAAGGGCGAGTGAGAGAAGAGAACGGGAATGAGGGAGAGAGAGTGAGAGAGACGAGTAAGGAGAAATGAAGGATGATGAGAAGAGAGCAACGGGGAATGAGGGAAAGGAAAGCAAGGGGAATGGGAGGGAGGGGATTTGGAGAAGAGGGAGATCGGGGAGTGAATGAGGAGGTGAACACAGCTGCCTCAACCCCAGGGAGGCTGAGACGATCGCAATGCGAAGCGTCGACTTAAACAAGCCGATTGGGAGGGAGTTAATGCAGTTTTTAATCATTCCGAATTTGACAATTGACTACTGCGTCCTTTGAGCTTCATGTAACAACCTTTCCCCTCATTTGGGAAATGAACACAGGAGAAGCCCAGTGTGGGTCGGTAAAATAGAGTTTGGGCAACAAGGTGTGAACAAATTGAGGTCAGATTTGAGGAACAAGAAGGCACTTGAGGGGATAAAGGAGAACGAGGAGCTAACAGTGGGCAAGAAGCAGGCGGGAAGATGCCGATCGGTATTAATGAGACTGAGTTTGAGTTTAACACAAGCTGGCAATGGGCAAAGAGAAGGCAGGAAAAGGGCTAAAGTGAATACATATGGACGGGAAGAGGATCTTATCAAATTACCACACTTTAACATTACAAAATCACCACGTTGAGATTTGGCAGAGAAAACAAACAAGAGCAGGGGACTTGGTTTCAAAACAAAAATAAGTAACATTAGCTGCAGTTAATGTGGTGGAAATAGTTTGAGAGGCAGAGTTATTTCGGCTACAAAATAAAAATGTAAAACTATGTGAAACTGAAAATGAAAAACTAAAAACATGAAATGGGTCAGGCAGCATCTGTTGAGGGGGAAAGAGTTAAAGTTCAAGATCAGTGACCTTTCTTCAGAGCTGTAGATATTTATATGTTTGCCTTTTTTCTCTTGTTAGGACTGGTGACTGAATTCATTACACCTCTTGGTGATTCTAATGATGTGCTAGAGGACATGGTGGTGCTGTTGTTAATTATGTGGTTGGAGTAGATACTTTACCACCACACTGCTCGCCTCCTATGGGGACTCTTACAACCACAATTTGGCAGCATTTACATAGAACATAGAAAAGCTACAGCTCAAACAGGCCCTTTGGCCCACAAGTTGCGCTGAACATGTCCCTACCTACTAGGCTTACCTATAAGCCTCTATCTTACTAACTTCCATCAACTTATCCAAAAGTATCTTAAAAGACCCTATCGAATCCACCTCCACCACCACTACCAGCAGCCGATTCCACACACCCATCCCACACACCCATCACCCGCTGAGTGAAAAACTTACCCCTAACATCTCCTCTGTACCTACTCCCCAACACCCTAAACCTGTGACCTCTTGTGGCAACCATTTCAGCCCTGGGTAAAAGCCTCTGAGAATCCACTCTATCAATACCTCTCAGAATCCACTCAATCAATACCTCTCAACATCTTATACACCTCTATCAGGTCACCTCTCATCTTTCGCTTCTCCAAGGAGAAAAGACCTAGCTCTCTCAACCTATCCTCATAAGGCATGCCACCTAATCCAGGCAACATCCTTGTAAATCTCCTCTGCATCCTTTCTATGGCTTCCACATTCTTTCTGTAATGAGGCAACCAAAACTGGGCACAGTACTCCAGGTGGGTCTGACCAGGGTCCTATACAGCTGCAGCATTATCTCCCGATTTCCAAACTCAATTCCTCTATTGATGAAGGCTAGTATTCCATACGCCTTCTTAACCACAGCCTCTACCTGCGACGCTGCTTTGAGCGTCCTATGAACCCGGACCCCAAGATCCTTCTGATCTTCCACGTCTTACCCTTATCTTAAGCGTCTTACCCTTAATATTATATTCTTTCATCCTATTCGACCTGCCAAAATGAACCACCACACACTTATTTGGGTTGAAGTCCATCTGCCACTTCTCCACCCAGTCTTGCATCTTATCTATGTCTCGTTGTAACTGCTGACATCCCTCTACACTATCCACAACACCACCAACCTTTGTGTCATCAGCAAACTTGCCAACCCATCCTTCCACTTCCTCATCCAGGTCATTTATAAAAATCACAAAGAGCAAGGGTCCCAGAACAGATCCCTGGGGCACTCCACTGGTGATCGACCTCCATGCTGAAAAAGACCCATCTCCAACCACTCTTTGCCTTCTGTGGGCAAGCCAGTTCTGAATCCACAAGGCAATGTCCCCTTGTGTCCCATGCCCCTTCACTTTCTCAATAAGCCTTGCATGGGGCATCTTATCAAACGCCTTGCTGAAATCCATATAAACTACATCTACCGCTCTTCCCTCGCCTATGTGTCTAGTTATATCTTCAAAAAATTCAATTAGGCTCGTAAGGCATGATCTGCCTTGGACAAAGCCATGCTGGCTATTTCTGATCATACTATTCCTCTCCAGATGTTCATAAATCCTGCCTCTCAGGATCTTCTCCATCAACTTACCAACCACTGAGGTTAGACTCACTGGTCTATAATTTCCCGTGCTATCTCTTCTCCCTTTCTTGAATAACGGAACCACATCCGCAATCCTCCAATCCTCCGGAACCTCTCCCGTCTCCATTGATGACGCAAAGATCATTGCCAGAGGCTCAGCAATCTCTTCCCTCGCCTCCCACTGTAACCTGGGGTACATCCCTTCCGGTCCCGGCGATTTATCTAACTTGATGCTTTTCAAAAGCTCCAACACATCCTCTTTCCTAATGTCCACATACTCAATCTTCTCAGTCCACTGCAAGTCTGCACTGCAACTACCAAGATCCTTTTCCACTGTGAATACTGAAGTAAAGTATTCATTGAGTACCTCTGCTATTTCTACCAGTTCTATACATTTGCATTTATCATTACAGCCTTGATCCGAACATGGACAGAAGTGCTGAATTCAAGATACCAAGGCAGCATTTGACCAAGTGTGGTAGCAGGAAGCCCGAGTAAAACTGAATTCAACATGAGTGGGGAGAAATTCCACTGTGTTCCTTGAACGAGCACACCCAAGCTTCTGAACATCAACACTTACAAGTTTCTCAACTTTTAAAAGATGTTCTGCTTTTCTATTCTTACGACCAAAGTGAGTAAACTCACCCTTCCCTGAATCATACTCCATCTGCCATCTTGTTGTCCACTCACTTAACCTGTCTATATCTATTCGCAACCTCTCTATGCCTTCCCCATAGTTTGCCTTTCCGCCACCTTGGTTTCATCAGCAAACTTAGAGGCATTACTTTATCTCCCTTCAACTAAATAATTATTATAGATTGTAAGTACCTGAGACTCCCTTGACAGCTGCGGGACCTTGTAATTTGGCTGCCGGCCAATAGCGAGCTGCCTCTGCTGCCACAAACCTCTCCATGGGGTATGACAAATTCAGTCAACAGTCTAAACTTTTAGACACCACATCTTAGAAAGGATGCATTGGCCTAGGAGTGTAGTGCAGAATCACTGAAATGTTACCAGGACTCCAAGGGTTAGATTATTTTTTTCTTTTCATGAGACATGAGAGTCGTTGGCATTTGTTGCACATCCCAAATTGGATAGCAGTTAAGTTGCTGTGGACTGGAGACACATGTAGTCCAGAGCAGGTAAGGGCAGCAGATTTCCTTCCCTAAAGGATGTTAGTGAACCAAATAAGTTTTTTACAGCAATTGACGATTTCACGGACATTATTAGGCTTTTAATTCCAGATTTTTATTAAATTCTAATTCCACCATCTGCTGTGGTAGGATTCGAAGCCAAGTCCCCAGAGCAGTATTCTGGGTCACTGGATTACTCGTCCAGTGACAATACCATGATGCCACTACCTCCCCTAAATTGAATGGAGATGTTGCTCAGCACCAAATTCTCTGTTCTCGCCGGCAGCAGTAACGGTTCTTGCAAGACCAAAGAATTCCAGCCATAGAAGTTTAAGGGTGAGGTTTTTAAGATTTTGAAAGGAATTGAAGGGTAGGTAGAAGAAAGCTTGTTCTACTAGTGGGGGACACTGGGACAAGAGGCTATGATGTCAAAATCAGTCAGGTCAATCAGGGGTCAAGTTAGGAAGCATGTCTTCATCAAGAAAGGGTTGGTAGAAGCATGGAATTTTCCCACATAATGATGCTAGTTTAATAAATACCTTGAAATCAGATCAATAGATTTTTGCGAATAAAGGTAAAAAAAGGATATTGCAGTAAAGGCAGGTGGGTGAAGTTAAAATACAGATGAGTAACGATCCCATTGAATGGCTTGCTAGGTTAATGAAATACTCTGTTCCGGTAATAATTCCTTTCATATAGCAATTGCCAATTGGGACATGCAATTATCCATGGGACCTTGTAAGGTCTAGCCTTGTGAGCATCCCAGATTTTAATTGCTCCACTGTTGGTGGCTGTGCCTTCATATGACTCCACCTCAGGCTTGGATATCCCTCCTTGCATCTCTCTACTTCTTGACCTCACTTTCCTCCTTTAAAATATTTCTTAAAACCAGCCTTGTTCATCAAGTTTTTGACCATCTTCCCTCATATCACCTTGTTTGGTTCAGTGTCACATTTTGCTTAAAATGATTCTGTGAAGTCTATTGGAATGTGCTATGATGTTAAAGGCACTATCTAAATAACAAGCTGTTACTGCAAGACCTTTGCTATTGCTACATTGAAAGAGTGAGGATTCCTTTCTAGAGAGTTTCAATGTCTTCACCCACAAAGAGACATATCACTTTAGTGGTTGGTACACTAAGAGACAAGGGGGGAACTGGTCACAAGTGGGAATCATATTGGAGTTTCCATCCTTTCAATGTCACCCTTCTCATTCATTCCATTGCCCCATGTCACCATTTGTCATCCTATGCTATTCCCCTCCAAACTGTTCCCCCATCATGCCATCCCAATTTCCCATGCTTCCTATGCCAGTCCCATGCCACACCTCCATGCCTCTCTCACACCCATATTTCCCACATCTTATGACATTCTACCTTCCCTCTGCCACCCCTCCTTTACCATCCCTCCGTGCAATCATCTCTCTCCCATGCCATGCCAATCTTATGCCATTCCATGCTTCTCATGCCATTCCTCCTATGCCATTGCCTTCCCATGCCATCTCCCCTCTCCATGTTTTGTCAAAATTCCCTTCCAAAGCCATCCTTACCCCTTTACCTTCCATCTTTTGGCCATCAAACACGATCCTCCCACCACCACTTGCTCCTGCCACCAACTTGCCCTCCCCTGCCATCCCTCCCTCACCTCCATCGCCATCCCTCCAGTTAGGATAATGAACATAGAACATAGAACAGTACAGCACAGAACAGGCCCTTCGGCCCACGATGTTGTGCCGAGCTTTATCTGAAACCAAGATCAAGCTATCCCACTCCCTATCATCCTGTTGTGCTCCATGTGCCTATCCAATAACCGCTTAAATGTTCCTAAAGTGTCTGACTCCACTATCACTGCAGGCAGTCCATTCCACACCCCAACCACTCTCTGCATAAAGAACCTACCTCTGATATCCTTCCTGTATCTCCCACCACGAACCCTATAGTTATGCCCCCTTGTAATAGCTCCATCCACCCGAGAAAATAGTCTTTGATAACTTTGTTACTGGGCTCCCCTTCTGCTGGTTTTACTTTCTTCATTAATGTCCCCTCATGTTACTATCACTAAGTGTTGGCAGCTGCACATGCATCACATGTTCCAGTCCATCAGACCCTCCAAGTGCCTCCTTGTGTCCCAGGCTCTGTGCACCAAATTAACCCATTCAGAAAGGTGCAGACAGACAAAAACTGCATACTGTTTTTATTATAAATTGTTTTGGGGTTAGTAAGATCCTCGTGAAGGATATTACCATTCAATGAGTTCATGACTAATCACAATCCAACTCCATATACCTGGCTTTGCTCCATATCCCTTGGTTAACAAAATGCTACCAATTTTAGCTTTCAAATTAAAAATTGATTGAGCATCAAGTACCATTAGTAGAAGCGAGTTTCAAGCTGCTACCACTGTGTTTCCAAACTTCACTCCTGAATATTCTGGCTCTATTGTTACACTGCGCCACCAACACCACCCCCTTTTCGCCCACCCCGCCACCTCCCAACCCCTGTCCTGAATTCCCAACCAGTAAAGACAGTTTTTGTTTTTGCCTCAATATCTTGAAAACTTTAATCAAATCACCCTTAACATTCTGAATTCCGGGGAAAACAATCTCAGTTTGTGTAAGCGATCCTCATAATTTAATCCTCAGTGTTCAGATATCATTCAGGTAAATCAATGCTACGTGCTCTGTACCTCCAAAATATTCTTCTTAATGTGTGGTGCCTCAGCACTGCTGCTGGTACTCCAGGTGTGGTCTAACCTGGCTTTTGTATAATTGTAGTAGAACTTCTATCCTTTGTATTCTCATCTTCATAGTGCAAAGGCCAGCATTCTATTCATGTTTTAAATTATTTTCTGCAGCGGTTCATGACATTTTAATGATTAATGGACCTGGACCTCCACTGTTTCTAACTTTTCATCATTTAGAAAGTACTATGCTCTGGTCTTTCTAGGTCCAAAGTGAATGACCTCACATTTGTTTACTTTGAAATCCATTTGGCTCAGGTTTGCATATTCACTTAACCTATTCATATCCCTTTATAATTTTATCCTTCCATGCACACCACTTACAATGCCACCTATCTTTGTGTCATCAGCAAATTTGGATAGGTGGCATTCTATCCCATCATCCAAGTCATTAATAAGTACAATGAATAGTTGACAACAGAACAGAAATTCTTGTGGGACACCACTAATCATATCCTGCCAATTGGAGGACGTAACTACTATCCCTACTCTACGTCTCCTGCCACTCAGCCAATTTCCTAACCAGGTCAACAATTTGCCTTAATTCCCTGAGTTTTAACTTTAGCTAACTGTGTCTTATGAAGAATCTTTGCAATGCCTTTTGAAAGTCAATAGAAATAGACATTCCCCCAACCACTCACCTCTTCAAAAAAATTCAGTCAAGTTCACATGCCCTTTTACAATGCTGGTTTTCTCTTCATGTTGACACTGAATGGCCATAAAATGTGAAATTAGATCCATTCAGCAACATTGATGAACAGATAATATATATGTTCACAGAAAAATGAATAATATTTGATGACAGATGTGGTCTTGGAAGAAAGCCTATCCCAAAGGATTCTTTTTGGTCTTATAAACAGAATAAGAAGTGTTTTCTGCACAGGTCATCTAACAGATTTTGTTAGATAATATTTTACAACATTGAATTAATAAAGGTCAGAGCATTCTACACAGATTCATAAAGATGCTCAATCAAACCCCAGGCTTTTTTGCAAAGCCTAAAACTCACGTCATTCAAACACACTATCATAAATACACAAAGCATTTCTCTATCTTGAGGAAAAAGTCTTCAAACTCCAATGTACATGTCCTTATACTTTATCAAAAAAGAAAACACGGGGACCACAAAGATTAGTTTACTGAATTCTGGAAAAGGGTTCACAACCAAAACATCAACTTATCTTCTCTCTCAGCAGCTACTGACTGACCAGCTGTGTATTTCTTCATTTTCTGTTTTAGTTTCAGATTTCTGGCCTCTGCAATATTTTGCTTTTTATTCATACTATTCACATTTAATTTATTGGCAGCAGCAGTTATATCCTGGAAACATCTGATCATTCGCACGTTATGCCAAACAAAACTAATTTTCAGAAGAACAACTTTAGTAGAAAAAATATTTTCCAGAAGTTCAAAAAGAGAGTTTGAAAGTTGGAGTCATGACTTGCACCAACCAAGCATTTGGCCTTAATGGGAGAAAACAACAACTCTGATTGTTGTTTCTAGTGAACGCCTTTCACTGCAACTAGCAAACATAAAAAATCATCTATTAATAGAAAGGGAGAGATTGTCATCTTCATCACCGGGGTGTAGTCATTAAAAGAATTTTAGGTGTTGATACCTTTCAGAACAGAGCACTTTGCATGGTTGACATTCTTGTTACCAGGATCGATATCAACACTATTGCTCCTGTGTGTCTGTAGCAAGTATAATCTGTAGGATATACTGCAGCAACCCATCAAGGTTACTTCAAAAGCACCCCCCCCCCCCCCCTTCCTCATTCTTTACCATCAACAAAGTCTTGCACGTGGGGTAGAGATCTTATGGTAGGAAGGTTAGATTTCCCTTGTGGAAAAGCACTCCAGCTCCTCTAAGGCCCAATAAAGATACATTTAAATCTTAATTTGAAGGACATCTGCTTCTCCCTTGAGAGTTTTTATTCAGTAAGGGGTCCATTGTGATTACCCTCTTTCTGTTCTACTAAAATACCACTGCTTTGCAAGTATTACTGAGATTTTGTCTGAGCCAGGGGTGTACCTTAAGTAAGTAAGTTTATTTATTAGTCACAAGTAAGACTTACATTAACACTGCAATGAAGTTACTGTGAAATTCCCCATGTCCCACATGACAGCCCCTGTTCGGGTCAGTGCGCCTAACCAGCACATCTTTCAGACTGTGGGAGGAAACTGGAGCACCCGGAGGAAACCCACACTGGCATGGGGAGAATGTGCAAACTCCACACAGACAGTGACCCAAGCTGGGAATCAAACCCGGGTCCCTGGCACTGTGAGGCAGCAGTGCTAACCACTGTGCCACCGTGCCACCCACCTCAGCTGTTGGTAAAGCAGGCGGGTTCAATTTACTGCCAGCAGGAAGAGAATGGCATATAAGGCCTTCTCAATTTTAACTCCCGTTCTGCTTGGTTTTTAATGGTAGCTTGGATGAGCCCCAGAAACTTCACTTGTCAAAACAAAAGTCAACTTTTTTGTCAGATGATCCAAGCAAGTGATTGTGTAATCTTGTTTTGTTGTCTAAATTTTAGTTATGCACTAGTTACTGGAATGTTTATTCATGCACAGTGGTGCCTTCTCAAGATCCTTCAAATTTGGTGTCAAGAATGATGGTCTGACAGCTGTGTCCTCTCCCAAGCCAATTTGCCCATGATCCAAGCACTCAAAACCAACACCGATGGGTGGGATGTGCTATTTATGTGCCTGGCACCAGGTTCCCAAAGCAGCTGATCTACTCAGAACCCAGTCACAGCTGGAGATTCCCAGAAAGATAGCAGAAATGCTTAAGGGAAGTCCCCAAAGCATCCCCGAAGAGGTCAAACATCTCACCAATTCATAGGAGTCCCTGGCTTGTGACTGACCAAAATAGAGAAGGCTCATTCAGGAAGACATGAAACACATCGAGAAACATATTTGAGAAGGTGCAGAGGTGAAGTTGAGGTATAAGAGGTGTGATGATACTGTGCCTTTAAGAAACAAATTTGTGTCACATTTCTTGTGTAGGATCTGTTTTAACAGTTCTACGTATCAGTGTTGTTTTGTCTGTACATGACAGTCCCTGTTGTTACTGCAGCAGCATAATTGATCTTAATTGCTACAGTGTTTGTTTTAATCTGGACTAATGCAGGGTTGTTACTTTAGTGTTTTCCTATGGGGTTTTTCAGAGTAGGGATTAATTTGTTTGAATGACAGGTAGGGTCAGATGACTGGGTGGGGCTATGCTCTCAGAGAGAAACAAAGTACAGTTTCTGCTTGGAAACTGCAGAGAGAAGGAACGCTTTCTCTCTCTGAAGTCTAGAGATTAGGATCTATCAGAGACTAGGTTTATTTCTCTGAAGTTCTGCTGCTGGAAAATATATCCTTCTCTGGAAATTGATGAATGGGAGTCAGAATGCAGGGGTCTCTCTGTATCTGTCCAGAGGGGTTAAAAGGCTGGAAAAGTACCTGCCACATCAGCATCTCTGTTTTGTACTGATTCTGAAGAGGGAGTTATATCTATGAGGATATTGCTTACATTGGAACTATTGAGATGGATGGTTAAGAATTATACTTTGTCATGTTTGAGTATTTTAATTAGTAAAAGTTATGCTAATGCTTTTCATTATTCTAACTGTGGTCTTAAATAAAGTTTGACCTGGTGGGTCAATCAAATCATACCTGGAGAGAAACACCTTTTGCACACCATACTTCCAAAATCAAAAAAAAGTTAGGGTCTAGGCTAACTTCATAATATACCTTGGAGTTTCTGATCTGGTCCCTAACAGAAGGAGTGCACTTACATACCTCCAGATAACTCATCAGCCCTTCAAGCACCACTTACACTGCATGTGGCAGAGTCCATAGATTGCACATTGACTTATCAGCCACCTCAAAACCCATCAATCCAGAAAGGAATCAAATCATTCCTTATCCCAAGGGAATGCCGAAGAGAAGAGAGTATTCATGTAGAATTGACTAATCTTGATGATTTCCCAGATGAAAGTTGTAATCAGCACAAATTAGAATAACAGCACCTACAAAACCCATTTTAATAGGCTGCTCACTATTAAATTGCATCGGATTCAAATATCAATTAAAATAGACACAATCATGAATAATAATCATCTACAAAATCAATCTGAAATAATCCTATATCACAAACTAATTAAAAACTTTTACATCAGAACAATTTCTGACATTCTTAATATCGTGTTTCAACTTTTTCACATCAAATGCATTCTTCCCCATTCCAGATGAGTTCAGATCAAACTAATTGCAGTTCTCATTATTTAAGAACAGAGGATAATTTCTGTCATATTGCCTTTATCACTCATGGTTACATTTATTTAAAATAAATTACATTTTAAATGAGTTTGTATTGAAAGGCTTTAATTGCAGCTAAATACAGATGAAATGGGTTGCAAAAGGGATGTAATCACTCAATTAGTGACCTTTGAGATTGGAATGATATTGAAAGAAAAACTTTTTAGTTTAATCCAGTTAAATGCACACATTACATTCTTTTACTACATGGTCAGATTGTATAAAGATTTGTTTAATTATTTTTAATTTACTTCAATCTAGAAGCAAGCAAGTTGACACTCTATGCACTGCCCAGATGCACCATACAAAATGCAGGAGTTAAATTCTATGGTCAGTTTCTGTTTTAGGCTTTTGCACTGAATCTCCTGTGAGACTTGGGAAAACTTGATCTACGTACTTTCACACCTCGCAAACTGTATGATTTTGCATGCCAATGATTGTTTTTTCACACCAGGGTCAGGTGTGTGGGTGCAGTGGGAGGACAGTTAGAAACTCCACTTTGGTTGTCCAAAACAGCATCTGAACTCTCAACATTGTCTAAATTCCCCCTTTACCCGACTCCTCACCTCCCATTCCCCTTACCAGTCCATTCCTACTCAGTTTGCCTATGCCATCTCTATGTCCCCATGTACCCTCCATGTGTCCAGATAACCCATGCCATCTCTACGCCTGATGTATCTATCCTCCATTCCTTTTCTCCATACTCCTTCAGATCACCTGTGCCACCCTATGCCCTCTCTCTGCCCCCATGTATCTTCCATAGCCATTTACCCAATATACACCATGCACCATCCTCAGATTCCATGCACCGTCAATTGAAAGTATTTTATATTCTTTGGGAAAAAATAAATTTCTCATCATCTAATGAAAACCATTATACCAATGATCTTAAGAAAAATGCATTTCATCATGTGAAAAGAAGATTGGAATGTTTGTTATCCTACTAGATTGTGTCAACAAACCAGAAACTGCATCAAAGGGCCAATCTATTATTGAAACTTCTTGAAATTGTCATTGATTCTCAGATAAATGGCACACCTTTTTTTGCTGAAATCCATTGCCTACTAGAACACAGGCAAGCTTTGATAATGGCACAGTGTGAAAACAATATCCGCTCTTTGGGAAGGGAATGCTGCAGGTGCTCATTTCAATTTCAAAGCCAAGTGCCCGTTAATCAATGTAAGGGAGCAGCAGGTGGTTAGATTTTCTTCAAGTGTCAAAACCATTTTTTAAATCTGTCAGAGCCATTTAAATCACAGTATCAAAGATGACAGCATATGCTGTCAGGACATCTTGTTATATTTTTCACTGCATTATGGTACTTTCTCCATTGGAAAAAACACTGTGAAGCATGTGAACAAATACACAAGGCTGGTCAATGTAAAGATCAAACTTTAAAAAACAGATCCCTCTGATGAATCACTGTATTAAAAACATATCTACATTAAAATATTGTACCTAATAGTGACATTTAAAGATATGAAAACATTTTATCTTTCGGTTTGTTCCAGATTCTTCAGCAGTCTTGTCATGCTCTTCACAACCGTTCATATCTGACATGCTTTTAATGGGCTTCTAAAACCTTGCACCACCAAATGAAGATGGTGTCTGGGGAGTAATCTGATTTTTGTCCTCCATTTGAAATGGGGAAAACAACCACACAGGGAGCGGATGAGCATTTTGCACACTCGGCATTCTTAGATCTTAGAAACCCTACAGCACAGAAAGAGGCCATTCGGCCCATCGAGTCTGCACCGACCACAATCCCACCCAGGCCCTACCCCCATATCCCTACATATTTACCCACTAATCCCTCTAACCTATGCATCCCAGGACACTAAGGGCAATTTTAGCATGGCCAATCAACCTAACCCGCACATCTTTGGACTGTGGGAGGAAATCGGAGCACCCGGAGGAAACCCACGCAGACACGAGGAGAATGTGCAAACTCCACACAGACAGTGACCCAAGCCGGGAATCGAACCCAGGTCCCTGGATTACTCCCCAGATTCTTCACCTTCAAAAAGACCAAAGGAAATGGCTTAGGGGTAAGAATGAGTTAAATCCGATTTCCTCCAAAAGAAAACTAAGTGTAGCCGTTGGCACACCAAAACATTCCCCTACACCCAGACAAAAATGTATATTTGTTCCAGTGTTTATTAAGGAAATGTCATAAAGATGCAATATAAATAAATGAACGCCCAAATAAATGAAATCTGATAAACCAATGGAACTACAAAATAAAAGTTTAGGTGCCAGTTGGCTCACTTGGCACTCTTGTCTCTCATGGGTTGCACATCCAAAGCATTGGTTAGAGGATGAATTTAAGCCAGATGTGAAAACCACAGTATCAACTTGGCTCCATTGGTAGCTATTTGCCTTCTCTGATGAGGAACTTGTGATTCAATCTCCATTCTAGCTTGTTAACACATAACCAGATTGGTACTTAGGGTAATTCTGCAATGGTTAGCCACTGTTACAGTCATGGCGCATCCATTGGAGAATATGATACAGTCCCTGTCCAAAATGGGTCAATTATGCACCAAATTTACCCTGAGGTGGGCTGCTCCTCCTTCTGCATAATTTCTCTTAAACTGATTACAAACACTGCATGGGGTTATAGAAACTGAACTGGACCAGCTATGTAAATACTGCAGCTATAAGAACAGGTCAAAGACTGGGAATTCTGCAGCAAGTAACTCACCTCCTGAGCCTCCAAAGCCTGTCCACCCTTGACAAGACACAAGTCAGGTGTGTGAAGGAATACTCTCCACTTGCCTGGAGGAGTGCAACTCCAACAACAATCAAGAAGCTTGATACCATCCAGGATGTGGTAGCTTGCTTGATTAGCACCCCATCCAACCACCTTAAACATTCAATCCCTTTACCACTGATGCAGCAGTGTGTCAGACAGAAGATGCAATGCAGCAACTCACCAAGACTCCTTTGACAGCACCTTCTAAATGCAAAATCTCTTCCACCTAGCAGGACATGAACAGAAGATGCATGGGGACACAAACACCTGAAAGTTCCCTTTTGGTCACACACCATCCTGAGATGGTGGTTTGCAAGGGATAATTGGCCAAGCACTGAAACAGACAGGCTGCAGCCTCAAAAGAAATTGGTCAGACAGAAACAGGCTGCAGTTGCGAGAGCTGGAATACACAGGATATAGGCCATCTCCAGGACAAAGGACACTTTCTGGTCAAAGTGGGTTGGGTTACCAGACATAGAGGTGCCTTAACTCCTTATTTGGGAGGGAGGTATGTGACCTACGTGCCTCCAGCACCTACAAGCATGGCCTTTGGGTACACACCCAGAGATCGGTGTGGCAGCACCTGATTGGACCCTATCGATCAAGGTGATCAAGTCCCACTCGATTGATTGGCAATGACCAAAAAGGCGCGAAAACCGACGAGGTATAAAGGGTGCCATGCAACAGAAGAATCTCTCTCTCTCCCAATGAACGAACGACAACAATAGTGACCATCGCCAGCAACGACCAGCATGAGGAGAGCCACCACACCCAAGAAGGAAGGAAGACGAGAGCCAGAGTATCAGACCAGACCAAAGGACCAGACTACGCAGAACACTACAGAGACCAACACGCGGATAAAGGCCAATCTCTGCCTGGGTACTTGCCAGTCACGTAAAAGTTAAGTCAAGGTCTATTATTGGACTTGAACTTTAGTATTCTATACGATAACTTATTGCTGATTGGGTGAGTGATTAATAATTGTGTGTAAATAAACATTGTTGCATCAACAAGAGGTCTACACACAATTCTTTGTCCACCGTATAAGGGTTAAAATAGACTGTGTGGCAGGCGCAGCAACATAATTGGCACTCTAGGGGGACATCGAAAAGAAGTAACTTTGTTGCTCCGATATCGAATCCCACAGAACCTAATATTCCTGGAGATTTAACCTGAGCCCGAATTAAGATGGCAAATGCCCCACGTGATGGCCAGGATTTCAAGTAAATCGAAGGGAGTGGAAGGTCTATATTGAACGATTATTTAAAACTCAGAGCCAACAGGTGTAAACTCCTTATTGGGCAAGTTATTGCTTTCGGAAATTGTTTATTGTGCATGCATTGTTACAAACAAGGAGGATAGGGTAAACTCTGTAGGTTTTAATCTGGAGGGATTAGGATCGGAACAGAGCTCAAAGTCGTACCCACAATCCAATCAACTCCCTACCCCTTGTCGTCAAAAATATAGAATGGCAGGAAACAGCACAGAGACAGAGAAGTGTCCCATATGGGAAACCAAAATCAGAGAATATATTAAGAAGAAAGGGTGGCCCCTTTGGGCAGAATTTTGTGCCAATACTGAGACGGGACCGGGATCCCGAGGGCAGAAGTATTGGGATGATCTGAGGAAAGTTCAGGGAAAACGGGCAGACAAATGTGAGAAAGTGACTGCCATGGTGAGCTGCTTAGGACAGCTGCTAGGAACGGAAAAGGAATTAAACACAGTTCATAGAAATCATAGAAACCCTACAGTGCAGAAGGAGGCCATTCGGCCCATCGAGTCTGCACCGACCACAATCCCACCCAGGCCCTACCCCCACATATTTACCCGCTAATCCCTCTAACCTACACATCTCAGGATTCTAAGGGGCACTTGTTAACCTGGCCAATCAACCTAACCCGCACATCTTTGGACTGTGGGAGGAAACCGGAGCACCCGGAGGAAACCCACGCAGACACGAGGAGAATGTGCAAACTCCACACAGACAGTGACCCGAGCCGGGAATCGAACCCAGGACCCTGGAGCTGTGAAGCAGCACTGCGCTACCGTGCCGCCCATAAGGAACTGGAGGAATCAAAGCAGGTACAGGAGGAGAAAGAGCAAGAGATTAGGAAACTAAGAGAGGAAAAGGAGATTAAGAAACTAAAGGAACAACAGCAGGAGAGGATAGAACAAATAAAAGCAGAAAAGGACAGAGAGGTAGACAAATTAAAAAGAACCAACCAGGCAAATTTATTACATCTGGGCAATTTTCAGACTCAGTATGAGAGAGCCTACCAAGACCCCCAGCACGCTATCTTGGCGAAAGGTGAAACCGAGCGGGCGGTAGCACAATTGGATGCTAAGGGCACCAATCTGCAGGCGACAATAAAAGCACTACATCAAGGCAGTAAAGAACAGAGTCAGGCAACTGCTGACCACTCCAAATACCAGCGAGAAATTTTATGGCTGGAATTCTAATTATCGGTTCAAAATGGATTTATGTGTACCTTCGGGACAGTAGAGGAAGAGGAGATAGAGGATGCAGAATGATGAGAGCTAAAAGAGAATGCTAAGCTGTACATTACACGAACCGAGGATTGGGGTCCACCACCATCTTTCCCAGGGGAAGTCATATCCATCGCACTCCCAGATTCACCTCCAGTACTGATGCAACCAGTGACGACTGGTTGTGATGGGCCCAGCTGTTACATACACGACCCCGTTTACGGTGGCACAATTGGCCGAAATCGCTAATAAAATCCCAACTTTTGAGCATTCGGCTGATCCACACATTTCTTTGAGGAGGTTAGGCAGCAAAAGATAATGCATGGGGTAGATGAAAGGGAAGAAGTAAAGCTAATAGTCATGTGCTGAAGCAATTCTGTACACTCTGCCCTGCCAGCCCCTCAAAATGTCGGGGAAGGAGCCTTGAGCGAGATCAAAGAAGCGATATTGGCTGCAGTAAGGTTTAACCTGTCGATGGGTTAAATAAATGTAGACAGAGGAAAGGGGAACATCCAACTGCCTTTGCCGGTCATTTGTGGATCCACTTCAGGGGAGTATATGGGGAATTAGATCGGCCTCGATTAAATGAAGCCGATTCATCCAAATGGGCTCGGACATTAGTCTCACACACCACAGAGGAAGGCAAGAAAGCCTGCGCTAATTTTGACCCCGCAGAGACCACACACAACGAAGCATGGGTTCTTTGATGGTTAGCTCGAGTCTGGGAACAGGAAGTTCAGGGACCCCCAATGTCATGGTCAGATAGGGAAGTGAGAATGCTTCCGATGAAAGCTAACCAGGGTCCGATATGAAGGAACAAAGGTAGAGGGGACCACCAACACCAGAGAGGTACAGCTCCACCTTACACAGCAGCCCCGGGGAGAGCTAGAGGGACATGTTTTAATTGCGGGCAGCCAGGACACTTCGTCCGAGAGTGTAGGAGACCCCCACCACCATATACACGGTCCCCGAGACCACCAGGACCACCGGCTCCACCAGTTAGGCCAGTTCCTAGATACGAGAGAGAACACCGCCCACCACCGATAGAAGGTCCCAGTCACTTCATGCATACCGTGAGCGCTAATCCACCACCATATCCAACGGTCCCCGCCTATGGGACCCTAGGTTGATGGTGTCTGGCCTCTCCAGCCTGGATCTGTAGCACCGGGTGGGATAGCATAGGGAGACCTCTAGATAACGGTGAGGTAAGAGGCCACCTCGTAGACTTCCTTTGGGATACCAGAGGCTCCTGAACTACCCTGAGTATATCAAAATTGAAGACAGACATCTCTTGGCCAACTACGGGTACAATCACACTCAGTGGATTAACGGGACACATGCAGGAGGGACACATTACAGCCCGCCTGTAATGTACAGGTCCGCCTAGGCAAAGTGGTGTGTGACCATCCGGTGGTGTTAGTTGACCTTCCCCCAAACGCTGAACACATTCTTGGGTCCAATTACATGAATAAATGTAATCTTTCATTCGATCCAGCTAATCAATGCATTTGGCAGATGGCTACGATTAGCAGAGCGCCGTCAATCATTCCAGTTGGGACATATGCTAATAGGGTTAGCAGAATAGGGGAATTCTGGTTTGATCCCTTAACGATTAGCAGTGATCCAGCCATCAGGGAGGTGCTTCAAAGAAACAATGGGGTGTTGGCGCAGCATAAACATGATTGTGGTCAGATACCTGGGGAGGTGTTAATTGAAGGGCCGGACCCGAAACCACAGAGACAATACGGGTTTCCCCAGACAGGCAGAGGGGGAGGTGGCCAAAGTAATTGATAGTCTATTACAGCAGGGGGTGTTGAGATGAGAGGCATCCACAAATAATGTGCCGATACGGCCCGTGAAAAAGGTAGATGGATCATGGAGGTTAACGGTTGATTATCGGGAATTAATTAAGGTTACTCCACTCACGGCCCCCACCGTAGCTACAAGTCCCATCACCATGATGAGACAGGAAGCCCAGGCAAAGCTTTTCATGGTACTGGATATCAGTAATGGTTTCTGGTCCACCCCTTTAAATCAGTCCTGCCAGAACAAGTTTGCCTTTACCTTCCAAGGACAGAAATACACTTGGACTTGCCTACCACAATGTTTCCATAATTCCCCGTCCATCTTCCACAGGCGACTAGCTACCGGACTAGAAAAGTTCTTCCAACCCGAGTGCCTGGTCCAATATGTAGATGACTTATTGTTACAGACTAACACCAAAGAGGAGCATGTAACATTGTTGGATGAATTGCTCACACTGCTCCACTCATTAGGCTGCAAAGTCAACCCGAAAAAGGCCCAAATGTTGCAACGCAAGGTCATATACCTAGGTACATTGATTACCCATGGGAAGAGGGAGATCGAACAGAAAAGGATAGACTCCATAGTGCACCTCCTACTGCCCCAAGATGTGAGTGCCCTCCAATCTTTCCTGGGTGTAGTAGGGTACTGTTGGAACCATATAGGTGGCTTTGCCACCAAGGCAGCCCCACTGTCTGCATCGTTAAAGAAAAATGCAACCTGGAAATGGACTGCGCAGCACACAGCTGCAGTAACCGATTTAAAGCATGCCCTCGCCACAGTGCCAGCCTTACTAGTCCCCGACCCAGATCTACCATACGCCTTAGAGGTTGCAGCCACTAATCACACACTTTTGGCAGTATTATTAGAAGAAAGACATGGTAGACCAGGCCTAGTGGCCTAAGCCTCACGAGTATTAGACCCAGTCGAATAGGGCTTCTCTGGGTGCGAACGATACCTGCTCGCAGTATTTTGGACTGTGCAGCATTTTGCATATATTACCGGATTAAACCCAATAACAGTTCTCACCAAACACACCCCAACACAGCTTCTGCTGGATGGCCGCCTTAAAGACGGCTCGGTAAGCCAGGTCCGCGCTGCCCATTGGACATTACAACTGCAGGGGTAGGGATATCACTGTAAAGCGAACCAAAGTGCCCATGTTCCTGGCAGATAATTTAAATTATGGGGGAGATCCGCATGAGTGTCAGGTTATAGCCTGAAAGGACAAAGGACCCCACAGGTCCGTTTATCCTGAAACAACAGGAAGCTTGATTAGGGACAAAACAGACAACCACCCAACAGACAGACTCAGCCATGAGAATTTATGTAGACGGTTCATCCACTATAGAGGATGGGACCAGGATCACAGGGTGTGGCATCTATGTGGAAAATCAACAGGGACAGCCACTAATAGAGTTCGCTCTCAAACTACCCAGCTATTTGAGTGCTCAAGCTGCTGAACTAGCCGTAGTTGCATACATAGTGAGCCATCCAGATTTATTTCCAACCCCCGCCAACATACACTCCGATAGCATGTACGTATGCAACAGCCTGACTGAGTTCCTACCATTATGGGAAGCCAGAGGCTTCGTCTCTGTGGACGGAAAGCCCCCACCATCAGCCCCCTCATTAAAATATGTTCTGCAGGCCACTGAAGGATGTACACATGGAATTATTAAAGTTAGAAGCCACCACAGGACCTCCCCACCTGGCAAGTGTAAGGCTGATGCATTGGCCAAAGCAGGTGCCCATACGGGACAATTTTGGCAGCCACCCACAGGAGAACAAATAAACACTTTGGCCATCTGCCAAACTAATATAGCCGACCGGGTCCAGGCGCAGTGCATTGACAATTCCCCAAAAACAAATCTTAGAAGCAGTCTACCCAGCCCCATATGAGAAATGGAAGGACAAAATACAAATTCAGGATGGTTTAATATTAAAGACAGGCACGTATGTAGTCCCTTCCCAAGACATCTCGTCTATCAATACCAAGATGGACATGGACATCAGGGCATAGAGACAACAACCGAGCGATTAAAAGAATTATATTGGTGGCCCGAACTACACGATAACGTCATCAATAATATTGAAAATTGCTTAATTTGCGCTCAAAACTACCCCAATAGGAGTTAAGGCACACACGCCCAGTAGAAGGCCCCTGGACAAACCTCCAAATTGATTATATCGGCCCACTACCGCCATGCAGGAATGGATTTAAATACGTCCTGGTAATAATAGACACTTTCACCAACTGGGTAGAGGCATTCCCCACTAGATCCAACACAGCTAAGGCCACCGTGAAAGTATTAGCCCAACAGGTATTCACACGATGGGGTCTGCCCCACAGCATAGAGTCCGACCAAGGGACACATTTCACCAGGCGGGTGATGCAGATATGGCTACGTTTGGCATCAAACAGAAATTCCACATTGCCTACCATCCACAATCCAGTGGGATCGTAGAGCGCATGGACCGAACGCTAAAAGGGATCATTAGCAAAACTGTGCAGCAAAACAACACGACATGGGATACCGTGCTTCCCTTTGCTCTCACGATGGTACGCAACACCATTTCCAGCTCTACTGGGTTCACCCCCCACACATTAATGATTGGCCAACCTATGAGGGGAGCTGAATATTTATTGGGGTTTGATTTAACTGAGCCTGCTATCACAGCGCTCACCCACGAGAAAGTCCAGCAAATAACCAAAAACATTAAAGCAGCCCAGTTAGTCGCAGCTGTCCGACTAGGAGTTAAAAAGAAACAGAGCAGGGCATATTTTGATAAAAGGGTACACCCGGTAGAATGTACAGTTGGCCAGCAGGTAACAAAGAACAATCCCAGTTCTTTCTCGTCCCCAAGATATGTAGGCCTGCACTATATCACTGACAAAATAAGCCCCTCAAGGTCCTGATCGCCAGCGGGAAAACTGGTTGGTTCCACATAAATCAACTGAAAGCTTACGGGACTCGAAATAATCACTTCCACTATCTCACATTAGAGATAGGGGAGGATGACACTAGGTGATCTGAGTGGCCTCACCCAGTAAACTTACTTCCCCAGATGCCTTCTCATCCACTTCCAGGTTCAAACCAGACCCTTACCCCTATCATGCTATTGCCAAAAGCTTCTTCCACACCGGAAGTGCCCCTCGGGGTACTGATCGACCCAGACATAACAGGAGACTTGCACACCCTAGAGGACTTGCGCGACTCACTAGATGTCGGCCCTCGCAGCATTATGGACTCCCCATAAACATAAGCCTTACTAGACCCAGACCCAACAGTGAGGCCCTGACTAAACGACACCGGGTTATTTTGAGGGTACACCCGATGCCACATCCCCCACCTGGGTAAGGGACCAGATGTGGAGATGCTGGCATTGGACTGGGGTAAACACAGTAAGAAGTCTCACAACACCAGGTTAAAGTCCAACAGGTTTATTTGGTAGCAAAAGCCACTAGCTTTCGAAGTGCTGCTTCTTCATCAGGTGAGTGGGATTTCAGTTCACAAACAGGGCATATAAAGACACAAACTCAATTTACAAAATAATGGTTGGAATGTGAGTCTCCATAGGCAATCAAGTCTTAAAGGTACAGACAATGTGAGTGGAGAGAGGGTTAAGCACAGGTTAACAGGTCTCTTTAACCTGTGACAAATGATTCAGTGGATGAGTCTCTGTTGGGCAATTTGTTAATGGAAATGCTGAATGACGAAATCTAAGATGCTCCAAATGATGAAATTCAGCCTACAATGCAGACCAATACAAGGTACAAGAATCTCTGATGGAAACACCCACTTACAAATCCCTCAATCTGCAAGTCCAACGTGACCGACCTACATCAAAATGTCCACAGTTAAATGCAACCAATTCATCCTCATGCCGTCCGTATAATGCTGGTACGATTAACCGGGTTACTTACACAGTCTGATACCATGCTCTTTCGCCACCTTTCCCCAGTTAAGACAGGACTTCTAGGCCATGGTGCTAAATTTTAAAATCACCAAGGCAACAGTGCTAAATTTTAAAATCAGAGGCATCCGTGCTAAATTTTAAAATCATCGGGGCAACTGTGCTACATTTTAAATTCATAGAGGCACTTGTGCTAAATTTTAAATTTGTTCTGCCTTCGAACCCGCAAGATACTCATGGAACGGACGCCTTACCTAACCCATCCCCCGCAGAATGTACCAATGCCAACCTCTTTAGGTCATGACAGACTGACTCCAGTGCTATTCGAAACCCTTGGGCCAATGGTGACAGCTGCTAAAATAAAACAGGCTGCCTTGATTTTGCTGGCCAGTTTAAACAAGCTCTTTTCTGACCACTCTACGACTCGTACATTTATCGATCTGAACAAAAATTTGCTTGGCAGTGGTTCATAAGAACATAAGAAATAGGAGCAGGAGTAGGCCATCTAGCCCCTTGAGCCTGCCCCGCCATTCAATAAGATCATGGCTGATCTGAAGTGGATCAGTTCCACTTACCCGCCTGATCCCCATAACCCCTAATTCCCTTACCAATCAGGAATCCATCTATCCGTGATTTAAACATATTCAATGAGGTAGCCTCCACCACTTCAGTGGGCAGAGAATTCCAGAGATTCACCACCCTCTGAGAGAAGAAGTTCCTCCTCAACTCTGTCCTAAACTGACCCCCCTTTATTTTGAGGCTGTGCCCTCTAGTTCTAGTTTCCTTTCTAAGTGGAAAGAATCTCTCCACCTCTACCCTATCCAGCCCCTTCATTATCTTATTGGTCTCTATAAGATCCCCCCTCAGCCTTCGAAATTCCAACGAGTACAAACCCAATCTGCTCAGTCTCTCCTCATAATCAACACCCCTCATCTCTGGTATCAACTTGGTGAACCTTCTCTGCACTCCCTCCAAGGCCAATATATCCTTCCGCAAATAAGGGGACCAATACTGCACACAGTATTCCAGCTGCGGCCTCACCAATGCCCTGTACAGATGCAGCAAGACATCTCTGCTTTTATATTCTATCCCCCTTGCGATATAGGCCAACATCCCATTTGCCTTCTTGATCACCTGTTGCACCTGCAGACTGGGTTTTTGCGTCTCATGCACAAGGACCCCCAGTTCTCAATTCGATGGAAAGAAAAGCAACAACAAGTGCAAGTGAAAATCGATACACCCGGGTCCTCCTGACCACACCACTGTCAATAGTGTTCAGAAAAAAACAGGGCGGCGTGGGGGGCATGGAATATGGAATTTTATTATGAAATAAGAAATGGGCTGAAGCCAACCCCAAAACCACCCACTCGATTTGTCCTGAAGCCACCCCCGGACCACAGAATGGATTGACACTAAAACACACAGGGAAAACCCTGTATGACAACATCCACCACAAATTGGTACCTGTGCTGGTGGATATAGTTGGGACCCAACTGCCAGAGTGGTGCTCTCCCCGACTTAAGCGATTATACCTCCACCTGACTCGCAGACTGTTAGGATGGAAGATAGGAATGGACAAAAGACAGGAAATATCCAAGAGAGTGTTCGTTAACAACATGGCCATAGCATACAGGGCAGGGGTAGTAACCATCAGCACCCTTGATTTTGCCGACCTGGGCAATAAACTGAGGATTCTGACCCTACAGGTTAAACAGACACTAAATTCCAGTAATGAGGACAATTAGCAAGACACTGAAGGGGAACTGACTGGGAACGCAGCCAGCAGCCACATGGTCGCTGTTTTAGAAGGACATGCCAGGACAATCAATCAAATTATTAGGGAAAAATTGAAGGATGATGACCGAAAACAGAACCACTTTGTGTAGTGCATATAGACAGTGGATGATAGAGCAGCTAAGGGAAAACCTAGAGCAGGTCTGCAGTTGAC
Organism: Mustelus asterias; assembly: GCF_964213995.1. Classification (NCBI taxonomy): domain Eukaryota; kingdom Metazoa; phylum Chordata; class Chondrichthyes; order Carcharhiniformes; family Triakidae; genus Mustelus; species Mustelus asterias. The sequence continues at coordinate 64,447,381 of NC_135805.1, forward strand.
AGGTTCCATCTTGGATTAGTGACGAGCAGATGGAACACCTATTTAGGGGTAAGAAACACCCAAAGTTACCTGTGTGGTGAACCATAGATGGTTATCACTATGGGCACTGAACCATAGATGGTTATCACTATGGGCACTTGTACATATGTTACTCTTGTTACTGTTGGGGTTAGGGTTGGGGTGTTCCACCTGTTGGTATTGTTCTGTGGTACACTCCGGTTGGCTCCGCCTTCCTATAGGAGTATAAAGGTCACTGCACTTCCTAGTGACCCTTTAGTCTAGGATTGTATTGTTAAGCAGTATGCTCTATTCTTGTTGCTTATAAAAGCCTTTATTTCCCGAGTACGATCTAGCCTCTCGAGTGAATTAATCGCGCATCAACCTGGCTGCCAGATGCGATAGTTGACCAAAGTCTGGTTCAATGATGACTGCAAAGGGACTCCAGGGGAGACCCTGGGAATGACATTAGGCCTCCCCATAATCACTGACAACCGGGTTGGACTGAGGGTCTTTGAAGTAGAAAATATAGGGACTATCCATGAGGATATCTGGATAGGGTACGACGCCACTTTACCATACGCAGCGGAGAAAGAAGGGAGATTCATAGGCACTACTCTGGACAGATGTCAGCAAACTGACTAAATAATCGCATGCCTGTACCCAAATTACTTAAATGAGCATGCCCTATGTGGCTTCAGAACAAACACTAGCCTAAATTGCTTGGTAGAAGCTCGTAGCCTGGACACAGACATAATTCGGGTGGCTTACAAGGGAGCAGGGAAATACCGTCCATTCACCTCCCTGAAACAATATCAGTATGGCACGACACATTGCAACATTACTAACATTACATTCTGCATCAAACCAGACATACCAGCCAGGGTGGGTCTCATTCAACTAATAGACATTCACAAGAGGGAGAGGGTAGATTTAAACACCACTGACGAGCTCCAAAAGACCCTAGGGGAGTACCATTAGAAATATGACACAAGCCTAAAACCCCTACCGGAGGAGTTGAACCAGATTCGGATAAAATTGGCTACAACCCACAGAACCTTCGCCAAAGTAATACAGCAGACCCAAGAGGTGAAAAGGAAAATTAAAGAAGGTAAGGCCACCTCATGGTGGAATGATCTTTGGGACTGGGGCTCAAACATCTAAATCCACCCACTCGTTCGCATAATATCACATCTGGCGGTATTACTGATTTTGTTCACCCTGGTATATCTAATCACCCTCACAGTCCAATTCAGCCGATGGAAAAAGAGGATCACCTGGAGGCATGACGTAGGGTTCACCCTTGAATCACGGTCCCCTCTAATTCAGTAGAGCAATGTTTACAGGAAACCTGCTGGGTTGCTATTTGCACTAAGGGACAGTTGAAAATCTTAAAATCAGAATGTATACCGGATTCGTGCATACTTTATTGTAATGTTTGAATGTTTTTGTTCGTAATTGGTTTATGGTAACATGGTATTTTAGAATATGTGATTGTTTGTATCTGTAGGATGTTTGCTGTCTGTAGCTTCTGGAATGTAAATATGTTGTAGGGATGTGTTATTACTTTGCCTGCCAATGCCTGAGCCTTGCTTGACTGTTGAGTGACTGGGGAATTCCAGACAGATATTAGTCCTGAGTCTGTGATCCATCATGCTTTGTGTTCAGGATCAACAGGAGGGACTGGGGCCAAACGGGCCACCTAAGATGGTGGTTTGCAAGGGCACGCTGGGACAAGCACTGAAACAGAAAGGCTGCAGTCTCAAAAGAAATTGGACAGAGAGAAACAGGCTGCAGCTGCAAGAGCTGGAATACACAGAATATAGGTCATCTCCAGGATAAAGGACACTTTCTGGTCAAAGTAGGTTGTTTACCAGACATAGGAGCACCTTAACTCCTTATTTGGGAGGGAGGTATGTGACCTACGTGCCTCCAGCACCTACAGGCATGGCTGTTGGGTACACACTCAGAGATCGGTGTGGCAGCATCTGATTGGACCCTATCGATCAGGGTGATCAAGTTCTGATTGATTGATTGGCAATGGCCAAAAGGGCACGAAAACCCATGAGGTATAAAGGATGCTGCGCAACAGAAGAATCTCTCTCTCTCCCAATGAACGAACGACAACAATGGTGACCATCACCAGCAACGACCACCACGAGGAGAGCCACCACACCCAAGAAGGAAGGAAGACCAGAGCCAGAGTATCAGACCAGAGCAAAAAATTAGACTACGCAGAGGACTACAGAGACCAGCACACAGATAAAGGCCAATATCTGCTTGGGTACTTGCCAGTCACGCAAAAGTTAAGTCAAGATCTAGTATTGGACTTGAACTTTAGTATTCTATAAGATAACTTATTGTTGATTGGGTGGGTGATTAATAATTGGGTGTGTAGATAAATATTGTTGCTTTAACAAAAGGTCTACTTGCAATTCTTTGTCCACCATATAAGGGTTAAAACAGACTGTGAAGCAGGCGCAACAACAATCCTAACTTGGAAATATATCACCATTCCTTCACAGTCAGTGGGTCAAACTTCTGGGACTCTTTTCCTAACAACACAGTGGATGCACCTACAGCACATGAACTTCAGCGGTTCAAGAAGGCAGTTCAGCATCACGCTTTCAAAGACAATTAGGGATGGGAAGTAAATGCTGTCCTAGTCAGCAACGCCCAAACCCTGCAAAAGATTTTTAAAAGTACATCAAAAATCTGTGCCAGGGCTTTATGTCTCCAACACGGGTCAGTGACAAGATAATGAAGGGTGAATTACTGGTCTGGAAAAGCTCCCTGTATAGAGAGAGTCTGAGGGGAAGTTGCAGCAAGTCTGGTGGTTTCACACTCTGGAGGTATGAGAACAGCTCTATCGGAAAACTGCCAGGAGAGTGCAGGTCATGAATTGACAGCAAATTTAACTTTTGCTTTGTATTCCCAGTTAGAATATATTGAATCGATGCACCCTTCCCAGTTAGACAAAATCCACACATCTTTGTAACTGTAGTTTTTTAAAATACAATTTGGAAGACCTCTAGAAATCAAAGAAAAATGAAATCATTCTGGTTGCATATTTTCAAAATTGACTCCCACAGTTGAAGGAATACTGCTTCTTTTTATGACACATTCAGATTATTCCACACTATATGATTCACATATGATTGTAACATAAAACTAAAGATATTCAACACAAATAGAGCCTAATTCCTTGTATATGTTATTTTAAAATCATTTTAAGTGGGTATCAAACTACCAGTTGAAGATTGTAGGTTTGTAATGGTTTCCCAGATCTTACTGTGAAAAATAATGGGAAGGCTAATGGTGTTTTCCATTATTTATAAACAAATGTTACAGCTACTTCAGAGAAGGCGCAGATACATTCCTGAGAGTGGATAGCTAAAAGTTGCTGCTCGACTTTTAGTTTCACAAAGCTACAGGCCATAATCTTCTACTACCATCAGAAAGTGATGGGCTGCAGGAATTGGAATTTAATGCTCACTTACCTGTGCTGAAACTTCCAATCACCGGAGCTGCTTGGGGCTTGCACTGAAAGAGTTCCTGCAGTCCCCAGCTCAGTCCACCTCTGGCGGATTCGAGGAGGCTACGCCACGACAATAGCTGCTGCAATTGCTCAGAGGAAGTTTGTACTTCTGGGCAATTGCCATGCAAACCCTTAGCTGTAAACTTCCGAGAGGGATTCCCCAGTTGGGGAACTTGGAACCTACGGACCCGACCTCTTGCTGATTTCCTCACCATTCTTTTATTAAATCAAGGGTTAGGCGCCATTAGTAACATGAGCATTTATTGTCCATCTCTGGACAACTGATATAGCTTGCTATGCCATTTCAGAGTCAACCAAAATGTTAAGAGTTAAGAGTCAACCACATTGCTGTGGGTCTGGAGTCACATATAGACCAGATTGAATGCGGATTGAAGATTTTCCTCCATAAAGTACATTAGTGAACCAAATTTACAATAATCTCATAGTTACACCATCACTCTTACCTTTACTGACATCTAATTCGAGATCTATTTAAGTAACTTAATTTAATTTACCTAGTTGCCGTGGTGGAATTTGCACTTATGTCTCCAGATCATTAGTCCAGGCTTCTGAATTACTTGTATAGTAACATCCATGATGTTTCCAGGCCCTACTTACATTGACATACACTAAATGTTGTGAAGTTGCCATAGTTGCATGGTAGATATGAATTACATGCACCAAAAAATTTAGTCAAATTATTTGAAATCTGCATCCTTGTAACAATATGATAAAATCAAACATTTCTCTCACTTTTCCTTTGTCTATTTTTAAGCTCTCTATCCAATCTTTAATTCCCTTTTTTAAGTATCATTCTGTGCCTGATTTGAAATTAAATTCACCTATTCTGATGTATATTCTAAACATAGAACCATAGAAGATAGGAACAGGAGGAGGCCATTCGGCTCTTCGAGCCTACTCTGTCATTCATCACGATCATGGCTGATCGTCCAAATCAGTAGCCTTTTAGTCCTTACACTGTTAAGTTCACAATTCTTCTATTTGATTGGCAAGAAAATAAAAAGTTGCTTCCCCTAGTTGCTCAGGTCCCAGCTGCATGAGTCCTCCACTGCGACCTTACTAGCTCACACTTTCAGAAACTTGCCATACAAAGAAAATGAACGACCTGAACATGCAAGCGGAAGATTAATAGCAGCCACCATTAAAATGCTTTGCTATTGCAAAATCTGGGCCATTTTCTGTTATAGAGAAAACGGATTAATTTGTTAACCAAAAAAAAAGAAAATTTAAAAATAAGGATTATCTTAATGAATTATCGTCATTTTATTGAATGAAAACCTCACTGGAAGTTCTAAGGTTGCTAAGCTTGGTAAAACTCAAACTATATTGAAATAAAACCTTAAAAAGTATTTATTTATTTATTCACAGTTGTGATGAGTTGCGTAAAATCACAGAGAATAGGCACGTACGAATAATTTACTTGAAGCTTCCTAACCAAGGGTTTGTGAATATCCTCGGAAACTCGGGAGTTTTTTTTAACCAAGATTTGACGGATTGTTTGTTAGCATTTTTGAAACTAGATTCTTCCCACCATTTCCCAAGCAGTGCTTACAAAGCTAATGATTCATCACTTACTGCCAACTTTATTACTTTTTGATTGTGACATTCCCTAGCCTGAAGAATAGCAGCATCAAACAACAAGCACTTTATTAGTGTTTGGGCAGACAATTACCTGCTTATACAAAATATTAAATAGTAACAGATTTCTGATGAAAGCCAGACAGTGGACCTCTTATTATCTGGCGCAAGACAGTTTGCTCAGCCACAGGCTAAACATGAAAGACAGTCGTCTTTGATGAAGTAGAGGCAATCACCCCCATCATTCATTTATGGTCACTTTTCAGATTATGACTGGAGGGCATTCTGGACCGGCTGGTTGGCAGTAAAATAATTTAGTGATAGACTTCAATGAGTAATGGGTCTTCTTTGAAACCCTTTTTTGTTTTATAATGACTTGTTTTTGTTTTATACCTTAAGAGTGGACTGATTGCAGGAATCTCTTCCTGACTGCAACCATTGAATTACACAACTTACAAGGGAATTAAAACTTTCTGAAATGCTGGTGGGTTCATTATGTAACCTTCATTGGTGATTAGTGGGGGAAAATTCCTTGGTTTCTAGTGAAGCTTTCTACTGCCCTGCTCCAATTTCAGTTTCATATTTTCTGTGCAGTGTATAAGATTACATTGGCTGTTCAGAATAATGCTTTGGAGAAGGGGATCATTAAAAAAAAATGTTTGTAGCACGCTCGTGGCTGAGCTTCATACAATTCAACCTGACGATCATATTTTTGTTTTTATGCTATACTTTTTCTTGACTTCAGCATTTCTAGACACTCCAATAAGCAGACCTTCCACTCACTATGATCCAGGACATTTCCTAACATGGCCTATTTCTGGACAAATGATGGCAAAGCCCAGGGATTACAACACAGAATCCTGACTCTGCGCACAAGCTACTTAATTATTTCACAGAGAGGCACTTTGTTCTCCTTGCTTTAATAAGTGGACTAAATAAACACTGATTGATGTAATGGAGATTTGAAGCAGGTAGAGGGATCCACGTCAAGGAATACAGTGATTCACCGCATAAGCGGCCAATATGCTCCACAGGTCCGCTCTTCTCTCAGAACAGAAGCTCCACCCAACACCCAATCTAGTTCTACTCTTATGTAACTTGTAAATGTGACTGTTTCTCCCAATTCATTGAGTTGAACTGGTTGATCAAACTACCATCTGGGAATGTTGTCGGCTATTCAAACACTGAAGCACCTGGTCATCCTGTGATAGGCACAACCGACGTCTCCATGGAAACAGATAGAACTGAACTGCCTGTCATTGCGGTTTCAGCTGACAGCAATCCTGTGGAAGTGCCCAAAACAGAGGAGTTACGCTGCTCCACAAGGATTCGGAAACCCACTGAAAGACTTAATTTATAACTAACTAAATTCATTTACTAAATGTTTAATGATCTTGCACTGTGTAAATTGAGTATTGACATTTGGATAAAAGGATGTAGAGGGGGAGGGATGTGGTGATTGTCCCTTAAAGGATCATCTGCAGGGTGGGGTCACATGACCTGGGGAACCAATCATGTAGCAAGGTGGGGGATTCCCCCTTGGTAAGTTCGGGTTCCTGTCCCAGAGCCTTCTCGGGAGCTGGCTGCAGCCACAAGGCTACAAGCCTCTGTATAGTCTTTACCTATAAATAAACATGTTGTTGTTTTTCCCTTAACTGGTGAACAAGAATTTTTACAATATTAATAAGTTGTTAAAAAGCACCAACTTTCCTATTAATTTCTGTAAATTTTTGCTTTTTACTTGATTTTCTCTTCCTCTTTACCTCATCTTTAAATGGCAGTAAGGTAATCTGCTGCCAGGTGATTACAAACAGCATCTTGACCATCAGGGGCTGGGTATTCTGCAAGAGCATAAGATTAAGATAGAGTTTCACTCAGTAATTTTCCTCTTCCTAATCTTCTTCGAGACTCACTTTGCCTCTATTTTGTCTTCCTTCACCAACTGGGCAAACATGGGTTCATTTCTAAATCCACTCTGTGGCATTGTATATTGGCTCATGATAAAGTAATGCTTTGTGGCATTGAATTTTCTCTATTTTGATGGAATTTAGTATGGACATTTTTGTCAAGGCAACATCCTAGGCCCAACTATTTTCAAATCCAATGACCTTCATTCCATCATCAAAGTCAGAAGTAGTGGTAATTGGACATTCCACTCTATTTGCAATTCCTCGCACAGTGAAACAGTCTATACCTGCATGTGGAAAGGCCCATACAATATCCAGGTTTGGGCTGATAAGTGGCAGGCAGCATCAGGATGGGCAATAAATGTTGACCTATCCAGTGACATCAAGTCCTGTGAAAGAATTGCCAGGTTTTGGATATTGGGGAAACACACCAGGGGAGCTCGGAGGGTTAAACACGGAGCTGTATTTATAAATGTCAGCTCTCTTACATGGCTACTTCTTCTCTGCCTGTTTCCTGCGCGAGGGATTTGTGATGTCACTTTCGAGGAATACATGAATACATGAACAGAACAGAGCTTCAGTATGCTAATAAAAATTAATACAAATACATAACAGCAGACAATGATTGTCTCCAACAAGAAAAAGTCCAAACACCACTTCTTGACATTCAATGGTGTCATCATCAAAGAATCTGCCACCATCAAGATTTTGGGGTATGCCATTGAACAGAAACTTGTGGCCAAGTGGCCAATGGCCTAAGCAGCTGAGGCCAACATAAAACAGACACTTTAAATTAATACACAGCTGCAAACAAAAAGCCTGATAGAGCTCGGGCAGGATAAGGTTACCACAGGTCAAAAGCCAACAGCCCAGACCTATATTGAGCAGAGGTGCTTGACCTTAACAATGGGGGAGTCATTATGACTCAAAACTCATCAAGAAGTAGCCATATTTTGAAAAGAGAATCCAGACCTCTTACATATTGAATAAAGATGCTCGACCTTAATAATGGAAGAGTCGTTTTGACCCGAAACCCATCAAGAGGTACTCAGCCAGAAGAATAGAAAAAGATATTGGGCGCGATCTTACCAGCCGTTCACGCCATGCTCCTGCTGCAGCGAGGTCAGAGAATTTGCTGCACCTGGTGAGTAGACCTCCCAAAGGAGCTGAGGTGAGTGCATCACTCAAGGTGGGAAGTCATGCCTGGGCACTACCCAGAAACTGCCCCCAGGTGGTTGCGCGGGTTGGTGAGCTATTGTGCATAGGGGTGGCCTTTAAAAATGGTGCTCCGATCTTCAAAAAACTAAGTTGCTGGTGGAATGGGCACAATCAGAACTTACCCCTTCAGCGTGACATTGAGGGACTTGCCCCTTGCTGTTTTTTTCTAAGTCATGACTGACATGGTAGAGAAAACTGCCATTGGTACCAGCAGTTTCAACGCCCACTATCAGCCTTTGCCAATGTCAGAGAAAATTTCACCCACTCCCTCCACCACCAACACAATGTGGCTAGTGTGTAAATTATCTAGAGAATGCACTGCGGCAATTCGACAGTAATTCCCAAACCCGTGACCTCCATCACGTAGGACGATAGCAGTAGGCACATGGGAACACCATCACCTCCAGGCTCTCATCCAAATAAATCATACACCATCCAAACCTGGTCATACAATTCTGTTCCTTAATTGTCACTGGTGAAAGTCCTGGAATTCCCTAACAGAGCTATGGAAGCATCTTCACCACATGGCTGCTTTGGTTCAAGATGGCTCACCACATTCTTCTCGACGGACAGTAGGGGTGAGTAATGTGTTTTTTCCATGGACACTCACTTCCTGAGAATGATTTCTGTTTTTAAAATTGTATTTTATTGAAGTGTAAAGATTATTGGGTTGGGTATAATACTGGATATACATGGTGGTATAGATTGTGCATTATTTAGATGTGCATGGCTTGTGTACTGCATTGACCGTCCTGATATCATTAATTTTTGACAAGCCTGAATGTTTTCATGGTCAACAGAAATGGGCTTTGATCATGAAGGAGTTGAAAGTAAGTTGGGTTGAAGGGAGAGGGGGAATGGAGGTTCTGGGGATTGTGCGCTCTCTCTGCACACTCTGAAGTTCTGAGCTACATTCACTGGTTGGTCTGAGATTTCCTTCACATGTGCAGTCTTGTTTGTGGTGCTGGGAGCAGTTGATGTGGGGGCAGGGGAATAGTGTGCGGAACAAATCTACTCAAAAGGGGCCCATCCTTCCTGCAGTGTTCCCAAGTTCAGTTAGAAGTCTGCTACTCACAGAGATGGGCAAAATGTGGTATATGCATGGGTTTCTATTGTGTAAATTCTACAGGAATCCTATATGCAAATTCATTGTTCAATCAGAAATTTGCCAAAGAAGCTAAAACATTAAACAAGGGTCCATTTAGAAATTGTTTTCCCTAAGGGAGACTTTCCTCTGTCCAAAGTTCAGTGAAGCAGCAAAGGGGACAAGTGGTCCATTGTATCTGGTCTGCCTGCATTGCAGTGCCCTAGAGTTTTCAGGGTCTTTCCCACGACCAGTAACTAGGCTGGAGACCTCGCGTTTCTGTATAAATGAAGTAGGACGCAGAGTTCATGGGATTTTTTTGATGACTACAACGACTTGGTGCTTCAGTGGCAGGAGGAGCCTGAAGATATCTGTTAACATTTTCATATCTTTGGACCTCTGTAGGCATGCCAAAGGGGAAGCAAGCAAATATTTAGTGACCCCTCTCCACCTCCAACCCAGGGTGATCAGTGTTCTATTGGAGGTTGCCAGAAGTGGGCTCTCAAGCCTGTAGTTGAGTTTCCGTTTTCTGCTCGACTTTGCAGATGAACCATACATTAATTTTCTGAAGGTCTGAATGGAAACAAAATAGACCTGAGCTTTGAAACTGTAAAACTGTACATTAAAGAAGAGCTGTAAAGACTTCTTCCTGAAGTATTGAGGAAAGAAACACATTTTTTTTGTTGGTTTTTATTTTAACGTACAAAACCAAAGATGAAGCTGATGTTTACATATTATTGATTGACTCACAGCCCACATCACTTTAACAAAGTACATCTGAATCCAAGTAGGATCTACAATATGTCATTGAACATGTCCAGATTTATGCAGTTATTGAGAACTGAAGCAGAGTACAATATGTGCATCCAACAACCATAGAGGTCAACATTTTTCTACAAATACTATAATTTCAATTTAATCAACTGTTCATCAGATCTATTCACTAAATATTGAAAAATACTTCTATTAATGTCCAAAATCAACATTTGCAAACTTTTTTTTACGTTACACAATACAATTGTTTTGTGTTGATTTTGTTCCCTTTTAATACTACTGTCCTTTTCCCATGCCTATAAGCTTGAAGATGCTATGACATAACTGATTACACATTTTCCCCAGCAGTCGTGTCAGGGAAATTCAACAATTAACACTCAATTGATTTTTGCTGCTCTTAAAGAGTTGTATCAGCTACAGGATAGAATCAGCAAAACTATTTTCCTGTCCCCAATGCTAAAGCTGTGCTCAACATGAGATTTTTATTTTGTACTGGTGTTGCATATCTCTAACACATACAACAGTGTAGCAGGTTTAGACATAGACATTCACCAGACTGATCTCTGGAATGGCAGGATTGTCAGTTTGAGGAGAGATTGGGTCGACTGGGCCTGTATTCACTGGAGTTTAGAAGGAGGGTGGATTTCATCGAAACATATAAAATTCTGACAGGGCTGGGAAGACTGGATGCAAGGATGATGTTTCCTCTGGCTAGGGTGGGCGGGTGTGGTCCAGAACAAGGGGGTCACAGTCGCTGGATATGGGGTAGGCCATTTAGGATTGAATTAAGGAGAGATTTCTTCACTCATGGTGGTGAACCTGTGGAATTCTTTACCACAGGAGGCTGTGGAGGCCAGGTGACTGAATATATTTGAGAAGGAAATAGATTTCTAGACTCAAAAGGCAGCAAGGGGTATGGGGAGAGTGTGGGAATATGGCGCTGAGATAGAGGATCAGCCATAATCATATTGAATGACCAACTCCTGCTCCTATTTTCTATATGTAACCCAGTCATCAACCACATGGCAATACATGGCTGATGCAACTTAATTGGGTCATTGTAATATGGCTTATCGGGCATCATTTCTAGGACATCAATTTGGTTCCAGTGTATATAAATACAAGTAGACTGTAGAACTTTGCTTGTTCAATTCATGAAAAAACACAGGGTAAACATTTTTAAAAATTTTAACAAACATACAGCATGATTAAATAAATCACATCAAAACACATCATTGCATTACTTGTGTCTGACTTTATTGTAACCAAATGATGCACAGTTCTTCTGACTATTCTCCCTTTTGAAACAAAAAATAAAGGTTTCTCAAACATCCTTCATTACCACAGTGCCCTGTAATCAATGGAATGACGTTACTTCCACCAATGTCACAATCAACAGGCCCGAACAATATTGAGACTGATTAATGCTACCCCTACAACCAATAACACTAAAAGAGGAATTTTAAAAAAGTAAAGAAATAACAGCTTTTTCAAAAATAAAACCATCAGTATAGCTGATTCTAAATGCACTTAAACAGTACAGAAACTTCTCTTACGGAGGTAACGCACAGTAGCCACACTAGAGACAAAACATGTGTTCCTTTGCAGAGGGTCTTGCTTTTCTTCACAGGCTGAGATAACAGCTCTTGCATGCTTATTCTTGTGTTATTGGTTCACTGGGCCTTGGAATCAGGGCTGCCGGAGGCCTTGGATAATAACCTGTGAACCTTGGTTTATCTGGACAAAACCTGGGGAATTTGTGGTCAATTGACAAATCTGCAAAAAGAAAAAAAAAACATTCTTAGGGACAACTTGACAAGTTACCTTCAATAGATTCAATATTTGCACATAAAGATGTTGGGTGGGGTTCTCCCAAAAAAATTCTAAGTCGGATTTGCATGAAAACTGGAGAAAATCAAGTTTTTTTCAGTGGGAGTTCAGAGAAGCATCCCCCACAATCTGTGCACTGCACAGAGCACTAGCGTGATTCACTCCAAAATTCAGGGGGCACAGCCTATCCCCGCCTGGGAGGCCGGCAACATAGTGCTCAGCAGGCCACTGCGCATGCACCCATCTGTCAGCGCTGAGGTCAGCATATGCACAGTGGCCCCTGTCTGCTGACCTCCCAGCTCTCCACCCTCCCATGGTCTGATCACTCGCCACCCAAGCATGCTCATGCCCAGCCTTGACCCCACCCCGCAGCCTCGGTCTCTCGCCCCAACCCTCCCGATCCCACCCCTACCGGCAGCCCCGACCTCCCCAAACCCCGCAATCCTGACCCCCTCCAGAAGACTGATCCCCCTACCACCCCGATGGCCATCCCTGATCGCTGGCCTCCCTCCCCCACTAATCCCTATGCAGAGTAGCAGCGAGACCCCCCTACCCCTACAGATTGCCCCCAGGAGGCCTTGCCCTCATCAGGCCCCGCCTCCTTGGCTCTGCCCCATGCCTTATGGGAAGTATCAAGGTGCCCGTTGGGCATTGACACTTGGCCCTTGGGCAATGCCAGGGGCCTAGGCTGGCACTGCCAAGGTGCCAATGCTGCCAACCCCCCCCCCCGCTGCTTCATCCTATGGGGGGGCCTTGATTGCTCTCCCTTCACGACAGCAGGGTTGGGCCGCTAGCTCCCCGAAAATGGAGAGTTACTGTAAACCCCGTTGGAGTGAAATACTCTGGCAGGGCGGGAGATGCTGATGTCTCCGGGCCCACGAATTACATTTAAATTATATGGAAATACTTATTTCCATAATTTATGCACCTCCCCGCCAACTTCCAGCATGGATGTGACGCCACCAGTAATCTGGCACTGGGAGATGCTAGAAGGGGGGGACTCCTGGCACGGATCTCATTCATCGGGCGCCGCTGGAATCTCTTGATAGCAGAATCGCCCTCGTTATGTGAGAACAACAGCAGAGTATATGTCTATATCACACATGGAAATGTACATTGAAACTCCAACCAATGCTTTGGTGTTTCCCGCTAACTTGCTGAAACTATATGTCGCTACATCAGTGCCATGATGTTGCTGCTACTTTATTAAGATACCAACTGCATAATTTACCCTCAATGACTCAGATGATTTTCCATGTGAAATGAACTCACCTTACTGGTACTTTACAATGGCGTTTTAAGCAAATTAGAAAAAAATACTTGCAGAAATCATAAATGGCCACGGTCACCTTTCAAATCTGATCGGAAATTGTAAATAACACCGCATATTTTTTCATCATTTGCACCATTAAATAAAATCATCTTCTTTGAGTATACACAAAGGAGGTTAAAACTACCAAACCAGCGTAGTTCTCAATGATGTAATAATTTCCAAGTATCATGAGCAACAGAAACATCTATCTCTCACTTCCGTCAGATAACGATGCAACGTAGACTGTGGTGAATCACAGGAAACTTGCAAAATAAGAAACAAAGTATTTGGTTACTGAGCATTCATGAGATGCAAATGAATGCGAAAAGGCGTTTGCAACACTAACCAGCAGGAAGAGTGACCCGCCGTTACCTGCACTACCCCCTGCCACCCCCCCCCCCCGCCACCCCCACCCTCCTGCCATCCCCCAACTGAGAAAACTGCATCAGGATTTTACGTCGGTGGGTTTCCGTCTTTTTGGCTCCTGCCAGATTCTCTGTGCTGACCCACCACCAAATCCGCCACGGCCTGGTTGGGAGAATTCTGCCCAAAGATTTGATAGTAAACATCAAGCAAACTTACAAAGGACAATTCTAAATTGTTTATGTAGATGAATGTTTTTGTTTAAATAAAAAACGACTGGATTAGATACTTTAATAAAGTAAATTGTTATGGTTGCCATATCTAGTCTGTCATTTGAAAACAAGTGGGAAATTTAGGATTAAGTGCAGCTGTTCTTAAAAATCTTCCAACCACACAAAAAGGAATTGGCAGGGGGAAACATTTGTGACCAATATTCAAATATATTCAGCATTAGTCATCATCCTACTTGTGGAGAACTGCCAGTGTCTTATAGTCCTAGGAGGAGATACACATCCTAGTTGGAAGTAAAAAAGAACGTACATCACTATTTCACAAACACAAAATGGTATTATTTTGCTGCAAAATTATCACTGAAATTCTTAGATGGCTAACTTGCTATAATTGTGTTGTAGTTTAAGCCGAAAAATAAAGAAAGAGATGTTGAGTGCGAAAATGATGGCATTAGAGGTAGTGGCCCTGTAATGCTCCACCCAAAGTCATCCTCAAAAGGCCAGAACCCTCTTCATAGAACATTACCGCGCAGTACAGGCCCTTCGGCCCTCGATGTTGCGCCGACCTGTGAAACCAATATAAAGCCCATCTAACCTACACTATTCCAATATCATCCATATGTTTATCCAATGACCATTTAAATGCCCTTAATGTTGGCGAGTCCACTACTGCTGCAGGCAGGGCATCCCACGCCCTTACTACTCTGAGTGAAGAACCTACCTCTGACATTCGTCCTATATCTATCACCCCTCAATTTAAAGCTAAGTTACAGAAAACTTGGCTGCAATCATTGGTAAGCATCAGGGATGATGTCTTCCAAAATCAATTTCTCCTCAACTTTTCAGTCTATACATGTTCAGATCTCATTTACATTTTAACTGCAAACTCTGGTAGCAATGGGAGGTTGGGCTGGATTTGGAACTGAGCCCTGGAGGAAGCGAAAATTGGGTGCTGGCAGGTCAGATGATGTTTGTGAACCCAAAAGGAGTATCAAGGCTCTGCCTGGCGCTACAAAAATATTTAAAGGAAACCAATATGTGTCTTTGCCTCATGGTCTTGAGTGGTTTCCAAAAAAAACCCATCATTGCGTTCCATCATTTCCATAGAGTCATACAGTGCAGAAAAGGCCATTCGACCCATCGAGTCTGACCCAAGAATATCTACCACTAAAGGTGGGTTAACCTTATTTCCCTACAATTGTCCCATATCCTTGAATATTACGATATTTCAACTGCTCTTACAAATATTTTTTAAAGGTTGTAAGGTTTCCGGCCTCGAATATCTTCCCAGGCAGTAGATTTCAGATTCCCACAAGCCTCTGAGTGAAAACATTTTTTCTCAAATCCCCTCTGAATCTCCTGCCCCTCACCCTAAAACTACGCCCCCTCGGTTCCTCAAGAAAACTGCAAGGTTTCCTGATTTCCATGTGTAGGCAGACTGATTTTGGCTGGGAGTTTTGGCCATCCCTTTAAAGGTTTGGCTAAAATTTCCATCAAGCAGGCAAGTAAGTGTCCACAATTCCAAACAGATTCTCCTCTGCTCAACACCAGTGTTTTCAGGTAAAAAGCATGCAGTCAGTTGCAAATCCTTTCATCTCCCCACTTGCTCTATCTCGTCCTAAAATCAGATCACCAGCAGGAGAATAACATTAGGAGTAACCATAGAATTCACACAGTGCAGAAGGAGGTCATTTGGCTCATCAAGTCTGCTCCGGTTCTCCAAAATGGCATTGTATCCAGGCCTCTACCCCATAACCCGCACATTTACCATGGCTAATCCACCTAACCTGCGATCTTTGGACACTATGGTGCAATTTAGCATGGCCAATCCACCTAACAATTGTTTTGCTACAATTGTATAGGGCGTTGGTGAGGCCACACCTGGAGTATTGTGTGCAGTTTTGGTGGCCTTATCTGACAAAATATGTCCTTGCTATAGAGGGAGTACAGCAAAGGTTTACCAGGCTGATTCCTGGGATGACAGGTCTGTCATATGAGGAGAGACTAAGTGGGAGGAAACCCACGCAGACACTGTCCACACAGACAGTGACCCAAGCCAGGAATTGAACCCGGGTCCCTGGCGCTGTGAGGCAGCAGTGCTAACCACTGTGCCGCCGTGCCACCCAAACAGAGTTGGGGGGGGGGGGGATTTTCTGCTTCCGCTTTCGTCAGGTGGGTTCAGCGATAGAGTGGAAAATCTCGCGGGCTGTTCAAACTGCATTTCACACCGACATAAAAGTGTGACGCAATTATTCAACGTCAGGAATATCATCAAATACATTTGAATCAGCTTCTCCAATGTCTCTAGCTGAAGTTCCTCTTGGGGTGTCTTGACAAATACATGAACAGGATGGGAATAGAGGGATATGGTCCCCAGAAGGGTAGGGGTTTTAGTTCAGTTGGGCAGCAGGCTTGGAGGGCTGAAGGGCCTGTTCTTGTGCTGTAATTTTCTTTGTTCTATACCTGGTACCATTCTTGTAAACCTCCTCAGCACCCTCTCTAAGGCTTCAAATAACCTTCCTAAAGTGTGGTGGCCCAAAAAATACTCCAGCTGGATTAACCAGTAACTTCTAAAAGGTTAAGCATAGCTTCCTTGCTTTTGCACTCCAAGTACCCCATTGGCTTTGCGGTAGCCTTCCAAACTTGTCCTGCCACCTTCAATGATCTATGTAAGTAAATCCCTGGGTCTCGCTGGTCCTGTATCCTCTGTAAAATTGTACCATTTGGTTTATATTCCCTCCCCTCATTCTTCCTTCAAAAAAAACCTGCATTAAATCTAATCCAGCTATTTTCCCACTAAGTGTCCTCCTGAACTCGGTTACTGTCCTTCTCATTGTTTAATACATTTTTGCATTTTGCATCATCTGCAAACTTTGAAATTATGCCTGCAAGGTCAAGCCCAAGGCATGAATATATATCAAAAAGAGCAATAGTTGAAGGAAATTAGCTACTCATTGCAATCCCATCAGCAATTAGAGGCAGAAAAAGGGGAATCTTTGCAACCCACAATGGACATATAATGCAGTAAATCAAATATGGAGCTGTCTCATGATTGAAAAACTGATGATTTGTCCTACACTGACATTTCTGAGGAAAAATCACAAACTCCCAAAACGTGGTGCTTCTCAGGACATAATTTTCCTGCCCTTCCCGCGGTGGGTTCCCCAGCACTCGGTGAGCAATGCAAATGGCCGATGATTTTGGCGGGACCAGAAGATCCCCTTCGCCGCAAAACCTGCCACGGGGAGTGGGAGGCGGGGCAGGAAATTCCAGCCCTTAACTTTACAATCCACATAGTGTAAACAGCAGTGGAAAAAATAGCTCACACAAACCAACAACTTCAAAAGCTGTTTCTCATGACAGGTTTCGAATCTTAATCTGATATAGATTAAAAGGTGATACGTTGCACCATTCATGTGCTATTCCTGTAGTCTTATCTATCAATGGTACTGTTACATTATTGGTCAGAGAGGAGGCTCTATGGTTAAAATTCAGAAATAGAACTGTGTTAGCAGGTGTCTGTAGGTATTCTGAGGGCAAAAAAATGAAGTGGCAGAATCTATTAATTCAGAGATGAGAGCGATTTGAAGCAAAGCCAAAACAATTTTAACTGAGGGATTTCAATTTTCATAAATATTGGAAAGACTGGAGCAGCTCAAGTCAGAGAGTAGTTCATTCAAGATAGTTTACTGGACCAAAAAAGATCAGGCCATACCTAGGTTTCATAATGAGTGATGAGCTAGATGTAGTTCATAATTTAAAATTGTAAGAGAATGTTTATCTGGTGAGTATACTATCATCAAATTCAATGTTAGGTTTCATTCAAAGGGAGAAACTTAATACAGTTACTAAAATTGTACATCAACAGGATGAGAATGGCGACAGCAAATGGTTCGAGACAGTTATTGGGTAAAATGATAGATGAACAGTGGGAGGGGTTACAAAAATAATCCATCTTAATATAGAACCAGTAAAAAGGAAAAAAGCTCGGCTTTTTAAAATTCATTTATGGGACATGGGCGTCACTGGTTGGCCAGCATTTATAGCCCATCCCTAGTTGCCCTTGTTCAGAGGGCAGCTGAGAGTCAACCACATTGCTGTGACTCTGGAGTCACATGTAGGCCAGACCAGGTAAGGACGACACAACCAAATAAAAGAAAGATAAGCCTGAATTTTTAGGTTGTCGAAGAGCCTGATCAGTAGGACTGAAAGTGAATGTGAAATCCATTCCTGTTTGCGGTCAACCCCCGAGGGCAATCACACGCTGGCTGGCCAATTAACAGCTGGCCAGAGCGAAGCTCACACAGAGAGAGGGCCAGCACTGCTGGGGCATGGCGGGGGGGGGGGGGGGGGGGGTGTGTGGCAGGCCCCTGAATCTATTTGGCTGTGGGCAGGAGGTTGAAAAACAGATAAAGGAAAACATGTGTCTGAGGAAGAACTGTGGGAGAGAGTGGTGTGCAACTTCACAGTTTAAACTGAAGGTTGAAAGTGAGGAAGAAAGTGTGCCTGGAAAGTAGCAATGACCTCAGGAGCCAAAAGCCAATCAGCCCCATGCCTCTCCGATACCTGCCTGTGAGTGCTAACAAATGCTGTCAGTGATTGACCGGAGATAATGCTGCCACGAGATGGCAAAAGGAGGCCTCCACAGCTAATGAAGGAGGTTTGGTCAGAGGTAGCATCACTAGTTAGCAGCCGGATGGTCTTCCGAAAGACCTGTATGCTATGCTGGAAGAGGGTCAGTGACCTTTTCCACACTGCACAGGTGAGTAGCAGCAGTGTGCACTATCTACAAGATGCACCGCAGCAATTCATCAAAGATCCTTAGACAGCACCTTCCAAACCCACAACCACTTTCATCTAGAAGGGGAAAGGCAGCAAATAAATGGGCACACCACCACCTGCAAATTCCCTTCCAAGCCAGTCACCATCTTGACTTGGAAATATATCGCTGTTCCTTCGCAGTCGCTGGGTCAAAATCCTGGAATTCCCTCCCTAACGGCATTGTGGGTCAACCCACAGCACATGGACTGCAGCGATTCAAGAAGGTAGCTCACCACCACTTTCTCAAGGGCAACTAGGGATGGGCAATAAATGCCGGCCAGCCAGCGATGCCCATGTCCTACGAATGAATAAAAAAAAAGCACTGAGGCCCCATATAACCTTGAAGAAATGCTTATGTGTGAGCTTGTTCTTGATGGGGTTCTCAGATGTAAAGCCAAGAGCTTAAATTGACACATCTTCCTGTGCCCTTAAAGACTGGCTGGGACTAGACAGGATAGCAGGCATGTATGGAACACACATTCCCGCAATGTGCTGGGCACTTAAACTCATGATACTAAGGAGGAGGACACAATGTCCAGGCATATAGAGGGGTGACGCATAAAAGCGTTATTGTCTTAACAGGAGAAGCGGAGTCACAATGCTCGGGAGCGAAGCCAAACTGGTGATGGAGTAACAAATCTGGCATTGCTAACTCCGATGGAAGAACAAATTCTGGAGCTGGCATGTGAGTGTGGAACAAGATCCACTGGTCACCGAACGGCAGGGATCTCAGAGGAGGGTAAGAGTGAAGTGGAAACAGATTAAATTGGGAGGACGGTATGCAGAATGAAGGTGAATGGGTGTAAGACTGACAGGTGATATGCACTAATCCTTTATGTTTGCCCATTCAGAGGTCTTGCTTAGACTGGCTTCCTCTCCCTTCTTGCCCTCTCCTCCTCATCTGAGAAAGTCCCTTTAGCAGAATAAATAATGCCCATCTCAAACCTTACGTTTGGCAGAGGTTTGACCTGAATTATGAAGAGAACTATCTGCAGAAAGCTTCTGAAATGGTTTAAGCCTCCCAAACTGTAGTAAATGAACAAGATGCTTCAATAAATAATCAGTAATGCACAAACTCTCACTCACTTTTGAACTCCTACCTCCTCACTTCTTGATTCTTTCTGGCCCTTGCAACCTGCCCTGGATCCTTAATGTTAAAAATATGTGATTACTGACAGCTCATTTTGCCCATGTGGCAATCCTAAAAATGAACGGGCCTCTCAAAATTGGAGTCGATCAGCCCCTTTGGCAGGCCCCGTAATTGATGGTGGGCCCAATTCTGATGCTGCACAGTGATTAGCACTGCTGCCTCACAGTGCCCGGGTTCGATTTTGACCGTGGGTGACATTCTGCCTGTGTCTGCATGGGAACCCCCTCCCAACATCATCATCACACAATTGATGGCCTCGGTGGGATTGGCGGGTGCCCACATGGGCATTGAAAGTTTCTGACCATAATCTAGAAAATAAATGAGAGTTGACATAAAACTAAAAGGTAACGGCATACAAAAGAAAGGTGTAGGTCCAGGTGGCAAAGATACAAAGAACAGCAAAGGAAGAAAAAAATTATAAGAGCTGCAAAAAGTAATTTGAAGGGAAACTTACAAGGGATATAAAGATTGACACAAACATTTTTACAACTAAATCAGAAGTAAAAGGGTAACCAATGGTGACGCGGGTCCTTTGAAAGAAAGTGCAGACATTATTGCAAATTAAAGAAAGAAATAGACGGTTGTTGAATAGCTATTCTCTGGCAATCTTCACAGCAGAAGGGTTGAGTACCAGAGGACATTGATTTAAAGTAATTGGTAAAAGATGACACAAACAACTTTTCCAAGCAGTAAAGTGGTTATGACCTGGAGTGCATTATTCAAGATCGTGTGGTAGAAGCAGATTCAATCACGGGTTTCGAAAGGGAATTGGATAAGCACCCGAGGAAAAAGATTTGCAGGGTCATGGAGAATGGACAGGCAAGTGGGATTGTGCTCTTGCAGACATCTGACTTGAACCCAAAAACCCTGTAGCTCAGAGGTGTCAGTGCTTCCAACTGAGTCATGGCTGATGCTAATGAAAGTAAAAAGTGCCACAGTGGCAATAAATAAACAAACGGTGCAATCACTATCGTCGTTCATTTTCAAACTTGACCTTTCCCTTGCTTTAACCAATTCTAAATGACACTCAGTAGCCAGGCCTGGAATTGGACTCATTGGGTAACAGAAAAGGCGTAATAGCGCCTAGCACCACAAAGAGCCAGCCCAATCGCCAGAAGCACCTTTGGATTTGAACTGAACAGAGGAATGTTAAGTTATGAAATGTCAATTGAACCATAAATTCCAATAAAGCATTCTTAAAGAGTTTTACATAGTTTTCAAGGATAGTTCGGTTTTAGTGTCAACAAAAGGTTTCACACTATATACCAAAACAACTGAAGAATGAGAGAGAGTTAATTCCATCCTGCGCTTAGAGTTAAAAACAAACTGGAGAGAAGCTTGAAACCATGAGCATTCGCTCATTGATAACAATGATAGATTGAGTTAAACCAAAATGTAATTCAAACAGTATGTCCTATCTGTATATGTCAAAATTGCAGAGCTTTACAGGAAGTAACCAACATGTTGACTGCTTAAAATCAAAAACTGAGAAATGGCATTAAAATGCACAATGCAATTGGGACAATCCTGTACTTCCAAACACCTTTCATTTAAAATTGTTAAAATCGCCAGATAGCATCTTGGAAACATTGGAATACAACACCGGTTTGAACGAAGAAGCTTTTTGAACACAGGACCATAACGCAAACGGAGGACATTCAGCCCATCAAGTTTGCACCGATTCTCTGACAGAGCATCTTACCCTTATTTTGTCATTTAATCTCTCCTGCCTTCAATTTTAACACATACCTTTCCCTTTTATTCTTCCCTCCCCTGCTCCCTTTCCCTGGCTCTGCACTTACAGCTAAGGTTTTTCAGTTTTGACAAAGGGACTTCAACCTGAAACACTGGCTGGGTTCTCCAGGTCCGTTCACCCATGGGGTGGGGGGTTGATCTCAGGACCATCCCCCAGGATGGTGGTCTAGTGGCTGAGCTTTTCCTTGTTGCCTGGTAAAAGTGGTGCTCAGGTTGGTGATTTCCGCCACAATTCTGATACAGATATTCAATATTGCCTCTGTCCTTTGAAGCGACCTGGTCAGATTAAAAACCATGCCCCCTTAACACCTGGAAGCCTTCAAAATCCCTGCAGAACTTCATCCCATAGGAGAGATTGCCCCTGATTAACGTCATAACTTTTACAGATGCACCATAGAAAGCATTCTTTCTGGTTGTATCACAGCTTGGTATGGCTCCTGCTCTGCCCAAGACCGCAAGGAACTACAAAAGGTCATGAATGTAGCCCAATCCATCACGCAAACCAGCCTCCCATCCATTGACTCTGTCTACACTTCCCACTGCCTCAGCAAAGCAGCCAGCATAATTAAGGACTCCACGCACCTCGGACATTCTCTCTTCACCTTCTTCCGACGGGAAAAAGATACAAAAGTCTGAGGTCACATACCAGCCGACTCAAGAACAGCTTCTTCCCGGCTGCTGTCAAACTTTTGAATGGACTTACCTTGCATTAAGTTGATCTTTCTCTACACCCTAGCTCTGACTGTAACACTACATTCTGCACTCTCTCATAGAAATCATAGAAACCCTACAGTGCAGAAGGAGGCCATTCGGCCCATCGAGTCTGCACCGACCACAATCCCACCCAGGCCTTACTCCCACATATTTACCCGCTAACCCTCTAACCTACACATCCCAGGACTCTAAGGGGCAATTTTTAACCTGGCCAATCAACCTAACCCGCACATCTTTGGACTGTGGGAGGAAACCGGAGCACCCGGAGGAAACCCACGCAGACACGAGGAGAATGTGCAAACTCCACACAGACAGTGACCCGAGCCGGGAATCGAACCCGGGACCCTGGAGCTGTGAAGCAGCAGTGCTAACTACTGTGCTACCGTGCCGCCCATAGTTTCCTTCTCTATGAATGGTATGCTTTGTCTGTATAGCTGCAAGAAACAATACTTCTCACTGTATGTTAATACATGTGACAATAATAAATCAAATCAAATCAAATCATAAGCTCCAGAGGTGTTAAATGACCTCTTTAAAATGCTGTTATAGAAAGGACTTGTCAGTTTCACCAGGGAGATCCCGTTGCTTTCTCTCATGAGGCCCAGCTGCTCTGATGGACAGCAGACTGTCAGATTCATCTGGGAAGATCTGCTTTTAACATTGAAAGTGCTGCACCTGCAGCCTGAACCCTTTGAAGTGCTTTGAGAGACAGCAAGAATTGAGTTTCACTGGAGAGGTCCCCTTTTATGTCTCAGTGCCGAGACTGGGGTGCCCTTTCTCCGGAATGCTGGGCTGGCCAGCATGTTTCAGGTAATGCATATCTTTAAATGCTAACGGTGGGTGAATCCCACCTGACAGGCGCTGCTAATGCCAGTGGGAAACACTCCATTATTCCCGCTAGCAGGAGAACTTAGAGCCAATGGGAGAATCGTGCCAATTAACTCTGTTTCACTCTCCACAGATGTTGCCTGCTAAGTCTTTCCAGCATGCTTCTGTTTTTATTTCAGATTTCCAGTATCTGCAGCATTTTGCTTTCACAACAAAACTGTACACATTTTGGTAATATACCAAGCATATTTTTTGCTTTGTTTTTATTCTACCAAAGTGATGCATGTGCATCCTATTTTCATTTCTAAACACATAATGCTTTGCATGTGTCATTACTCAGCCGAAGTATAAAGCTTGCCACGCTCACTTTAGAAGATCTTGTCACCTTACCCAAGTCCACAAACTTCAGTAGTTTGGTGTAATCTGCAAATCCAGATTATTTATACCTACTGGAAGCAAGGGCTTCAAAGGTTCCCTGGCATACCCCACACAATATTCCCCTCCATTTAGACTTCCCTATGACTACCTTCTGCTTCCTTCCTTTAGCCAAGATATGATCCATGTTCGTGCCTGGATACTCGTAGACTTTAGTCTGTGAACGAGTACCTATAACACTACACTTTATTAAAGAAAACTAGTCCAATGTGTCACATGGGCTGTCCTCCAACAAGTCTATGAGGTAAGCAGACAAAATATCCTTTTTAAAGCTTTGCTGGAATAATTTATTATGTATTTTGATGCAAGTATTCTGTTAGCAAGATAGGAGTGCACTGAATGTTTGAAAGGAATCGGGTGTATGTGTACATTAAGGGCCATATGTGTGCCTTTAGGCAGAAATCTAAACCACAATTGCTTGCTTCTAAATCTGGGTTCACAACTACAAGAATATCTTAAAGAATCATAGAGGTTTACAGCATGGAAACAGGCCCTTCAGCTCAACTTGGTCTTATATTTATATAGTGCCTTATGCATAATGAAACGTCCCAAGGTACTTCACAGGAACATTATAAAACAAAGTATCACATTCAGTCCTATAAGGAAGTACCAGGTTAGATAACCAAAAGTTTGGTCAAAGTGGGAGTCAGCAATGTATTAAAGGAGGAAAGCGAGATAAACAGGCATAGAGGTGTACAGAGGGTATTACTTAGGAACATAGGAATTAGGAGCAGAAGTAGACAATTCAGCTCTTCAGGCCTGCTCCGCCATTCAATCAGATCATGGCTGATCTCTCCCTGGTCTCAAATCCACCTCCCTACCCTATTCCAGAGTTTGGGATCTAGATAGCTGAAGGCGTGACCAGCAACAGGAGTAATTATAATTAGGAAAGCAAACGAGGCTAGGATTAGATTGGTGTGTTGCAGGGCTAGAAGAGATTACAGAGATAGAGAGGGGCAAGGGCATGCAGAGATTTGAAAACAACAATGAAAATTTAAAAGTCAATATGTTGTTTAACTGGGAGCCAACGGAGATCATTAAACACAGGAGTGATAGGGGAATAGGGTCTTACTGCAAGTAGCGACACAGGCAGCAAAGCATTGGATGACCACAAGTTTACAGAGGGCAGAATGTTGGGGACCAGCCAGGAGTGCAGTGGAATAGTCAAGTCTTGAGGTAACAAAGGCATGAATGAGAG
This sequence comes from Mustelus asterias, assembly GCF_964213995.1. NCBI lineage: Eukaryota > Metazoa > Chordata > Chondrichthyes > Carcharhiniformes > Triakidae > Mustelus > Mustelus asterias. The sequence goes on from NC_135805.1 coordinate 64,472,134, forward strand.
CTTCAGCAGCAGATGAATTGAGCAGGGGGCAAAATCAGGCAGTGTCGTGAAGGTGGAAATAGATGACCTAAGTGATGACATGATTGAGTTTGGAAGCTCATCTCAGGATCAAATGTGACACCAAGGTTGCAAACAGACTAGCTTAATCTCAGGTTGTTGCCAGGGAGAAGCATGGAGTCGATAGCTAGTGAACAGAACTTGGAAAAGGGACCAAAAACAATGGCTTCACTCTTCCCAGCATTTAACTGGATATTGGATAAGCAGCCTGATAATTTAGCTTCGGTGGAGGCGTCAAGAGTTGGTGACGTAGAGCTGGGTGCAATCAATGTACGTGTGAAAACCAATGCTGCATTTTTGAATGATGTCATCGAGGGGCAGCATGTAGATGAGAAATATAGATCCTTGAGGAACACCAGCCTTGAGGAACCCCAGAAGAGAAACAGGAAGAAAATTCATGGGCATGTGATTGTCTGGCTAGGATTAAGTAGATAAAAATGGAACTGTGAGAGAGCAGTCCCACCCCCAGAGGACAGCAGTGGAGAGGCGCTGGAGGAGGATGGTGTAGCCAAATGTGTCAAAGGCTGCAGACAGGATGGGAAAAATGTTACCTTTCACAGGGTGTCTATTCAAGACAGAGATCAGCCAATTTTTAGATATTAAAAGGCATCAAGGGATGTGTTGGAAAATAGTATTGAGATAGGAGATCAGCCATGATCTAGTTGAGAGCAGGCTTGAGGGGCCGAATGGCCTACGGTAGCTCCTACATCATTTGTGACTATGATAAGAACTGTTTAGGCACTGTCGCAGGGGTGGAATCCAGATTGGGGATTCTTTTTTTAAATTCATTATGGGATGTGAGCTTCACTGGCTACACCAGTATTTATTGCCCATCCCTAGTTGCCCTTCAGAAGATGTTGCGTGAGCTGCCTTTTTGAACTACTGCGGCCCCTGGAGGTATAGGTGCACCCACAGTGCTGTTAGGGAGGGAATTCCAGGATTTTGACCCAGGGACAGTGAAGGAACTGCGATATATTTCCAAGTCAGGGTGGTGAATGATTTGGAAGGGGACCTCGAGGTGGGGGTGGTGTTCCCAGCTATCTACTGCTCTTGTCCTTCTAGATGGTAGTGGTCATGGGTTTGGAAGGTGCTGCCTAAGGAACCTTGTAGATGGTATACACGTCTTCCCTGTTCGTTGGTAGTGGAGGGATTGAACGTGGAAGGGGTAACCAATCAAGTGCACTGCTTTGCCCTGAATGGCGTCAAGCTTCCTGACAGTTGTTGGAGCTCATCCAGGCAAGTGGAGAGTATTCCATTACACTCTTGACCTACTACTTGTAGATGGCGAATAGGTTTTGGGGAGTCAGGAGGTATTCCTAGCGTCTGACCTGCTCTTGTAGCCTATAGTATTTATATGGCTAGTCCGGTTCAGTTTCTGGCCAATAGTAACCCTCAAGATGTTGGTAGTGGGGGATCCAGTGATGGTAATGCCATTGAATGTCAAGGGATAATGGTTAGATCCTTTCTTGTCGTGAGGTGTGAATGTTACTTGCCACTCATCAACCCAAGCCTGAATATTGTCCAGGTCATGCTGCATTTGGACACGGACTGCTTCAATACGAGTTGTCGTGAATGATATTGAACATTGTGCAGTTATCAGCGAACATCCCCACTTCTGACCTTATGATGGAAGCAAGGTCATTGATGAAGCAGCTGAAGATGGTTGGGCCAAGGAACTCCTGCAGTGACCTTCAATCTTCCTTTGTACCAGATATGACTCTAAACAGCGGAGGGTTGTCCTCTGATTCCCACTGACTCCAGTTTTGCTAGGCTCCTTGATGCTACACTGGGTCAAATGATGCCTTGATGTCAAGGGCAGTCACTCTTGTTTCACCTCTGGCATTCAGCTCTTTTGTCTATGTTTGAACCAAGGCTGTGATGAGGTGAGGAGAGGGGTCACCTTTGTGGAAACCAAACTGAGGGTTCGCGAAAGATGGAAGTGGATTTGAGAGGCGACAACACCATCAAAGACTTTGGAGAGGAATGTGGTTGGAGATGGGATAGTAGATTGCAACGGATGGCAGAGTCAAGAATTTTTTTAGATGATGATGACAGGTTTAAAGAGAGAGAACTGTTGATGGTATCAATTTATGATGTCTGTTGACATGGGGGCAGGAGGGGATGTTGCGTGATCAGCAACTTAATAGGAATAGGGCTGAAGGAACAGGAGGTGAATCTCATGTTGAGATCAAGATGAGCTCGGAGAGGGCATGAGGGAAAAAGGAGAGAAACTAGAGAAAGATGCAAATTCAGGGCGAGTGCAAGCCCGGGGCCAAGGGGATCCAGGCACACCCATGTGGCAGGATCCAGGCAGATCTGAGGGGATTGAAGGTGAGTGGGGAAAAGGGTGGGGGGGTTGAGGAGAGGGGATTCTGAATATATCATAGAATCCCTACAGTGCAGAAGGAGGCCATTCAGCCCATCAAGTCTGCACCAGCCATAATCCCACCCAGGCTCTATTCCTATAACACGTCATATTTACCCTGCTAATCCTCCTGACACTAGGGTTAATTTAGCATGGCCAATCAACCTATCCCACACATCTTTGGACTATGGAAGGAAACTGGAACACCCAGAGGAAACCCACACAGACACGGGGAGAATGTGCGAACTTCACACAGACAGTGACCCGAGGCCAGAATTGAATCCGGGTCCCTGGCGCTGTGAGGCAGCAACCACTGTGCCACCGTGCTGCATCGAGATGCCGGGATATTCATCGGAGCATTTGGGCAGAGGTATGTGTGCACACATTTGTATGTTGGGGAGCAGCATGGATCTTCAAGGAAGCAGCAGATGGAGCATTGACAGGGTAGTGGAGGCAGAATGTCAGCAAAGAATTTTACAAATTGTGATGGGCAAACTCTTTTAGATGAGCATCCTCAACCTCAATGCTGGGCACATTGTTCTCCTGAAGCAAAACTCCAACCCATCCTCCGGTCAAGTGTCCCCTTTTTTTTCCCCAGTTGGCCTCTCCGCATTGAAATAAAGTTTCAGGATGTGTACAGATGCAGCTGCAGGACAGAAAGATAATGTCAAAGTTGGAGGACATCCAAAATCAGCAGGGGATTACTCTTCTGATTTTTAAAGAAAAACACAAAATGCTGGAAATACTCAGTAGGCTTGGCAGCATCCAGTCATCGACCTGGAAAGTTAAGTTGCTAAACTCCACAGATGCTGATGAGAGGTCACACAACACCAAGTGATAGTCCAACAGGTTTATTTGAAATCACAAGCTTTCGGAGCGCTGCTCCTTCGTCAGGTGAAGTGCTGGATGTTGCCTGGCCTGTTTGATTATTTCCAGCACTTCTTCTTGTTATTTCAGATTTCCAGCTCCTGCACCTTCTTGCTGTTGTATCATTGCTCTTGTGACATTCCGGCCAGGAACAGTCTGAACCTAAAAAAACAGTCGAACTAGACCATAAGACATAGGAGCAGAATTAGGCCACTCGGCCCATCGAGTCTGCTCCGCCATTCAATCATGGCTGATATTTTTCTCATCCCCATTCTTCCGCCTTTTCCCCATATCCCCTGATCCCCTTATTAATCTAGAACTTATCTGTCTCTGTCTTAAAGACACTCAATGACCTGGCCTCCAAAGTCTTCTGCGGAAAAGGGTTCTACAGATTCACCACTCTCTGGCTGAAGAAATTCCTCCTCATCTCTGTTTTAAAGGATCGTCCCGTTAGCCTGAGGTTGTGCCCTCTGGTTCTAGTTTTTCCTACTAGTGGAAACATCCTCTCCACGTCAACTAGTGGCCAGTCACAGGCTTGGCAGGAGGCTGAAGTCGTCCAGTCACAGCAGTGGGGCAGTGGGAGGGCAGGAAACATTAAAGATACTTGAAATATTACAAAAGAGCGGCAGACAGAAATTGGGTCTTACATAATGACCAGTGTACTCCAGGGCAGAAACAACTTTTTGACATTAACAGGAGTCCAGGAAAGATCAACAAGACAAAAACAGAAAATGCTGGAAAATCTCAGCAGGTCTGACAGCATCTGTGGGGAGAGAATAGAGCCAACGTTTCGAGTCTGGATGACCCTGCGTCAGAACCGTTCTGACGAAGGATCATCTAGACTCGAAACGATGGCTCTATTCTCTCCCCACAGATGCTGTCAGACCTGCTGAGATTTTCCAGCATTTTCTGTTGTTGTTTCCAATTGCAGCATCCGCAGTATTTTGTTTTTAAAGATCAACGATAGAGGCTTTACTTGCATATCCCTCGTCACAGTAGGTTTTGTTCTCCGCCCTGTCCTCTTTACAGCAGCAAATTGCTGCTCTGAGATTGTGACATCTCCCGCCCATATTTAAATAACCCCAGCTCAGGAAGTTGGAAGCCTCAGTTCTGCCTCATTTCTGTTAGGCCCATTGTCCCCACTGTAATTCTGACCTCATTATCGTAAATTGAATCCAGCTGAGTGTGCTATGCTGAAATGCTGAGATAAATAATGCCATTTTATTGAACATAACTGTAATCATTGTGATTATAGCTGTGATTATCACTTTGATAATTAGGTTAATTCTGATGTGCAGAGTACAGATAATGAGAGAGATGCAACTCTGCACCAACAGTGCAAATGTTCAGACATTGGAAGCTAAAAGATGCAGAAGAGCAAGTGCAGTCTCCCACAAAAGCTGATCATTAATAAATACATTAAACTGCAAAACAGCCTCTATAAAGACCTTGCATTAAGGTTTGGATTTGATTTATTATTGTCACATGTTTTGGGATAATGAAAAGTATTGTTTCTTGCGTGCTATACAGACATAGCCTACCGTTCATAAGAGTACATAGGGGAGAAGGAGAGGGTGCAGGATATAATGTTACAGACCTGGCTTGGGTGTAGAGAAAAATCAACTTAATATAAAGTAGGTCACTAATGCATGTACGCACAAGGGGAGGGGCAGTGCATAGCATTGAGAAGCGAGTGGCAGAATGGTTGGCAGCAAGGTGGGACAGGAGAAAGGGCAGCGGGGAAAAGCACACTGGATTGCGGTGAAATGAGGGAAGTGACCTGGACCAGGCAGTTGTGTCTTTGGCATGTATACTTCTTCAATATCTCCAAAGGTAGATTGAATTCGATTTAATTCAATCCAGATAGATTGAGCGAATACTCAATGAAACAAAGCCAGACATGAATTTCTCAGCTGCTAAATTTCACAGCATGTACTTATTAATGAACTTGTCACTCAAATCCACACAGAGGATTCACCTTGTCAGAATTATCTTGATCCTTGTAAAATTACTTGCTATGATTAACTGAAACTCTGCGTTTTGGCCTGCAGGCTAGGACAGAACGTCTGTCAGCAACTTACTGGCCCTTCCTGTGTAACTGTGATTGAGTCTCAGACTTTCAATTCATCTGTGCACCCTACAAATCACAATGTCCACGTAACCTATTTACATGCATTCGTGGGATGTGGGCATCGCTGGCGAGGCTAGCATTTATTGCCCATCTTGAATTGCTCGAGAAGGTTGTAGAGTGCAGTCTTCTGGAACCGTCGTAGTCCCTGCTGTGTAAGGTCACCCACAGTGCTTTTAGGAAGGGAAATCCAGGATTTTTGACCCAGGGACAATGAAGGAACAGCGATATATTTCCAAATCAGAATGTTGAGTGACTTGGAGGGGAACTTCCAGGTGGTGGTGTTCCCACATGTCTGCCACCCTTGTCCTTCTAGATAGAAGTCCAAAGATGTGTGGGGTTAGGTTGATTGGCCATGCTAAATTGCCCTTTGTGTCCCAGGATGCGTAGGTAAGAGGGATTAGCAGGGTAAATATGTGGGGTCATGGGGATAGGCCTGGGTGGAATTGTTATTGGTGCAGACTCGATGGGCCAAATGTCCTCCTTCTGCATTCTAAGGGTTCTATGATTCTATGCTAATAGTGGTCATTGGTTTGGAAGGTGCTTTCTGAGGAAGCTTGGTGAGTTCCTGCAAAACATCATGCAGATGGTTCATGATGGTAGATGATGTCACTTTTCATCAGTGGTAGAGGGATTGAATGTTTGTGGATGGGGTGCCAATCAAGCGGGCTGCTTTGTCCTGGATGGTATCAAGGTTCTTGAGTGTTGTTGGAGTTGCCGTCATCCAGACAAGTTGAAAGTATTCCATTAGACTCCCGATTTGTGCCTTAGACGGTGGACAGGCTTTGCGGAGTCAGGATGTGAGGTGCTCTTGCTTTCACTTCTCAGGTCTATTCAACTATTCCCTCACTAAACCTCTCCACCTTTCTTTCCTCCCTTAAGACATTCCTTAAAGGTTGTGTTTGCTGTCAATGCCGTGCATGCATAGTTTGCTTGTTTTACTCAGTTGTGCATTGAGAGGGATGCTATATGCAAGTTGTTCTTGTTTTGACGTACACTAGGTTTGTTTTTCAGCTGGTGCACATGCAATTAACTGAAGAATTTCATACCAAGGCTTTTTATGAGGCAACACCTTCAACTTCCTGCCATCCCATCCTGGAAGCTGTGTATCCATTTGTCCCAAATTCAGAGAATCATACATAATCACACCACAGGAGTAATTGTGGCCCAGAATGTCTGGGATTGCAAATTATCACCTTTTTGCATGACTTTTTATTCCAACAATCTATCAAAAAGCATTGAATTAAGAAAACATAAAATGTGTCACAGTGTGAACAAATTCTGTTGCTATTAAATATCTAAGAAATTGCTCATGTTTCATTGTAAATTTTAGATTAGTGAATACCATATGGGAAACAGATTATTTTTAGCTGCAGTACCATAAGCACACTAAAAGTCTCTTCTATCAATATAGGTTCATTTTTATAACTGTTTTGTCTGAGTTTATTTATGGCTGCAGGCACTAAAAGCAGCAAGGTAATCAAAGATTTATTATATTAAAACTTGCAGAAATTACTGGGTTTCTCTCCTACATCAATCTCATAATTTGTCAAAATTGATTTCACCTTGTAAATGCCACACTGCATCATAGACAGGATTGAATGTTTCAAATAGCACTCGAGTCTGGGTTTATTTACCCACTACTGTATTCCACATAAGTTCTCGACTTTGCAAACTCATTGTTGGAAACCTTATGCTTTCAGACTGATCCTCATCTCTTTCACTTAATATAGGACATTTATACACTAAATTTTAAAAAGGAATGGAGAGATTGCTAAAAAGAATGACACAAAAAACATGTTCAAACATCAAAACTGGACAATTTATACTATTTGCATTACATTTACTACTTAAACCAAATTTCACAAAGCGTAACTAATCTGAATGCAGCAAGATCATTCAAGCCTGAATACAGACAGCCTTCAGGTCTGTAGCTATCTGAGACTAAAAGTCGCGAACCACTGAAACATTCTTATGAAGCAAATTATTAAGCAGCACAATACTAATCCATTACACTAAAAAAAGATAAGCTCTCTGATCCATGCAGTAATGTTTCACAAAAATGTCTGTATGCAATTCTTGATTTCAACTTTATCAAAGACTTGTATCAAATTTGCAGATCATTTCAAACACCTTTTTAAAGGCTGGTTTCAATGCCGAGACAGATCGGGCAAATGACCTGAAGAGAAAGGAACATTTAATCAGGTTTTGTTTTTAGCAGGAACATATTGGCTTTTCTGGTTGAATCCAAGCCATAGTGCGTGTGAGAATTGAATGCATGCGCGTACATGTCAAACTTGAAAACGAACAAAAGCTTAGAGTACAGTGGGATGTGAATCATTGACACATAAAAGTGTAACTTGTTGCAATAGCAAATACAGAAATTAAGGAAAGAGGATGTGAGGATTGAACGTGCAAAATTGTTTATTTATATGTTGCCCGGCACCTCCCCCTAACACCACAATGTTTTGATGTTTGGCATTCTCCTTTGTTCATTTTCCAGCACTTCTTCCACTTTAAGCCAAAACAAGTTCCTCTTGGAAACATTAGGTGACTTAAAGGTGAAAATAAAAGTAGAGGCATGAACTTCAATGCGACTTTGCAGGTAAAAAAAAATTGGCTGATGCACTGTACTTCAATTAAAAGAAAGTCAGAGGAAAGTCTAATATCTCCACGACTATCATTAGCAGTAATTTGCAGTCTATTGACTCTGTCAAAAATCATTACCCACTGGACTCTGAAAGGCAAATTGCACAAAAATGTGTGGCTTGAAAATGAGTAGACCAGTAAAAACGCAGTCTAGAGATGTGGAGGTCAACTGCTGAGACTGCTAACTTAGTGCAGATGAGGGATCAAAGCTGGGCCCCTCTTGGTCTGCGCTGGTTAAGTATCCCACCATAGGTGCATCCAGACACTGAGTTAATAGGAGAGCTCTAGGTCACAGAATTTGGATTCAATTTCCTCTCCCCCCGCTCCAGGACAGCAGAAATAAAATGCACACTGTGACAAGATCAGGAATCTGGGCACAATATTGCCAATTATCGCCACAAAGATTGATACTAGTTTGGCCAAATCAAACAATTTTACAAATTAATGTTCATCAGTACTGCCTCCAAAACATGGAGAAATGCTCTTTGTCTGTACAAACCAGGAACAGGAGTGGACCATGAGTCCCTCAAGACTGTTCCACTATTCAATAATAATATATACATATATGTTTTTTTTAAACTTTAGATTTCCAGCATCAGCAGTATTTTGCTTTTATTCCACTATTCAATGGCTGATTCATGACCTCACTCCATACTCTCGCCTTTGCTTCATATCCCTTAATACATTTAGAACATAGAACATAGAACAGTACAGCACAGAACAGGCCCTTCGGCCCACGATGTTGTGCCGAGTTTTATCTGAAACCAAGATCAAGCTATCCCACTCCCTATCATCCTGGTGTGCTCCATGTGCCTATCCAATAACCGCTTAAATGTTCCTAAAGTGTCTGACTCCACTATCACTGCAGGAAATCCATTCCACACCCCAACCACTCTCTGCGTAAAGAACCTACCTCTGATATCCTTCCTGTATCTCCCACCACGAACCCTATAGTTATGCCCCCTTGTAATAGCTCCATCCACCCGAGGAAATAGTCTTTGAACGTTCACTCTATCTATCCCCTTCATCATTTTATAAACCTCTATTAAGTCTCCCCTCAGCCTCCTCCGCTCCAGAGAGAACAGCCCTAGCTCCCTCAACCTTTCCTCATAAGACCTACCCTCCAAACCAGGCAGCATTCTGGTAAGCATTTGGATAACAAACATCTATCACTAATTGATTTATCATCAGTTGCCATTTGCGGAAGAGATCTCCAAACGCTTACTACTATTGATGTGTCAAGTGTTTCCGAATTTCACTCCTGAAAGGTCTGGTGCTAATTTTAAGACTATGACCCTGAAGCCTAGACTCTCTAACTGGAGAAATAGTGGGCCTGGGTAAGATGGTCTTTCAGAGAGTTGGTGCAGTCTTGATGGGTCAAATGGCCTCCTTCTCCACTATGGGGATTCTATGGAAGCTTTAATGGAAATCCCCAGATGGATATCTAGATATTTCTTAAATGGATATCGCCAGAGCCTCCTGAACCTTTCATAAGATCACCTGAAAGTTGCCAAATTACTTACTTGAATTACACATGCGACATGATATCAAGATACTCGTGTGTGTATGTGTGTGTGTGTGTGTGTGTGTAAATGTGATTTATAATGTGTGAAGTAATTAATGTACATGAATATGCCTGGTGAATTTCCACTGAAGAACAGGTCTCAGACATGCTTAGTTACTTGATAACAGCACGTCATAAAATGAGTAATGTGTGGCAGGTGGGTGAGGCATCACCTAGCATGGACAAAAAGAAACCAAAATTTAAATAACCAAGAGTTAAATATACTGTTAACTGTCAGTGGGACATGGCAACAAAAACAGAAAATGCTGGAAAATCTCAGCAGGTCTGACAGCATTTGTGGAGAGAGAATAGAGCCAACGTTTCGAGTCTGGATGACCTTTTGTCAGAGCTAAGAGCAAGGAAAATCAGAAGATTTATATAATCAAGGTGTGTGGGAGTGGGGGTGCCGTATTAGGACAAAGGGAATGTAAATGATAATGAAGAAGGCTGAGAAAGGTGCTAAAAGTGTCCATTAAGTGATCAGAATGTGCGAATGGCAGAACAGAGGTACAGATTGTTAAGGGATTGCCTGAGGAATGTGGCAGTTGCTCTGAAAGGGCGGGGTGGTTTGGGGGCAAGATGGACAGCGAGAATGGAGAAGTGGAAAAATGGAAGTGAGAATGAAGGATGATAAAATGGGATGAAAAGAAGAAATGAAATCAAATGGAAATAGGATGACGGTGGAGGGGAGAGTTCATGCTCTGAAGTTGTTGAACTCGATGTTCAGTCCGGAAGGCTGTAAATTGCCCAATCGGAAGATGAGATGCTGTTCCTCCAGTTTGCGTTGGGGTTCATTAGAACATTGCAAAAGGCCAAGGACAGACAGGCGGACAGGAGAGCAGAATGGTGTGTTGAAGTGGCAAACGACAGGAAGGTCTGGGTCCTGCTTGCAGACGGACCGAAGGTGTTCAGCAAAGCAGTCACTCTGTCTGCGTTTGGTCTCCCCGATGTAGAGTAGACATTGAGAGCAGCGAATGCAATGGAGCAGATTGAAGGAGGTGCACATGAAGCATTGCTTCACCTGACAAAATGTTTAGGCCCTGGGATGGTGAGCAGGGAAGAGATGTGGGGACAGGTGTTGCACTTTCTACGATGGCATGGGAAGGTGCATGGGCAGGGGGTGAGGTGTTGGGTGTGATGGAGGAGTGGACCAGAGTGTCACGGAGAGAATAGTCCCTGTGGAATGCTGACAGGGGGACCGGGTGGGATGAGGGGAAGATGTGTTGAGTGGTGGCATCATGCTGGAGTTGGCGGAAATGGCAGAGGATGATCCTCTGAATGCGGAGTCTGGTGGGGTGAAAAATGAGGACAAGGGAGACCCTATTCTGGTTCTGGGAGAGAGGGGCAGGGAGTGGTTCAGGTGCAGTTGAGAGCTCTGTCAACCACAGTGGGTGGAAAACCACAATTGAAGAAGAAGGAAGACATATCGGCAGCGCTATTTGGAAATCGGCATTATCAAAACAGATGTGGTGGAGGTGAAGGAACTGAAAGAATGGGATGGAGTCCTTACAGGATGTGGGGTGCGAAGAGCTGCAGTCAAAGTAGTTGTGGAAGTCGGTGGGCTTGTAATGGATACTGGTGCACAGTTTATCACCAGAAATGGAGACAGAGGGGAAAGGAAAAGAAAAGAAGCGTGAGAAGATGATAGAGGGGTGGAAATTGGAAGCAAAACTGATAAATTTTTCCAGGTCCAGCCGAGAGCATGAAGCGGCACCAACATAGCAATTGGATTAGGACAATTGAAGGGCTAGGGAGAAATAATGCTTAGCAAGACTGGTCCACAAGGTGACAGCTGGCAAGTCTTTTAGGTCCATCAATGATCTGTTATTTGAATGTTACTGAGTGAGGTGATAAGCGTTACAATATTACAGAATTAAGGGTAGATGTATCCACGCGGAATGAAGCCCTTAAGGCTGTCATTAAATTTGGGCACGATACCAACTTTCTCCCTAAGGTTTAAACCAATCATAGAGAGAGCATTCACCTCACAGGTACATTTGATAATGGCGATATGGAATAAATGATTAAGAGAGAATGCAATTGAGCAGCGAGGTGGGCATGTGTGGTGCAAAATTATTTTTAATGTGGGACATCTCTGGCTCAGAACTGTACCTACATAACAAGCCTTAAATCGTGTTCACAGTTGTCATTATGCTCTGTTATTTGAAAATCTTGATCAAGAAATTGCAGAAACAAGCCAACCATTTAGAATGGGTTACCTTAATCAAGAAGTAATCAATGAGAGTTTGTTCAGGAGAATTCACCTTCAAGGTGGGCAATTGTAAGGAAATTATACTTGACATTCTGTCGTACTGTATTAACATTTATAATGGGATTATGTTACATTATATTCAGTGTTCCATTATGTAAGAAAAAATCAATTTTGTAACTCCTGAGAATCATTTTAAGTTCCATTTTGTAAAATTTGAGCCGACTAAGGGTCCAAATTGTGATTAGTTTAATCCATTGGATACCAGGATCAACTTAATCTCATCAAGAACAAAATTTGGCACACTAGGAGACCCAGGCACTGTTTAAAAGGAATGTCCTTTTAAGGACCCTTGTTGCAGGGGAGAAGGAGACCATTACAAGGAACTGCCTCCCAGCAGTACAAAACTGCAAGCAAGCGTAGACCATGTGACAAGTCCTAGCATGCTCCGCTGTACACAGTTTAAACGGGAGGAAAGCCTGTAGCGACATGTAAACTGCTGCCAGGTTTGTTAACTTTTAATAATACTTAAAAAATTCTCCCAAAGTACCACAAATTATTCTGTCCCTGTCAGCTTTCTTTGTTAAGAGCAAGAATCCTTTTTAAGCAAAGATATTGATAAAATAAAGTTGTTTTGTGGTTTCTTATTGGGAAACTAGCATCTGAACCTGATATTCTGTTTTAAACATAAATATTATTAGCAAATGGATAAGACTGGTGAAAATCCTATGCTTTAAAGCCAGCAGTTCACTGAGAACACGCGATTCAAGTGCCAGGAAAACATAAGAACATTCAGAACATTTTATGAAGAGAACTCCTTCCCTCCCACTATTTATATTAATGATTTTGGTACCACATGACTCAGGTACTGCAAACATTATAATCAGGATGTGCTGTGTTCTATTGTACACCTCATTGCTCCCCATCCTGTTACATGTAGTCATTAGTAATGTCTCGTAGAATAAAAGAATTGTTATACCATAGCAGGAAACCATTCGGACCACTCCCATGCCAGTTCTCTGTAAGAACAATGCAGTTCTCCGAATCTTCATCTCTCAGGTAATTATCCCTTTTGAAAGGCACAATTGAACTGGTTTCCAGCACACTCTCAGCATAGGGCGACACAGTGGTTAGCACTGCTGTCTCACAGCGCCAGGGACCTGGGTTCAATTCCCGGCTTGGGTCACTGTGTGTGTGGAGTTTGCATGTTCTCCCCGTGTCGGCGTGGGTTTCCTCTGGGTGCTCTGGTTTCCTCCCACAGTCCAAAGATGTGCGGGTTAGGTGGATTGGCCATGGTAAATTGCCCCTTGGTGCCAGGGGGACGATCAGGGGGTTACAGGGATAGGGCCTGGGTGGAATTGTTGTCAGTGCAGGCTCGATGGGCTGAATGGCCTCCTACTGCACTGTAGGGATTCTATGATTCCAGATCATAACCGTTCATCATGTTAAAAAGATTTTTCCACATGCCACCTCTGGTTCTTTGTCCAATCACCTTAAATCAGTGTCCTTTCTCAACTTGCTCTCAATTCTTCTGTCAATGCATACAGTTTCTATCTATAATCTACTAATAATCTACTTTGTCTGAACACCTCATGGTTTTGAAAACTTCTATGAAATCTTCTCTCAATCTTCGCTTTTTCAAGAAGAACAACACAGCCTCTCCTTTCTGTCACAGTACCTGAACTCCTGGAGCTATTCTTTTAAATCCTTTTGCAATCCTCCCTCCAAAACCTTCATAATCTTCCTAAATCGTGGTACTCAGATCTGGACACAATTCTCCAATTGTGAGTGAACGAATGTTTTACAAAGGATCATCACTACTTTCTTCCTTCTGGATTCTATCCTTCTATTTGTACATCCCATGATACTGTATTCCTCTCTAAACACTTTCTCAACTTGCTTTCCCATTTTGCACCATTTATGCACATATACCCCGGTCTCTCTGTTCCTCCACCTGCTTTAGAATCACATCCTTTATTTTACATTTATTCTTCAAAATTCCTCAAAATATATTACTTTGCATTTCTCTGCATTACATTTTATCTGTCGTATATCTGTCCTTTCCATCAGTCTGTCTTTGGTCTCCTCCTCTCAGTTCACTGTGCTTCCAAATTTTGTGTCATCTGCAAATATTGCAATTGTGCCTTGTGCCCCTAATTTTAAATCATTGATATATATTTTTTAAAAGTGGCCTGACTACTGATGCCAGGGCAACACCTTTACCTCCCAACTCGATCGCCTTTCCTTCCTCACATACCTGGTGGCTTTCAATCACGTTTCTCCTGCAACCTGCCTGTTGCATTTGGTAGCTTCCCATTTCAATGCAAGTGAGCCCTGAGACCCAAGATCAGATGTCACAACCATTCAGGCACAAGGAATGTTACCTGTGCCATTAGGCATCCACAATGGGTGGGCTAAATTTCTGGGCCAATGTCTCTTTAAGCAGTTTGAACGATCAGTAATCGGATTCTTGTGTTCCTTACTTATGACAAGCAGAAATAAGGTACCTTATCTTTAGCGATCTTGACAGAAAGCTAGAAATCATCATGACATGCCTCTAGGCCTAACAGATGCAGGAGATGCTTAAGAAGTGGAGTTAAAACATCTGAACAGACATGACGGAACAAGAAAATAATGTGGACTTTTCACTTTACTGAAATATTTCCAAAATCTAAAAGGTACAAAGAATTCACAGCAACATGCTGAAACCACAGTTTATACTTAAAACAAATGGTGCTGGCCTGCAGCAGTGAAATCTAACATTTCACAAAACTTAATCAGCGGATGGTGAGACCCCTCTGTCAATGTACAATAGTTAAGATGCCAAGAAAATCAGAAATCCTTTACACAAAACTGGGACTGGAGAATATGATAAGTTTGGAATGTGGAGCCAATGATAATCAAACACCCTGGTTATCTTCTATCTCCAAGAAAATCCACTGCAGTGGGGTGGGCGGGGGAAGAGGATCCCAGCTTTTATGTTTGGAGGTTGGTCTATCGGAAGTCTGTCGACGGATTGATATTTGAAACAAAGGAATTTTCATGATTATGTTGTGTTGAGAATTTCTGACCGGGGTGTGCATTCCGTATTTGTGGGACAAAAAATTCCCTGCCCTGCTTTGCCATCCATTTGTGCGAGTGTGGCACTGGTGATCTCTCCTTCTGAAGCTGCCAGACTATCAGGGATTAAGGCAGGATCAAGTCTAAAGTGACAGGGACAGACATCTAATGGCTGGCCGGACAGTTGGCAAATTTTCACAGTAACTTCATTGCAGTGTTAATGTAAGCCTACTCGTGACATTAATAAATAAACTTTTAAACTTTAAACAAATTTCTTACTGACTAGTCAACATTACCGGTGAAGACTTTTTTTCTCTGCAAGCAATTGGTTCAGAAACAGGCCTGCAACTTAACCGAAATGTCCATGGTTGTTGGTTCAATCTCGTGTCCAAGTTGGTTAGTGGTAGGGAGGTTGGGGACAAGAAAATTCCCTCCATTTGTCCCACTTTGATGATGGCGTGGCCCCTGTTTTAAGCCAGATGGCAGGCCCTGCATGAATTGAGACGACTTTGAACAGAAATTTGGTATCCTCGGCTCTTGTGCATTTAACTTCAGATCACCATTCCAGGGATAGCCTTTAAATATCATAGAATCTACGGTGCAGAAGGAGGTCATTCGGCCCATCGAGTGCACCGACCACAATCCCACGCAGGTCCTATATTATCCCTGTAACCTCACATATTTACCCTCCTACTCCCCCTGACAGTAATGGGCAATTTATCACAGCCAAGCAACCTAATCTGCACATATTTGGACTGTGGGAGGAAACCGGAGCACACGGAGGAAACCCACGCAGACACGGGGAGAACGTGCAAACTCCACACAGACAGTGACCCAAGCCGGGAATCAAACCCAGGTCCCTGGCGCTGTGAGGCAGCAGTGCTAACCACTGTGCCATCGTGCCGCCCCTTCAGTTAGGTCTTGTTAGTTAAGCACCTGTATATCTTGGGAGCTGATGGACTGTGCCTAGGGCGAATGTCATTTCTATATTGATCATCGTCTGTTGTGGTTGTACGGGTTGATTTACGAGTGAAATTCCCTCCACAGCTGGCACAGGCGAATAGCGTTGGCTGGTGGTCGACTGATGTTTTTATTCCTTCCGGCAGGCTCGCTGCTTCGCAATCCGGTCATCACCTTCGCTCTCGGCTATTGCCACATCCTCTCTGGCTGCTCATCTCCAGGAACTCCGGCCAGCAGTGAGGAATTCCCATGCATCAACTCTGGTCCCGGTCAAATTGAAGTCTAGCTTGCAGACATCCTCGTATTGCAGACACGGGAAACTTGTTGGTCTCGTGCCACTAGAAAGCTTGCCACAGAGCATGTCTTTAGATATATGGCCATCATTCATTTGTCTTTAACATGACCCAGCCAAATGATGACTCAGGAAGGCAAAGGTATTTTTTAAAAATTCATTTGTGGGACATGGGCATCGCTGGCTGGCCAGCATTTATTTCCCATCTCCAGTTGCCCTTGGAGGGCAGTTGAGAGTCAACCACATTGCTGTGGCTCTGGAGTCATATGTAGGCCAGACCAGGTAAGGAAGGCAGATCTCCTTCTCTAAAGGACATTCGTGAAACAGACGGGCTTTCGACAATCGACAATGGTTTCATGGTCATTGGCAGATTCTTAATTCCAGATATTTTTTATTGAATTCAAATTCCACCATCTGCCGTGGCAGGATTCGAACCCGGGTCCCCAGAACATTAGCTGAGTTTCTGCATTAATAGTCCAGCGATAATACCACTAGGCCATCGCTCATTTATCATAACTGATAGGATTTTTTATTTTATTCTTTTAATTCCTTTGATGATAGAACTGTCGAATCTACAGTTCTTTGCGTCTATTTGGTTGCATCTGACTTTGTAAGAATCATACAGTCCCTATGGTGTAAAAGGAGGTCATTCGACCCATCAAGTCTGCACCGACTCTGAGACAGGGTATCTTACCTGCCCAACACCCCACCCTACCCTAGCCCTGTAACTCCACACATTTACCATGGGTAGTCCATCTAACCTATACATCTTTGGACACTAAGAGGCAATTTACCATGGCCTATACACCTAACCTGCACATCGCTGGATTGTGGGAGGAAACCGGAGCACCCGGAGAAAAACCCCACAAACACAGGGAGAATGTGCAGACTTCTCACAGACAGCCAGCCAAGGCCGGAATTGAACTTGGGTCCCTGGCACTGTGAGGCAGCAGTGCTAACCACTGTGCCACCATGCTGCCCTAAGCAAGTGTCTCAGTCATAAAAAGGGTAAGCTTTCACTCTAATTTTGATGGCTGGGTGCCATTTACAATTCATCAATGGGCTAATATGCATATTTCTAGTGAGGAACTTCAGCCGACCCAATTAGAAGCCAGAGAGTGAGAACCCTCGAGGTTAATGGTCTGGGGACATAATTTTAAACTCACTAGGCTTGACAAATACTTGGCAACTTTAGCTCTGTTAATCCTCTTTCATTTTTAATAGGAAGCGGCTGCAGTGAACTGCAGCATCAGAATTGCAAGCCCGGCGATGATTAATTAATTTAAAACAGACTGGAAATGAAATCTGGGATGTCATGTTGATTGTTGTTTAGGTACTCACAGAATCATGGAAATTTACAGCACATGATCACACCATTTGGCCAAAGCCAGCTTTCCAAAAGGTTTATACGCTTAGTTGTATTCCTCTGTCATTTCATGCTTTTGAAACTTTTCTTTTTCAGGAATATTCTATTTCCTTTTAACAGCTTTAATGGACTCTTCGTCAGGCCCAAGTCTTTTTCAGGTTTATGCTTTGTTTGAGTCTATTCTGCCCATCTGACCCCACCACTGGGCAGCCCCTCTCTGAGCTTATTAAAAGTGTTGAAGCAGAAGAATACTGACAATCAAGGATTGATTGTGGAAAAGCTCACGCAGAAATCCAGCCAAGTAAATGTCAAATGCATACCAATGATCTGAGTGCAGGTGAAAGGCTTTGGAAGTATTGTTTCCAAATGCTGCTTCATGCCAGCATTGGGAGGCCTCCATTTTTTTCAGGTTGTGGGGAAGTGGCATGCTGACCGGCTCCAGGTCAGGCCTAGGTGGAAGGCGAGGGATCACATCAATTTATTTTACCATGCACATCAGAACCTAATGATATAAACAGGGTCCCAAACATTGGTGGAGAACACTTCAATTGCAAAAGTGAGAGTGCCTGGAGGGCCAGAGCGGGGAGTGGAGCCCACTTGTGTGTGAGGGAGAGAAGAGTGTGAATGTGTGTTTGGGAGTCGAGTGTGTGTGTGCAAGTGTGTCTGTGTAAGAAAGGGAGAGAGGGGAGAGTGCGAGTGTGAGAAGGGAGAGTGTGAGTATATGTGTGGTGCGAGGGGAGAGAGTGTGAATGTGTGTTTAAGAGTAGAGAGAGTGTGTGTGTGTGCGAGAAAGAGGGAGAGAGAGGAGAGTAAGGGTTGAGAAGGGAGAGTGTGAAAGTATGTGTGTGCGTGAGAGGAGGGGGGAGGGTACTTGTGTGAATGTACAAGCAAGGGGAGAATGTGTGTGTGTGCGTATAAGAGAGAAGAGTGTGTGTTTGAATGGAGTGTGTGACTGAATGGGAGTGTGAGAGTATGAGAGAGGGGAGAGTGAGAGTGTGGGTGTGCGAGGGGAAGAATGAGTGCATGAAAGGGCAAAGTGTGAGTTGTGCGTGTGAGGGGGAGAGTGTGAGTGTGTGCGAGGGGAATATGAGAGGGCTGGTTTCTAAAAAACTTTCAATTCTCAGGCTTACTGTTTATCTTGACAATGTTGTAAACATAATCTTTTAATCTAGTATAATCCTTAACTTTTCTTCTTGGCTACAGTTGGTTAAATTTCTTTTGGTATTTTTATTCCTCAAAGGAATGTTTGTTTGTTAAGGATTATTAAGCTATTACTTTTTTACCCTCATGTTTTTGAAACTAATTTTCAAACCTACCTTGGACAATTCACCATCTCCTTAGCCTGTATCTCCTTACCCAATATCTGCATAATTGGCTTTATTTAAATAGAAGTCCTTTGTTTTGCTCACAACACCCTCAAATGCAATGCGGAAGTGCATTGTATTATGATCACTCTTTCCCAAAGAATCCTTTAATAAATGATTACTAATTAACTCTTGTCTTATTGCACAACATTAGATTTATAATAGATTGTTCACTAGTTAGTTCCTCAACATATTGTTCTGGAAAACTGTCTTGAATAGATTCCATGAACTCATCCTTCGAACTACTTTTGCTCATTTGGTTTTGCCAGGAGATGAAGCTTAAAATCACCGACAATTATTGCATTACCATATGTTACACGTTTCTCTAATCTGATGTCCAATACAGTAACTACTGGAGGGTGACTATAAACTACTACATCAGCATTTTCTGTCCTTTGTATTTCTCAGCTTCCCCCCATACTATGATTCTACATTGAACTGTTGTTCCACCTTTCTTCCTTACCTGCGATAGCCTGCAGGCTGGGAATGGCGATGGTGCTGTAAGTGTTAATGTTGCTGGTGCACCATGTGTGCACCTGAGTTTCACCTTCACCCTCCGGTCCCGTGACACCATCCACAAAATAGGAACCCCATTGTTCTGACACTTCCGGCCATATCGTCTGCCTCTTGCTCTGGAAAAAATGAAGACAGACATATGAAAGGATGAAGGAGTCACAAATTCATAAGAAATGATTGTCATGTGTTAGGATCTTTCGCCAATTCTTTTTCTCACAGATAGAATTTGGAAAAGAGCTACTTTAAATGCTGCGTTTTAAAGCACAGCGCATCCAAAACGATATGCAGTCCAAGACAAAATGCAGTTAATGTGCGAAAGTACCATTTCTGAAGTTGTCTCCAACAGACCATAAATAATTTTAAAAAAATTGATGAAATGATAAAACTTCACACCCATTGTGTTGAGTGGCTGGTCATGCGAGCTTAGCAGAAGCCTCAAAACATCTGAAAATTTATTAGGATGCTATAAAGCAGTAAGACCCAGAGCAAGCTTCCAAGAAGGAAAGGGAATGAGATGTTATTTATTTAAGTCAAACAAGATAACTCATTGATTTTAGGTGATGTACCATATTTTTCTATTGCGATATGAAGGCAAGTTGTACTGACCGAATAAGTGCATCTGATTCTAATTGCTTCTCTGTGTATTCACTTGCTGTAAAATGAAGCCAATTTGCATTAAGTCCTGACCATTTTTGAGGCGACTGAAGAAATGGATGTCAAAAATGTGACTACTTGGAGAGTTTTGCAAGAAAATTTGATTGTTACACCTCTTGGCACAAATATTGGCACAAATATCCTGGCTGGGAGCTTTGCTAGTGCAGTTCGGGGGGGTTTAAACTAGTATGGCAGGGGGGTGGGGATCAAACTATTAGGTCTATAAGAGTGGAGGCTGGGGACGAGCTTGGGGCTGGGACAAGGCTGGCAAAGAAGAAGAGCACTCTGGGGGAGGACGACCTCACTGAGCCTGGAGGTCTGGAGTGCTTATACTTCAATGCAAGGAGCGTAGCAGGTAAGACAGACGAACTTGGGGCCTTAATGCGCACGAGGAATTTGGATGTGGTTGCGGTGACAGAGACTTGGTTGAAAGAGGGACAGGACTGGCAGCTGAATATTCCGGGGTACAAGTGTTTTAGGCGAGACAGAGGAGGGGCCAAAAGAGGTGGGGGAGTAGCGGTATTAGTTGGAGAGCATATTACAGCGGTGCAGAGGGAGGACAATTCAGAGGGGTCGTGTAACGAGTCACTCTGGGTGGAGCTTAGAAACAGGAAAGGCGCAGTCACTATGTTGGGGGTGTACTACAGGCCCCCCAACAGCCCAAGGGAAGTGGAAGAATGGATATGTCAGGAGATACTGGATAGGTGCAGGAAAAATAGGGTTGTTGTAGTGGGAGACTTCAATTTCCCTGGTATAGACTGGAAATCGCTGAGGGCAGGGACTCTGGATGGGGAGGAATTTGTAAAATGTGTACAGGAGGGTTCGTTGGAACAATATGTAGACAGCCCGACTAGAGAGGGGGCTATACTGGACCTGGTACTGGGGAATGAGCCCGGTCAGGTCTTCAAAGTTTTGGTAGGGGAACATGTGGCAAATAGTGACCACAATTCTGTTAGCTTTAGGATAGTGATGGAAAAGGATGCGTGGTGTCCCAAGGGTAAGGTGTTGGATTGGGGGAAGGCTAACTTTAGTGGGATCAGGCAGAAATTGGCAGCTCTTGATTGGGAGAGGCTGTTTGAGGGTAAATCCACATCTGGTATGTGGCAGTCTTTTAAGGAACGGCTGTTAGGGCTACAGGACAAGCATGTGCCTGTAAAAAAGGATAGGAAGGGTAGGATTAGAGAACCGTGGATAACCAGGGAAATTGAGGGACTGGTCAAAAAGAAAAGAGAGGCGTATGTTAGGTCCAAGCAGCTAAAAACGGAGGGAGCTCTGGAGGAGTACAAAGAAAGTAGGAAAGTACTCAAACGGGGAATTAGAAGAGCAAAAAGGGGTCACGAAATGTTCTTGGCAGACAGGATTAAGGAGAATCCCAAGGCATTTTATTCATACGTTAGGAACAAAAGGGTTGTCAGGGAAAAGATCGGACCTCTCAGGGACAATAGTGGGGACTTATGCTTGGAGCCCAAAGAAGTAGGGGAGATCCTAAATGAATATTTTGCGTCGGTATTCACAAAGGAGAGGGATGTGTTGACTGGGAGTGTCTCTGAGGGGAGTGTTGAACCGTTGGAGAAAATCTCCATTACAAAGGAGGAAGTGTTAGGTTTGTTAGAGAATATAAAGACTGACAAATCCCCAGGGCCTGATGGAATCTATCCAAGGCTGCTCAGGGAGACGAGAGGTGAAATCGTTGGGCTTCTGACGCAAATCTTTGTCTCGTCACTGGACGCAGGTGAGGTCCCAGAGGATTGGAGGATAGCCAATGTGGTCCCGTTATTTAAGAAGGGTAGGAAGGATAACCCGGGTAATTATAGGCCGGTGAGCTTGACGTCCGTGGTGGGGAAGTTGTTGGAGAAGATTCTTAGAGATAGGATGTATGCGCATTTAGAAAGGAATAAACTCATTAACGATAGTCAGCATGGTTTTGTGAGAGGGAGGTCATGCCTCACTAACCTGGTGGTGTTTTTTGAAGAAGTGACCAAAATGGTTGACGAAGGAAGGGCCGTGGATGTTGTCGATATGGACTTTAGTAAAGCGTTTGACAAAGTCCCTCATGGTAGGCTAGTGAAAAAGGTTGGATCTCATGGGATAAAGGGGGAGGTGGCTAGATGGGTGGAGAACTGGCTTGGTCATAGAAGACAGAGGGTGGTAGTGGAAGGGTCTTTTTCCGGCTGGAGGCCTGTGACTAGTGGTGTACCGCAGGGCTCTGTATTGGGACCTCTGCTTTTTGTGATTTATATAAATGATCTGGAAGAAGGAGTAACTGGGGTGATCAGTAAGTTTGCGGACGACACAAAACTGGCAGGACTTGCAGATAGTGAGGAAGATTGTCAGAGGCTACAGAAGGATATAGATAGGCTGGAAATTTGGGCAAAGAAATGGCAGATGGAGTTCAATCCTGATAAATGCGAAGTGATGCATTTTGGTGGGAATAATGTAGGGAGGAGCTACAAGATAAATGGAAGAACCATAAAGGGTGTAGAGACGCAGAGGGACCTGGGTGTGCAAGTCCACAGATCTTTGAAGGTGACGTCACAGGTGGAGAAGGTGGTGAAGAAGGCATATGGCATGCTTGCCTTTATAGGACGGGGCATAGAGTATAAGAGTTGGGGTCTGATGTTGCAGATGTATAGAACGTTGGTTCGGCCGCATTTGGAATACTGCGTCCAGTTCTGGTCGCCACACTACCAGAAGGACGTGGAGGCTTTGGAGAGAGTACAGAGGAGGTTTACCAGGATGTTGCCTGGTATGGAGGGGCTTGGTTATGAGGGGAGATTGGGGAAACTGGGGTTGTTCTCCTTGGAAAGACGGAGGATGAGGGGAGACTTAATAGAGGTGTATAAAATTATGAAAGGCATAGATAGGGTGAACGGTGGGAAGCTTTTCCCCGGGTCGGTGGTGACATTCACGAGGGGTCATAGGTTCAAGGTGAAGGGGGGGAGGTTTAACACAGATATCAGAAGGACATATTTTACACAGAGGGTCGTGGGGGCCTGGAATGGGTTGCCGGGCAAGGTGGTGGAGGCGGACACACTGGGAACGTTTAAGACTTATCTAGACAGCTATATGAACGGAGTGGGAATGGAGGGATACAAAAGAGTGGTCTAGTTTGGACCAGGGAGCGGCGCGGGCTAATTGTTCTTTGTTTCTCGTTTCAAGGCTTCATTCTATGATCATCTTGCTGGTGCCAGTACAGAGCGAGACTGCGGATAGTTGGGAACCTGTCTCGGGGGCAGGGAATTCATATGGTGTTCGTGGAAGTGGAAATGAATAGGGTTGGGAAGCATTTTCTGATCAGGGCCAGTGTGATCTCCTGGACTCGTTTCGATCGCCTCAGGGGGTCGGAGAGGAATTTCCCAGATTTTTTTTTCCCCATATTGGCCCTGGGGTTTTCACTCTGGGTTTTCGCCTCTCCCTGGAGATCACATGGTCTGGAATGGGGGGGTAGGGGTGAGTTAATAGGTTGTGATGAACAAAGCATCATAGCTGTGAGGGACAGCGCGGGGATAGGATATTAGTATGTAGATAGGCTGGAAAATTGGGCGGGGATCCTGGATTCAGGATTCAATCCTGGACCGGGGAGCGGCGCGGGCTTGGAGGGCCGAAGGGCCTGTTCCTGTGCTGTATTGTTCTTTGTTTGTTCTTTGTTCTCTGGGGCTATCATATGACCAGATACAGGGTAGTGCGAGTCCACTGCCATAAAATTAAGATGTGTGGACTGCTGACAGGATTGAGAAGACACTAACCCCAAGGTGGCATCCATGGCTGACTAGCTTTTGCAACAAAGGCTTTCTATGCTGTCACCATGAGACTGAAGCTCCAGTAATTCACATTTCTAAAATACTAAAGTTTGTATAAATAAATATATTTATTTATACAATTTGAAGCAGGTTGGAGCAGTTGGTTTTCAAAAGATAGGTAGTGATGAAAATAACGCTTCTTGATTTGGACAGTAATCAACAAAGAATGCAGAGAGTATCCAGGGACTGTCATCGCTTGCAGAAAATACGATGCTGGCATAACAAATGCTTTAAAGAGGACTTGTGTTCCAGTGGGGTGTCACCACCTCGAGGAGAGAACATTGTGAAGAGAGAGTGAAAAGTACAACTCAAGAGTAATTGAAACATTATGCCAGAGTGTGTCACTGCAATTAGTCCTTTTTCCCCTGAAAATGAGATAGTGGTTTGAATCTACTGAACTAGAAATCTGACAGCAGTTATCGGGCAAAGCTTCCAGCAAACAGATCGCTGAAAACCCCAAATCATCCAAAAACGGATCTCCTCCAAACAACTAGGCAAAGCTGGTGACGGATAAAATGCACTGCTTTGACGCACTGTTCTTCTACCAATGCATGTCATTTGCAAGATTTTTGAACTTTTTTTTACTTTGAACGTAAAAATAATTACAAACTTATCGATTAAATGAAAATCAACCAGAAAGTTTACATGGTGCTTTATCCAACACGAATATGAAAATATAAAAGAGCTGCGAATTAAACTTGGGTGTTTTAGGAGGGAATGGGAGTTCAGCATAATATTTGACTGGGCTTCGTTGACAGGTCTCAAATTGTTAGCTCAGCGAATGTGGAGTTTTCTTTGTGGCACTACTCAGTGGGGAATATATCAAGGTATTTAAAGTATGCCATTGAAACTAATGGAGACCTCAACTGTTTCCATCTCATTAGGGATAAATGAAGTTAGACCCATAAAATAAACTACTTGAATAAACTGGGCCTGCCAAAGAACTTGTTTTTGTTAACTCTGAAAAGTTTAAGAAACTGATCTTTCAAATGCTTGGCCTAATAGAAGACGTTAGCTGTGTATATAATCGCTCTCCTTTGTAAATTTAAAACAGCAGCAACAATGATTTTTGCAATGCATCCTATGACGTGTACAAACAGAAATGGGTTAATGGCAATTGGTGATGCACTGACATGGCTGAATTGCCAAGTAGATAGCACTGAAACTGTGCTCATTTTCATATTTATCTTAACCCTGAGCCTGCCAACAGATTCATGGAAAAATATGATTCCCCAGCCACCGTTTAAGCATTCAGTTCAAAAATCATACCAGCAAAATTAAACATCTAAAGCACATTTGTTCATCCTGATATCTTTTTACCTCTTTGTGGGATGTATAGAACATTGAGATGTAGCAATAGAAATCCTTGAGCTCACTTTTCCAGTTGACATCATTTTAGTATTGATGCTGACCTGACAAAGAGATTTTTAAAATTCATTCATGGAATGAGTGCCACTAGGTCAAGATTTTTTATTAATCTCTAATTTCCCTTCAGAAGGTGGTAGTGAATTGTCCTCTTGAACTGCTGCAGTCCATGTGGTGTAGCTACACCCAGTATGCTGTTAGGGAGGGAGATCTAGGATCTTGACCCTGTGACAGTGAAGGAACAGCAAGAGTTCCAAGTCAAAAAGGTGCGTGGCTTGGATGGGAACTTGCAGCCGGTGGTGTTCCCATGCTGCCATTGTCCTCCTATATGGTAGAGGTCGTAAGTTTAGAAGGTGCTGTTGAAGAATCCTTGGCATCTTGTAGATTGTACACACTGTGCAGGGACAGAATGCTTAAAGAGGTACATCAGGTGCCTATCAAGCAGGCTGCTTTGTCCTCAATAGCATCAAGCCTCTTGAGAGTTGGAGTTGCACTCATCAGGCAAGTAAAAAAAGAGGCAAGTGGCGTTCTATTAGACTCCTGGCTTGTGTCTTGTGGACAGACTTTGGGGAAGCAAGTTGCCTGCTGCAGAATTCCCAGCCTCTGTTCTGGTCCTGTAGCCACAGTAATTATGTGACTGGTCCACACTAATTGCTGTTCAATGGTGATGCTCTGGTTGTTGATAATGAGGAATTCAGCAATGATAAAGTCATTCAAAGTCATGGGGAGATGGACAGATTCTTTCTTGTTGGAGATGGTCATTACCTGACATTTATCAGCCCAAGTCTGAATGTCATCCAGGTTGTTCTGCATTCAGACAAGGTCTGCTACTCTCAGGAGTAAGAAGTCTAACAATACCAGGTTAAAGTTGAACAGGTTTATTTGGTAGCAAAAGTCACCAGCTTTCGGAACAGGCTGTCCCTTCGTCAGGTGGGTGGGAGTTCTGATTACAAACAAGGCACAAAGACACAAACTCAATTTACATGAATAATGATTGGAATGTGAGCCTTTATAGCTAATCAAGTCTTAAAGGTACAGACAATGTGAGTGGAGGGAGCATTAAGCACAGGTTAAAGAGATGTGTATTGTCTTCAGACAGGACAGTTAGTGAGATTTTGCACATCCAGGCAGGTTGTGGGGGTTACAGATAGTGTGACATGAACCCTATATCCCGGTTGAGGCCGTCCTCGTGTGTGCGGAACCTGGCTATCAGTCTCTGCTCAGCGACTCTGCGCTGCCATGTGTCGTGAAGGCCGCCTTGGAGAACGCTTACCCGGAGATCAGAGGCTGAATGCCCGTGACTGCTGAAGTGCTCCCCAACAGGAAGAGAACACTCCTGCCTGGTGATTGTCGAGCGGTGTTCATTCATCCGTTGTCATAGCGTCTGCATGGTTTCCCCAATGTACCATCATTCCATCATGCAAGGAGTGTTTCCCATGTACACTCTCAGGAGTAGCAAATGATTTTGAACAATGTGGAATCAGGAGTGAACATTCCACTCCTGAGGAACTCTTACAGCAATGTCCTGGGGCTGAGAAGATTGGCCTCCAACAATGAAAGACTTTGGGCTATATATGACTCCAACCGCTTGAAAACTTTACTCCTGGTTTTAAATTTTGCTCAGTTTCCTTGATGCCACATTTAGTCAAATGCTGCCTTAACAAGGGCAGTCATTCTAACCTCATCTCTTCAGCACTTTCGACTACAATTAGCCCAAATCTGTAATGAGGTCAGGAGCAGAGTGAACCCAAACTGAGCATCAATGAACAGGTTATTGCTCAGTAAGTGCAGGTCGATAGCACTGTCATCAACACCTTCTATTACTTTGATTATGAACGAGAGTAGACTGATGGGGCAATAATTGGCCAGTTTGGATTTATGGACAGGGCATGCCTGGGCAACTTTCCTACATTGTCAGGTTGATGCCAGCGATACTGGCAACAAATGCTTTAACCCTGGGGTTATAATAATTCTGATTAGAACACCAAAGTTACAATGTTCCTCAGAAAATTCTGGAGCCATAATTTAAATGCTAGCAGCTCGTGGTATGGTTCAGGGCAGTGAACTGACTGCCTGGCCATATTACATTTATATCCCAAAATTGTAGCTCATAGAATAAAAGGGACAGTAGCAATTTCGATACAGAATTGGCAGAATAATAGGAAGCAGAGAGTAACGGCCTATGGATATTTTTCAGGCTGGAGAAAAGTTTGTAGTGGGTTCCTCAGGAGCTGGTATTGATATCCTTGCTTTTCCTGACATATATTAATGATCTAGGGTTTTGTGTACAGGGGACAGTTTCAAAGTT
This sequence comes from Mustelus asterias, assembly GCF_964213995.1. Taxonomy (NCBI): domain Eukaryota; kingdom Metazoa; phylum Chordata; class Chondrichthyes; order Carcharhiniformes; family Triakidae; genus Mustelus; species Mustelus asterias. Next base: position 64,499,658 of record NC_135805.1, read on the forward strand.
TGCAGATGATACTAAACATGGAAGGATTAAAAACTATGAAAGGCCCTAGGTCTGCCCCCTCTGGGTGCTTCCTTCACTGACCTCTCCATCGAGATCCTATCCCTCTCTCCCTATTCCCCTCACCACCGAGAGAGTCCCTGTTCTTACCCGGTCCTGGGCTCTGGTATGTAAGAATCCAGGGGCTGTTTGTGGTCCCAGTCTTGGCCACCACTGCCTCTGGCATTGCTGAGACTACAGAGCTGATCGCCAATCAGATTGAGGGGCAAAAATTCCATCTCTTGTCAATTAAAGTCCTACGAGCCTTATTTGGTTCTGGGCTGCTGTGATTGGGCAGGATTGCAGTCCCCGCCAATTCCTCAGGTGGCCAGGCAGGGCCCATTGTATCAGTGGGCAGAAACTGAGATTGTAAAACACTGAAACCAAAAGAGAAAATGCTGGAAAATCTCAGCAGGTCTGGCAGCATCTGCAAGGAGAGAAAAGAGCTGACATTTCAAGTCCAGATGATTCTTTGTCAAAGCACTGTGTAAAACACTGATGTTGTTGACTTTGAAGCAGGGCTGAGCTATTGTGAAACTGGCACACTTCCAGTTAAGAAACCAAGAAATGAACTAAATTCACCTCAAAAGAAAAATACAGATATGCCAGTTGACAGACTGAAAGCTTTCAGTTAACTTTGGAAGGTGACATTCTTGCTGTGGAACATTGCTTACTTAATGCAGATCAGAGTTATTTATTAGTGTCACAAGTAGGCTTTCATTAACACTGCAATGAAGTTACAGTGAAAATCCCGTAGTCGCCACACTCTGGCGCTTGTTCGGGGTACTCTGAGGGGGAATTTAGCATGGCCAATGTAACTATAACCAGTCTTTCGGACTGTGGGAGGAAACCGGAGCACCCAGAGGAAACCCAAGTAGACACAGGGAGAACATGCAGACTCTGCACAGTGACCCAAACTGGGAATCAAACCTAGGTCCCTGGCACTGTGAGGCAGCAGTGCTAACCACTGAGCCACCCCTGTGGAGTAGAAGCCAGGGAGTGCCTGAAAATATTTTTTTAATTCTTCATGTCACATTGCAGAAATAAAAGCTGCTGAAAAATTCCAATTCCCTTTTTCAAACTCTGGAAATTTATAAAAAAGGTGAGGTAATTTTTTTCAAAGGAAGCCCAGGATTTAAATTTAGACACGATAGGCATGAAAACATTATAGAATATGTAGGCATCTGCTTAATATTCCTAAATTTTCCATAAATCCATGATACAGGAGAATAACGAAGATATAGAACGTTGTTTGAATCTTAATGTGGATAAGGATAGAGTCCATGAAACAGCAAGTTATAACAAGTCTGTGAAGGTAATGGGCTCATGGGCTAAATCGTTTTCCTTTGTAATATGCTTTCTTATGTTCTTCTATTCATTAAGTTATTGAGAAATATCTAAGGACTCAGTTAACAGCTATCTTTGTGGATGTTAAAAACACCTGTGTCATTCCAAATGACATTCAATCAATCTAACAATCTGTGGTAATATAATCAGGGCCGAGTTTTAAGGCTGATCAAATTGGATATCCTAAATTAAAGAATTGGGCATATTAAAATCAAACAGTCAAACCTCGGGCAGGCCAATTGTACAAATACACAAACATGTCTGGGCCTGACCCATCAAAGGTCGTTGCACTCTACTGACACTTAGCAGGAGATCATTGCACCCCATTGAAATGCACCGGCCTATTGTTAGAAGCCCAGATCGGGCCAGACTTTCTGACACTGAGAGTTCCTGCAGTTAGCTTATCTGATAACAAGTTACATGTAAGCAACAGCATAGAGATGGATACCTGAGGGCGGACCCTGGTGTCCTGTCAGGCAGACATCAAGAAACCCACTGGGTATTGGAACCCCCTCCTGGGACCTCACTGGCCGGAAGCCAGAGAAGTTTCTGGAAAGGCAAGCAGGCAGGAGGGATAAAGGAACACATTTCAGACACACCAGGAGTGAAGGCTTGACGAGGGAGGTGGCCTTGATCATCCGGAAGACTGACCAGAGAAGGAAGGAAGGAAGAAGCTGCCATCGAGACTCACCTTCGTGACGGCAGACCAGAGGGGCTCAGAGAATCGAGCCTGCAGTTTAACCAAACCATATTTGCGGGTAGTATACTTGAATCTGGGGTATCCTCTTGTTTTATGTGGGTAATTTAAGGGTTAATAGTGTTATTATTAATAAACTTGTTGAACCTTTGCCTGTGTTTGTCTTTTGTCCATCTTGCAAATAAGGACACCGGGGTAAAACCTTAGAGTAAGCAAACTGGTCGAAAGTATCTGAGAATTAACAGGTACAGCAAATCACCACAAACTCATCAACTGCTGGTGCAAGAAACACAAGAATTACCAGGATCAGGAAAAATTATAATCCATTGTACAGTTAATGATTTTGAACTTAATTTTTATTTACACAACAAACAGCAAGGAGGAAGAAAATTTGCACTTGGACACCATCTTTTATGCACCTCAGGATCATCTCAGCTTTTTTTACAATTGCTTACTTTTTGAAGTGTGCTGGTTGTTTCTAATGTAGACAAATACAATAGATTGCAAGAGCATGCAAACATCAGAGTGATGAATGGCCAGATATTCTACTTTTGAGCTACTGGTTGAGGGACTAAATTGCCCAGAACCCATTCCACTTTTTCACATTATTACCATGCAACTGCAAATATCCACCTGAATGCCATAATCAGGCAGAATGGACCTAATGTTTTAGTCAAGGTGGCACCTCCAATAGTGCAATTCTTCCTCTGTACCGCAAGTTAATATGCAAAAAGCCATTCTAAGGTGAATTGTGCAAAATGAGGATTTGGGCTTTATTAATATTTCTGTTACAGCGCTATGAATAGAGCTGTCTTCTGGAAAGGGAATGTGCTGGTCAAACTTAATGCAGTTCAACCTTTGATTTCTATCAGAGACAGACTTTCATCCTTCATGGACAGATGGTGACATAATGTTAACGTCACAGAGACCCAGGCTAATGCCCTGAGGACTTTGATTCATATCCCACTACAGCAGCTGATGGAATTTAAATTCAATTAATAAAATCTAGAATTGAAATTTAGTATCAGTAATGAGTGCTGTAAAAACATCCTCTGGTTCACTAATACTCTTTAGGAAGGAAATCTGTCACCCTTCGACTACGTGTGACTACAAATCCATAGTGATGATCCACAGTTGACACTTAGCTACTCTTTGAAATGGCCTAGCAAGACAATCAGTTCACGGGAAGTTAGGGATGGGCAACACATGCTGGACTCTCCAGCGATGTCCTACATTGCATCAAATAAACACACAAATCTGTCCACCATGCCAGATTTGCACTTGAAGGATGAGGATGTTTAAAGCAAAGTTTCAGTGGTGTACAGAGAATTTACTTTACTGAAAGACAACATTCCCACGCATATGGTTAAAATACAACCTTGCTTAAGAAGAGGCAAGGGAAGACTTCATTTGTCTGGGGCACTTCATGACCATGGGGCATATCAAAGCACGTTATAGCCAATGAATTACCGTGCTATTTTGCAGGGTAGACAGAAAAGCTTAGGATAAAATTAATGGCCCCAAATTGTCTGATGGAATTAGCACTCAATGTTGAGATACTCGCCATTGTTGTGTGACTGGGGGCAGAGGAAGTCGAGACATGCAATACTTGCATGCAAAATTTAACCTTCTGATGGGCAGATCCTCTCATCATAGATCTGGAATTTACCCCAGAATTTACCCCACGATACTCACACCTGTCAATTATAGGTGTAGGACCTGGGTTAAAAGTGATTAGCAGCACAGGTTGCATTGAGAAGGCCTCAAAATGTCCACAAACTCACTGAACAATTAACAGTTCCCTACCTTTGCTTCTAACCCCACCGCCGCCCCCAACACCCACCCATGGATTATTTTACAATATTATCTTGTACACATGATCAATCAAGTTGCATTGTTTGTGTCAAAGCTGGTTTTAAGAATTTGCTACAGCGAAGTTCGTCAATAACGATTCACATCTGTTGCCATTGACAATCCAATAAACATTGTACATTTTATTATCTTCAAATGCAAACTGCAACTCCATTAGCTAATTTGTTTGGACTGATTATAATAAGCAGTTATGAACACTTACTTCATATTTTCCTTTCTTCTCTAATGGTTCAGAGTCCTTTCTGTCTGTTGTAACTTGTTGGCTGGCTTCAACTTCTAGCTCTTCCAGCACCAGGACTGTTTCACAATTATTATAGCTGTGAGCAGGAAATATATCCGAGCGCATACTGTCACCAAAGTAAACAACCTGTGGGTTAAATAGCAGACATCATGCTAAGTTCTCTCCAGACTAAGATCAGACCAAAGGCATAGGTCAAAGATATTTATAAAATGTAAATATAAAGGAGAAAAGAGAAAGACGCATATTTTCAGATTACTCAGATAGATAAGGTCACTCTTCTGAATAGAAATTTGAGCAATTTTTCGTGGCTTGTCATGAAGGTGACTGAAAGGATCCTGATAAAAGATTTTCAAGAATAAAAATTATGTTGTCTCAAAAGCCTCCTGAAGTTATCTTCCTGCATTCCTGCTCGACTTTAGCAAATATGCTATTAATCATACGTCAAAAAATTGAATGCCCACCAAATGCATGAATATAAAAGATTCATGAAGTTAACACTTGGCTATCTTAATTGCCTATCACTGAGTGGAATTTAATAAATGTGACAACAATATATGATAATTAGAAAAATGCTCAGTACCTCTAGAGTGAAAGGGGTTGTTCTGCTGTTGGAAGTGGGGTAAAGATAAACAGCACTTCTTTAAGTCATCACAAAAGCAAGCTTGTGATTATCTGATAAGTAGGCCCAATTAGGGTAAACTAAAATTTAAAAACTAAATGTTTAAACAAAGGAGCTTATGCATTTGGAAAAGATAAGAAAACTAACTCAACTAAACTGTGATAAATGTCCAAGTCTTCCAATCAACTTTGGAACTGCTGCATTCGGTGCGGATCAGTTAGAAAACCGCGTATTTACCTGATTATATTTGTAAACATCTAAACTTCCAAAGCAGCCTGAAGATCTCGTTCAATGCAAAAATCCACGCAGAGAGCAGCAAAGAGTGGTTGGAAATTAGCGCGTCTCGGAGGGGAGTTGTGTTGGAATGCGGGAGGGTTTGTCAGTATGAATGGTTGAAAGGTCAGTTGAATAGTTACCCAAGAGTTTGACGAGGATTTTTTTCTCTTATTTCCTGGGTAACTATTCAGATAAGTGAATCGGGACTATCGCTTCTCGGCCTTTTTTTTGTATTTTTATTCCAATTCAATCAAATCAAGTCCAATTCAGAGTCTCAACAAGTTGAGACATTCCCGATCCAAGCTGACAAGACAGGGCTCCCACCTCCTGTCTTGGGCTTGATCTACATGATCCAAGCTGATTGGAGAAGGAATAGCTCCTCCTCCAAGGCTTGATCTCATTTGCATCTTAGCCAAAAGGCCGAGATGCCGCTTTTAAAAATTGCTTCAAATGAAGCTAAAATGTAACCTAATGACCTCAACCAAGCGCAGCATGTCGATACTACACTTGATCCTAGCCAAAAGGCCGAGATCTACGATCAAGTGTCGGATGAAGCCCAAGATGGGGTGAAATTCCTTATCTTGTCAGCTTGGATCTTGCTTGTCCCGCTTGTGGGGACCATGAACTGGATTTAATTAGAATTTGAACTTGATTTTTGGAGCAAGCAAGGAATGGATTTGGGTTTGTTTGGTCCGTTTTGAGCATTGGCTTTCTAACTTTAAGAATGGAGTATAAATTTTTTTTAAAATCGGAATTGTCTGAAGTTTCCCATTCTAAATTGCAGTCGGACTTTTGCGGAGGGTCTGGGTAACAAGGAAATTGCCTGTCGGAAGTTCAAACTTCCTGGACAATTCCCACGGAATTCAGTGTGTCAGGACTTCTGTGGGGTTCTGAGCTGCACCTTGGGTCCTACGTCCTGTCTCTGACAATCTGGAGATCAGAAGATCTGGACCAAAGTACATTCACAACATGGCACACCCAAAATATAATGGCCCAAAATGCTGACAAAATAATGCCACGGCTCAAAGCACGTGCTGCTATTTATGTGCAAATGTCATTGGAGGTTAGGGCACCTAAGTGGTTTAATGCAGAATCCCAATAGATGCTGTTCGAGATACTGCTGTTAATTTGCGAAAATAGTAACTCGTTGTTGTCCGGTTGCCCATTCAAATTCCTTCAGTAATGTATGAAGTAAACTCGCCACAAAAAGTTAATGCTTGTCTAGTTTAATTCCTGTCTCCTTTTTCGCCTTCTCTCTCTCTCTTTCAATACCCTTTTTGACATTGATGTCACCATCCTAACTTACACTTCCTTGATCAAACTTTCATAGAAAGAATAGAAAGAATTTAGATTTTAGATTTTCTTTGTCAATTTCACAAACTCTCAATCTGATTGGTGAATGAGTCACATTTTGTTTCCACTTCCCACTGGCAGCCACTTGTCTACTTTAAACATGGTGGCACAATGGTCAGCACTGCTGCCTCACAGCACCAGGGACCCGCGTTCGATTCCCGGCTCGAGTCACTGTCTGTGCAGAGTCTGCACGTTCTCCTTGTGTCTGTGTGGGTTGCCTTTGGGTGCTCCAATTTCCTCCCACAGTCTGAAAGGCGTGCTGGTTAGGTGCATTGGCCATGCTAAATTCTCATAGTAATTTCACTGCAGTGTTAACGTAAGCCGACTTGTGACACTGATAAATAAACTTTAAAATCAAACTGGCAAGGGCAATACTAACTAAATGGTAATCACTGCTCATTAGTCTGCCAGAAGAAATGCTTGAACCAACATAGTAAAGGAAGATTGGAAATAGTATAGCGCCTTAGCTACTGTTGTAGCACAATATCTCCACTGTGGCATGTACTCCTTCTGGAACCTCAATGCACTACGGGAAAATACAAAAATGGCAACTGATTGTTGTTACAGCTGACAGGAAGACTTGTGCCTTGCCCATCACAAAATCTCAAATTATACCGAGAGCAAAAGCTAAGTTTTAGATTCCAAGATCTTGCGTTGATGATAGAACTCAGGCCCAAAGGCAATGCCAAATATTAAAAAGGTTTTCTTAATTTGATGCTTATCGTGGTGCAGGGATATGTCTGCCTACTGCTTAGCATTCCACAAGTTATATTCCAAGTGGTCTTAGAATGACATAAATTGATAACATGTTGAAGGTGTTTGCAAAATTTAACAGAATATCTAAGTTGTAGCAGGGAACTGGGTTGCACATCAAGATGGCAATACAACCCACTGCATTCCTGGAATCCAGACTACAACAGGGCAATCCATCAGCACATATTGCCAGGAGGTTTGATGTACTGCTTTATAACCAGAAGAGTTTTCAATAACAAGTGTTGCATTCTGTTACAATTAGTGTCAACAGAATGCAACACTTGTTATTGAAAACTATGGGCCAGAACTTTTGTGGAATGGCAATCACTGATATCCATTCCACTCCTTCTTACTTACCTTAGTCTGAAGCTGGAGCTTTCTCTTCCAGCATAGCAGCTTCAGGCAAAGCGAAGCTGAGGTGGTTGGGGGGAGGTGCGGTGAGAAGGAGCTGATCAAGGGGGACTTGGAAAGGGTCATGGTTGGGATGGAGGGGGAGAACCAGTTGGTAGTCAGGGATTGGGGAAGTTTGAGAGGATAGTTTGGGGTGGGGGAGATAGTCAGGGTGAGGGAGGGTAGCTGAGGGGTGGTGGTCGGGGTTAACTGGGGGGGGGGCTGGGGGGGTGGAGTTGGGGTGCATCAGTAGCATAGTTACCCAAGAGTTAAAACTTTTCCTAGGTAACTTGTTAGAGAATTGAAACCATCCAAATTTTCCAATTCAAATCGGAGTTTCAGATGGTTCCCAAAGCAGTGTAATTGCCCTTCGGAAGTTTAAACTTCCTGGGTAATTGCCGTGCAGTCTTCATGTGGAAACCTCTGTGTGGTTCCCCCACTGCATCTTCTGGGGTAACTCTGGCCCATAGTTTTCAATAACAAGTGTTGCATTCTGTTGACACTAATTGTAACAGAATGCAACACCCCTGGAGATTGGAAGTTCTGAACCAATATTATTTCAGCATGAAGAAAAAAATCTCAAGGTGCTTCCCAGGAGCACAATCAGACCAAAACTTTCAACACATCATAGGAGGAGATGTTAGAAAACACATATCAAGGAAATGTTTTTATTGTGTCTCTGATTAAATAAACTAGGAATTCACGTTTTGAGTTCACATTTCAGTGTCTTAAGACTAAGCAACAGAGCACACTATATTAAGTCCAGACTTGGCAACACGTAAGCATGTTTTCTGGTATTTACATCATTTTTTTTGGCATGGTGGTAACATTCCCACCCCAGAGTCAGAGGGTCGTGGGTTCTGGCTCCACACCAGAGACTTGAACACATAATCTAAGCTGACATTTTATTGCAATACTGAGGGAGTTCTGCATTGTCATAAATGCTATCTTTCAGTTGGGACATTCAACTGAAATCCTGTTCGCCTTCCCAGACGGACAGAAAAAATATCACGGCCCTATTTGAAGAAACACAGGAGAGTTCAGCCAGTGTTATTCAGCCAACACAACTAAAACCAGGCTATCTGGTCAGATAGCTCACCATTGCTTATGGGCAAATTGGTTGCTGTGTTTACACTATTACAATATTGACGACACCGCGAGCATACTTAATTGGCTGCTTAATTAGCTATCCAGAATTTGTGAAAAGTGCCAAATGTAAGCAAATCCTTTATTTTATTTCTTGGAATTGCTTTCAGACAATGGTGCACGTACACTGACTTCCGCACAAATTACCAACATTCTTCTCTCTGTGTCCTTTGGCTCCTTAGACTCATTTTCACTTCACTTTGTTCCTCTGTCATTTTCTGCACTTTCTTTCTCAGAATAGTAATTCTGACAATCCTTGCCTTTCTCTCCTCTTTACCGACATAAAAAAATGGATATAAACTGAAACCTTGAGTGCGTCATTGCCACATTATTGTTCGAATTACACGGTTTGGTCCATGTTAATATTTATCCTACACAAGACCAGTAGATCTAATCCCAGAAATCCACTCCAGCTCCTATATTCCTTTATTTCTCTTTTCTTCAACCCAAAGCGAACCTACTTTTAAACATTGAAATGCGCGAGAATTTTCTTGGAGCTGCTTCCACTTCTCCGCACTGTAAGTGTCAGTACACCATCAGTGCAATTTCTTAAGATTGAATCTTAAATCTATATCCCTTTTGAGGGCTATGCAAGGCTATGGGCCATGTGCAGGACGATGGGATTAGAAATGGCACCTGGTTGTCTTTGGGTCGGCAGGGACAAGATGGGCTGAACGGCCCTTTCTGTTCTGCATCATTTCTATGGTTCGACTTACCCACAGCCAGAAACAAACTTGTGTTTCCATCTAATCTATCCCATCACAATTTTAAAAACCTCAAACAAATCACTCCTTAATCTGCTTGATTCAAATCAAAACAGTCTTAATTCTTTTAGGACTTTCCCCTTTGTGTATTTCCTCAAATGCGTCAATATCTGAACAAAGATTATGGGTTAGGGGGAGATGGTTGGACAATTCAGGAGATTGGGGTGTGGGTTTGGGAGACTGGATTGTGGATTGGAGTAGCCAGGGCTAGGTAGTGGGAGCTGGGTGGAGACCTGTCTGCCCCTCTTCGTGAATAAGCTGTGCCGGAAAAGCAATTTGTCAATGGATTGAGGCTCTCAGCCACCTGGTTTCCCAAGTCCTGATATCTGAAAGGTTGTTAAAATTTGAGGCATGTTGCCTCATTGCCATTATTTAAGGACATGCTTCACGAGCAATCAAGTTACTCGGTCCTGTCAAAGCAGGAAATAGAGGCGGGTATTCCTTGTTTGAAATCATAACCATCTCCTGCATATTTCCCACCCTCTGAGGTGGGTAACAATTGCTGAGCTCAGTTGCAGGACGATCCTCCCCATGTCTTCCTAACCTGGGTTACAATGGCGCCACTTCCATCCTTTAATTAAAATAGGTACATCATACATCTTCCCCATGACATCTATTCTTAGTTTATTTGGACTATCAGTCCACAAATTTGGCACCCCTGACTGAAAGTTACATTGTGGGTCTCAACTGGATAGATTTATCCCCAGTAGGTCAAGTCGATGCAAAGAAAACATTTCATCAGCCATGATGGTCTTGGATGCCTCAGTTGATATTTTGTCCCTGAAAGCTTCTGCCGGTAGATTGCAGAAAGGAGAAAGTTACCTGGACATTTTGCTCCAGGAGACAGTCACAATCCTTCAATTAGATACTTCTGATTTGGTCCATGGTCAGAGACAGTTAGGTGTGACTGCGATTGAGGCAGGTATGGGGACCCAGGAGGCAGCCCCAGTAATTGTTCAACGGGTTCAAGGTTTTTGCGGCTTGTGAATAAACGCACAGACTGCAGGGTGGATGAGCAGATGGACCATGGCATCATGGTGCAGGGAGCCATTCAAGTGGTGGAAGTAAAAAGGAATATAGTTGTATCAGGGGACAGTATATTAAGGGGGATAGATGCAGTCAAGAGCATGGGTGCAGAAGGTGCTGGAATCCATTCTTAAGAAAGTCTTAACAATGCACATGGTATGATCAGAACAAGTCAAGAAGGTTTTAGGAAAGGGAAATCTTGTTTGACAAATTTATTGGAGCTTTTTTGAGTACGCATTAAGTAAGGTAGATAAAGGGGAACCAGTAGATGTAATATACTTAAATTTTCAAAACACTCAATAAATTGCCATATAAAAGATCAAAAGGTAAGCACTCGTGGAGTTGGAGTGATATATTAACATGGATAGGAGATTGATTAATGGACAGGAAATAGAAAGTTGGGATAAATGGGGCAATTTCAAGTTTGCAAGCTGTGATCAATGGAGTGTCGCAAGGATCAATGCTATATTAAATTACTGACATAGACAGGAAACAGAGAGTAGCGTATCTAAGTTAGCTTACAATACAAAGTTAGATGGGATTGCAAGCTGTGAGGAAGACAGAAAAAGGCTGTGAAGAGATAGCGGCAGGTTAAGTACGTGGGTAACAAGGAAGAATATGAAATGTAATGAGTGAAAATGTGAAGTTAAAGTGAGAATGAAAAAGCAAAATATTTTTTAAAAGGTGCGGCATTCATAAATGTTGATATTCTGAGATTTGTGTGCACTCGTACAAGCAACACAAGTTAGTATGCAGGTACAACAAGCAATTAGGAAGGCAAATTGAATGTTGGTCTTTATTACAAGGGGATTAGAGTACAAGAACATGGTTGCTTTGCTACAATTGTACAGGATTTTGGTGGGATCACACCTGGAGTAGTGTGCATTTTGAGCTCCGTATATAAGAAAGGATATACTTGCTTTGGAGACAGTATAATGAAGGTTCATTGGATTGGTCCCGAGGATGAGAGAGTTGTCCTACAATGAGAGGCTGAGTAAACTGCATCTCCAGTTACTGGATAAAATCAAAGCTGCAAAACGCACAGACTGGCAGCAAACAGTGGGGAGAGCAACAGGAGTTAATATTTTAAGTCCGATATGACTCTTCTCTATTCTCTGCTGTGTAGAAGAACGAGAGACGATCTCATTGAAACTTTCAAGATCATGAAACAGCTTGACAGAGTGGATACTGAGACATTGTTTGGTTGGGGAAATTTAAAACAAGACAATACAATTTCAGGATAAGGGGACAATCGTTTAGGACTGAGACAAGGAGAACTGTATTCACTCAAATGCTTGTGAACCGTTGGAATTCTTTACTCCAGAGGGTTGTGCATGTGCCACCATTGAATATATTTAAGGCTAAGTTAGACAGATTTTTAATCTCTCCGGTAATCAAATGCTATAGGGAGCATACAGGAAAGTAAGCTATGATCATAGTGAGTAGGCTCGACAGGCCATATGGTCTTCTCCAACTCCTACTTGTTATATTTTTATAGTGGCCTGAGAAGGGCTAGAGAGTTTGTGGTTCAATTGGAAAAATTGCAACTCATCTAAGACTAGATGCTTGACAAGTCTGATAGCCCAGCAATTGGATAGTCAAGAGACAAGTGGCACAGTGGTTAGCATTGCTGCCTCACAGCGCCAGGGACCTGGGTTTGATTCCCGGTTTGGGTCACTGTCTGTGTGGAGTTTGCACGTTCTCCCTGTGCCTGCATGGGTTTCCTTTGGGTGCTTCGATTCCCTCCAGGTGCTCTGGTTTCCTCCCACAGTCTAAAGATGTGCAGGTTAGGTGAATTGGCTATGCTAAGTTCTCCCTCAGTGTACCCGAACAGGCGCCGGACTGTGGCGACTTGGGGATTTTCACAGTAACTCCATTGCAGTGTGAATGTAAGCCTACTTGTGACGAATAAATAATAAACCTTTAAGATACGGTGGGGAAGACAGTGCTTGCATGCATGTCAAAGTTGAACCTATATCTTTGGAATCATGTTGCTAAGGGCTAGTTTGTTGATGAGAAGAAGGAGAAGTCTAAGGATAGATCTTTGAAGGCTTCCATTACTAGGCGCAGGCTAGGCAGAAAAGCAATTGGTGAAGATACTGTGGCTATATGAACAAAAGTGAGCACAGTCCAACTGTGCTGAACAACAGAGGAAAAGCTTAGGAGGAAAATGCTGTCATTGACCAGTTCAAGGGCTGCATATAGGTCACAGAGGATGAAGGAAGAGAATTAAGGAACATGGTCATTTGTGACTGTTTTGGACTATTTCAGTGCGGTGACAGCTGTGGAAACCTGATAGGAGAGATTGAAATGTGAGGTTATGGGAAAGATGAACATGGAGTTGTGAGCAGACAAGAGAGCTAAGAACCTTGGAGGTGAAAGGTTGCAGATCAGGTAAGGACAGAGAGGGTAAAAGTTTTTTTTTAAGAGAGTGTGATCTCAGCTGTTTGAAAGGAGAGGAAACTATTGTAAAGTCAGATAGCATGCAACCCATAAAGAGAAGTTGGGTGGTCGGCCAATTCATGGTGATGGAATTCAGGGAACTCTGGATGGGTTTTGTGGGCAAGATAAGCTTGGAGAATGTACAAAAGTAGAGTGATGGGCCCTTTGGCAGAGAAGAGCAATGGCTGATAATATTTAAGGTAGGGTCCATCATACATTAGTTATGGATACCTGAACCAGATCTGCAGCAACACATTCATGTTTACACCCCGTGGACTTGAGGGGGCAAAGATGGGATGTATATCAGGAGTAAGAACAATGATGGGAGACGGTAAAGGTTTTACTGAACGCAAGGGTATTAATTGTGGATGGTGGTTGAGCAGATTGGCAGCTGTAGAAATATTATGGAGAATGGGACACCAAAGGCTAAAGCACTGGGAGACTCTGAAAGTTGAGCTGTGAGTGACTTGATATAGTTCTTTCTGGGGCAGTCATAGAGGTTTACAGCATGGAAACAGGCCCTTCGGCCCAATTTGTCCATGCCGCCCTTTTTTTTTAAAAACCCCTAAGCTAATCCCAATTGCTCGTATTTGGCCCATATCCCTCTATACCCATCGTACCCATGTAACTATCTAAATGCTTTTTAAAATATAAAATTGTACCCGCCTCTACCACTACCTCTGGTAGCTTGTTCCAGACACTCTGTGTGAAAAAAGTCATTGAAGGAAGTGAGACTGGCAGCAAGTAGGGGGAACGTTGATTCTGAGTGATGGTGAGAAGTCATCAAAGATGACTTTATTTTTGACCAAGAGTTATGAGATCATGTCGGATGTCAAGGTTAAGAGATGGCTGTGGATATGGGTGGGAGAGTTTATATCAAAACATTTGCATAATTAAATTAACAAATTTAGATAAGGATACTTTTACATCCGAGGAACTCAAAAAATCATTTTTCATAGACTTAATGCTAACTAAAATTGAGGCTATATAAAAATCTTTAAAATGATATAAGTGTTACAACACTAAAAGTGGAAATGTGAGATACCTTCAGTTTGTTCAAGCATTATTATCCTTGCTGGTGACGCCAGGAGTTCTTTCTAATTTTACCCCCAACTCAGACTTGACTGTTTTCCAACAATGTTCCACGCTACTGTGACGCCACACTACGATTCCCAACTGTAAAGGTAGCTCATAATGAAAACAAAAGAAAGACTCGCATTTCTATTGCACCTATCATGGCCTCAGGACATTCCCATGTGTTTCACATTAATTGCACTGCTTTTTGAAGAGGAATCACTGTTGCAATGTCGGAAACACAACAACTAATCTGTATAAAACAAAACCCCAAAAACAGAAAAGCAATTATTATGAGACAACCCGTTTTAGTAGTGATGGTTGAGGGACAAGTGTAGGCCAGGATTTAAAAAAAACATTACAGTTTTCACATAGTCTCTCAAGACAAAGTGATTTAAAACCTGGGGAAAAATAGAGAAAAAATATATTTGGAACATATATCCTTTATGAACAGGTACCTAGTTAATTTATGACATGTAGGTTGAGGCAGTTCTATTTAAATAGGTTGAATCGGTCAAAACAACATTTCAAATGTTGAATGCTTCACATATCATTGATTCTATGAGTTTTAGTTAAAAATGTGGTATAGGATATAGATGTATATATAAATAAAAATAATATGTGAAGACTCCAAGTTGAATTTAATTTAGAAAAAGTTTAACTCTTTTTAAAGTTTATATCAGTCAATATAAATGGAGCAAAGCATTTATATCATTTGTGTTATTCAGCACTGTGAAGTAACACCCATCTTGAATGAGTTTCATGGAACTATTTTGATTTCTATTTTGCGCATTCCAGCTTTTTTTAAACAAAAGCAGCTGTTTCTCTGTACATTTCCTTGGCAACTAAAAGTGTAGTAAAATACAAGAATAATTAATGAACTTGGTTTCCCCCAGAAAGCCAATCTAAAATGGATAAAGATGGCAGAAATTACATGTCACCTCAAAAAGGTTTCCATGGCAAATTGTTGATGTTGCATGCTATGCAATGTTATAGTGCCACTTCAGGGCATTTGGTGAGAGAGAGGTATTGGATTAAACAGTAGAACTGCCAAGACAACATTACTTATGCTACTCAGTTTAAGTAAAGTTTATTGATTAGTGACACAAGTAGGCTTACATTAACGCTGCAATGAAGTTACTGTGAAAGTCCCCTAGTCGCCACACTCCGGCACCTGTTCAGGTACACTGAGGGAGAATTTAGGGTGGCCAATGCACCCAACCAGCACATATTTCGGATTGTTGGAGGAAACCCACGCAGACACGGGGAGAAGGTGCAGACTCTGCACAGATAGTGAGCCAAGCTGGAAATCAAACCCCGGTCCCTGGCGCTGTGAGGCAGCACTGCTAATCACTGTGCCACTGTGTACCAGACTAATTACAAAGAAGAAAATTAAGTACAACAATGCATGGTTTGACAGAGGTTATGGAAAATAGTGTTTCAGCTTTACAAAATACTGTGAAAAGGCAGGTAAAATCATTACCAATGGAATGGGATTCATTAAACTGACTGGCAGTCAGTCTAATGTATCATGGTCTCAGTGTCTCTATGTGAATTGGTAAGACATTAGAAAGAAAATGAAGGAACCATAAAAATGGAAGTGAAATAAATTTTTCAGAAGAAAGTAAAGTAGAAAGGGAGGTGCAATGTTCTGGTCACCTATGTTACCATAATGTGGTATGGTTGGTGCCACACTCACCAGACTGCAGGTTAGGGAAGGTCACTTCATGTGTATGGATGAGGTTGATGTCACCAATGTTACCATGGGTACACCTTGGGCATTTCACAGAGGAAGGGGAGGTTGAGAAAAGTTCACATCGTGCTGCTTCCATCAATCAGGATAATGATTTTTACCGGGGCCCGGGATAGCATGAAGATCTGGAACCCCAGGTGGGCTATTCAAATTCTACAGAGGCTGAGCTCATTTCAATGTCCAAGTTGCTGGGTATTAAGAGAGATCAGAACAAAGGGAATTCCTTCTCCTGATCCCATCCTTTTTAATGTCACTGGAATGGTTTGGGATCAATAGAGGTTCAGCTTCAAACAAGACATAACGCAATCTCAAGACAGGGACCCTCGAGGTCACTTGCCCTGTGGTCAAGCAGTCAAGTTTTTAGGTGTCCAGGTCATCAACAACCTGTCCTGGTCCCCCCATGCCGACACTATAGTTAAGAAAGCCCATCAACGCCTCTACTTTCTCAGAAGACTAAGGAAATTTGGCATGTCAGCTACTACTCTCACCAACGTTTACAGATGCACCATAGAAAGCATTCTTTCTGGTTGTATCACAGCTTGGTATGGCTCCTGCTCTGCCCAAGATCACAAGGAACTACAAAAGATTGTGAATGTAGCCCAATCCATCACGCAAACCAGCCTTCCATCCATTGGCACTGTCTACACTTCCCGCTGCCTCGGCAAAGCAGCCAGCATAATTAAGGACCCCACGCACCCCGGACATTCTCTTTTCCACCTTCTTCCTTCGGGAAAAAGATACAAAAGTCTGAGGTCACGTACCAATCGACTCAAGAACAGCTTCTTCCCTGCTGCTGTCAGACGTTTGAATGGGCTTACCTTGCATTAAGTTGATCTTTCTCTACACCCTAGCTATGACTGTAACACTACATTCTGCACTCTCTCGTTTCCTTCTCTATGAACGGTATGTTTTGTTTGTATAGCATGCAAGAAACAATACTTTTCACTGTATGTTAATACATGTGACAATAATAAATCAAATCAAATCAAAAAAGGAATATTGCTGGCCCTAATTTCACCCATAGAAAGGAAAGTTATGAAATAATAGTGGCACACAGATGAGACTGCTGGGTTGAGTTAAAAAATAATAAGAATTCTGTCAACATTTTGGAAGTACATTATAAACCACTTCATATAATTGGGAAGAAATCGCGGATGAGATTTTTGGCATTTACAGTGATAATTATGTGGGTCGGAAAATGAAATATGCAGCACTGGATGCAGCTTTGGGTAGCTCCAGGTGGACAAATATTGAGGAAATAGTGGCTAAAACCGTAATCGGTTCACATTGAAAACAGACAAAGCAAATGAGGTCCAGGCATAGACTAGATTTCAGAGGGATAGGGAGGGATCTAGCCCAGACTAATTGGAAAAACGGCTATTCAAAGCATAGGCCGTGGTAGCATCTTAGCTGTAGTGCTGAAGATCTGTGCGTCACTAACTTTTAAACACTTCCTCAGCCAAACTGCCCCAGTACAAAAAAAAACAGGGCAAATCTAACCCAGCCGATTTTGACAGAGGAAAATGCTGTGGATGCCTGTAAATTTAACAGAGGAACAGAAAATTTTGGAAATGCTCAGCAGGTCTGGCAGCATCTGTGGAAAGAGAAACAGAGTTAACTGCTGGAATTTTACCATCCCGGCCGCCGTGGGAATCGGAGCAGGCGAGGGCAGACCATGGATAGGTCGGTTGGCATCGGACGGCATTTTACGGTTTTGGGACGAGCAAAGCTGTAAAATCCCGCCCAATCTATCAAGTTATGGCCTTTTGTCAGTTGGATGAATCCAGCATCCTGTGTTTCCGCTGCCCATTACTACCAATTATCAACCTCTTACCAACCATTTGGCTCCAGACATCATAATCTTAATCCAAACAGGAATACAAAAGATGAATCTCAGGGGAGAGCTTAGAATAGCTGCACTAGATATCAAGGTAGCATTTGACTGAGTGTGATATGAAGGAGCCTTCATAAAACTGACTCAATTAAGAAAACCTGGAAAGTTTGCCAATGGCGACAAAGATGAGGGAAAAAGACCTTGTTTATCAAAGGTCAGTCGTCACAGCCCGAGACATCACTGCAGGGAAATGTCCTAAGTTCAATATTCTTTAGCTGCTTCATCAATGAATTTCTCCACGTCACAAGGTCAGGAAAAAGGCTGTTTGTTGACAATTCCAGTGCCAAGCTGCATTCAATACTCATCCAGTAATGAAACAGATCATGCCAGCAGATAGCAGAAAGTTGGATAACATGCAGACTTGGGTGGATAGGTGACATACAATAGGTGAGCAGCTTGTCCCAAACGAGCATGCTCGCCAGCCAGGCAAAGGGTAAAGTGAGGGGAAAGGCATGGTTGCGATTGCAGAAGTGGGAATGGTCCAGGGGCAGTGACTCAAATTATTTTTGTGGAACGAATTCTGCTCTTCCTGAGCCTCATTAGTATAACTGAAACATTTCCCTTATTGGGCCTCCTTTTTTGTGCACAATTGCTAATACTGGTCCTAAGAATGTCTGTGGATTCTGATACATGGATTCTTAAATCTCCTGGTCTCAATCTGGTAGGATGCCAACAAAATTGCTGATGGGAAGCAAGGAGGGCCAATCTTGAATTTAACTCGTGTACCAGGAGTTACAATTCCCCCTGCTTCAATGGTAAACCCACCATCAACAGCTTGGGGATCACTAGTTAGGAGAAGCTGAACTGGACCAGCCATAACTCTATAGCTACAAGAATTAGCAGAGATAGGTATTCTGAGATGAATGGCTATTTGCCCAACTCTTGCCTCCCTGCTATTTACAAGGTTTAAGTCACAGTGTGGTGGAATCATCATCACTCACATAAATGGACAGAACCATAACATTTAACACCTTTCACTTGACTGATGATTTTGTATTGGAATTAATATCTACCTCTCCTGAACCTCTGCACTGTGGTTCATAAACTGCAGGATTTGCTGCAACAAGGTTACTTCAGCAGCCCCTCGCTCCCAAAAGGCTTCTATCAAGAGCAACAATGTTGTGGAAACCCCATCATCTCCAACTTGTCCTTCAAGTCATACCCAATCCTGAAATTCCCTAACACTACAGCAAGAATACCATCATGTCACACCTGCTGTGGTTTAAGGAGAGGACCCATTTTTCAGGGCAGCCAGATATCAGCAATTCTAACCGAGGAACAAATAGCTATCTGTCAGTTCTTAGTACATGTTGCAGTGTCAGTGTACCAACCGACTCATTATACTGTGAGGCATGATTTATACTGTGGCGACAGAGGCTTTTGGCTCCAATACAAATTTTGTTGGCTGCAAACTAAAGTTTACAGAGCAATTACACCCTGTTCTACTTGAATTATTGAAGGGAAGTCAAAACTCAAGACTGACCAGGCATCGTACCAAAAACCTTATCCACTAAAATGGTCAATTTGAATTTGATGTAAACAAATTTTGCTTAATTTATGGTAACTATACTGAGTATCTTCCAAAACTTGGGTAAATATTCTGTCTAAGAACTCTAGTAGTAAGTTCCTTTAGTAATAGCACTGCTAAGAATAAGAACATAAGAAATAGGAGCAGGAGTGGACCACATGGCATATTGAGTTTGCTCCGCAATTTAATATGATCATGGCTGATCTTGGGCTTTAACTCCATTTTCCCATCCGTTCCCCATACCCCTTGATTTCCTAAGAGATCAAAAATCTGTCTATCCCAGCCTTAAACGTATTCAATGATGGAGCAACCCTCTGAGATAGAGAATTCCAAAGATTCACAACTCTTTGAAATAAGTAATCTCTCCTCATCTCAGTCCTAAATAATAAATCCTTTATCCTGAGACTCTGTGTTTTAGATTCCCCAAACAATGGAGACAAACTTTCAAAACACACCCTATTAAACTATTTCAGAATTTTATAGGTTTCAATGAGATCGCCTCTCATTCCTCCAAACTCCTGAGAATATAAGCCCAATTTACTCAACGACTCTTCATAGGATAAACCCCTCATCCCATGTACCAATTAAATGAATATTTGCTGTACTGCCTCCAATGCAAGTACATCCTTTCTTAAACATGGAGACCAAAACTGCACTCAGTGCTCCAGATGCAGTTTCACCAAAACCCTGTACAACTGTAGCAAAACATCTTTATTCTTATACGGTAATACCCTTACAATAAAAGCCAACATGCCATTTGCCTTCCTAATTGCTTGTGTACTTGCATGTTAACTTTCTGTGTTCTTTGTATAAGTACACCAAAGTCTCATGATGTCAACGTTTCTCACCGTTTTCAAAGTATTCTGCTTTTTTATTCATTCAAAAGTGAACAACTCTACAGTTCCCTATATTACATTCCATCTGCCATCTTGTTATCTGCTCACCTGACCTGTACATCTCTTTACAGCCCGTGTCCCCGCCTTCAGCTTACCTTTCCACTCAGCTTGGTATCATCAAATTTTAATACGTTACACACTGGGTGGGAAAGTCCAGTCTCAACTGTGGTGGGACTCGTTGCAAGAGAGAATGGCAAATTTGGCATTCCAACCAAAACTCCATTCACTTTCAACGACACTGGAAAATACCAGCTGTTTAAAGTTTATTTATTAGTGTCACAAGTAGGCTTACATTCACACTGCAATGAGGTTACTGTGAAAATCCCCTAGTCGCCACACTCCGGCGCCTGTTCGGGTACACTGAGGGAGAATTTAGCATGGCCAATGCACCTAACCAGCACATCTTCCAGACTGTGGGAGGAAACCGGAGCAACTGGAGGAAACCCACGGGGAGAACATACAGACTCCGCACAGACAGTGGCCCAAGCCAGGAGTCGAACCCAGGTCCCTGGTGCTGTGAGGCAGCAGTGCTAACCACTGTGCCACCGTGCTGCCCAGACAGAAAAGTTTCGTCTCAGTCTCTTCATCCAAGTCATTAATATAGATTGTAAATGGCTGAAGCCCCAGCGCTGATTCTTGTGGCATTCCACGACTCACTGCCTACCAACTTAAAAAGATCTGCTTATGCCCATTCTGTTTTCTATAAGTTAATCAATCCTCGATACATGCTAACACATGCGGCACAGTGGTTAGCACTGCTGCCTCACAGAGCCAGGGACCCGGGTTCAATTCCCGGCTTCGGTCACTGTCTGTGTGGAGTCACCACATTCTCCCTGTGTCTGCATGGACTTCCTCCGGGTGTTCTGGTTTCCTCCCACAGTCTGAAAGACGTGCTGGTTGGGTGCATTGGCCATGTTAAATTCTCCCTCAGTGTACCCGAACAGGCGACGGAGTGCGGCGACTATGGGATTTGCACAGTAACTTCATTGCAGTGCTAATGTAAGCCTACTTGTGATGATAATTAATAAATAAATAATTTGCACCAAACTCAATGAGCCCTTTTCTTACCTATTAACCTTTTGTGTGATATCTTATTGATTGCCTTTTGGAAATCCTGATGTGCTACATCTCCTGGTTCTCTAACTGCCCCATCAGTTACATACTCAAAACATTCTAATGAATTTGTCAAACAGGTTTTCCCTTTAGTAAAACCGTGTTGACTAGTTCTCAGCATACTATGCTTTTCTAAGTGTATTGTTAAAATTACTGTAATAATAGATTTCAGCATTTTCCCAATAACTGATGTTAGATTAAGTGGCCTGTGGTTCACTGTTTTTTCTCCAGGCACATTCTTGAAAAGCTGTGTAACATTTTCCAACTTCTAATCCAGTGGGACCACTCCTGAAAACAAGGGATTTTGGAAAATCATAGCGACCACATCCATAGAATCACTACAGTGCAAAGGGGGCCATTTGGCCCATTGAATCTCCGCAGATTCTTCAAAAGAGGATCTTTATCCAAGTCCACCTCCCCTTTAATCCTGCGTATTTAGCCTGGCTAATCCACTAGCTCGCACATCTTTGGACTGTGGGAGAAAACCAGAGGAAACCCACACAGAGACGGGGGAACATGTAAACAACAGACGGACAGTCACCTGAGGCTGGAATCGAATCCAGGTCCCTGGCGCTGAGGCAGCAGTGCTAACCACTGTACCACCCTTAGGCATTGGATAGGGTTTTCTGGTCCTGCCTGCCATGAAACTGGAAATTTCCACCCTAAGTCAATGGAACTTTTGCTACTTTGTCAAATCTTCTGTCTTGCCTGTGCCAATTCAGCCGGCAGGACTGGAAAACTTAGGCCACTATCTCTGCAGCTATTTCTTTTAGAGCCCGAGGGTGTAGGCAAACTGGTCCAGGGGATTTGTCGGATTTTAGTTCCTAAAATTTCTCCAATGTTTTGTCTCTGCTGATATTAATTTCCCTAATTTTCTCACTCTGTTTAGACCCTCGGTTATTTCTGGTATGGAACTTGTGTCTGCCACTGTGAAGAGAAAGTATTTGTTCATTGCCTCCGCCATTACCTCACTCCCCATGATCATTTCTCCTAACAGACCAACATTTACTTTAGCTACTTTCTTCCTTCTTGTACACTTATAACAGTTTTTTCAATCCATTTTCATATCCTTGGCTAGTTTATTCTTATTCTATATTTCCCATTTGATACATTTTTGGTGGTCCTTCACTGGTTTCAAAAACACTCCCAATCCTCAGACTTGCTACTTTTTTTTGCAAAATTGTAAGCCTCTTCTTTTAATCTAACACTTTTAATCTAAATTTAATTTCCTGCCTGAGCCATGGAAGGATCTAACTTGTTGAGTTTTTGTTATACAGTGCAATGTATTTTTGTTGAACATTTTGAATCATCTCTTTAAATGTTTCCCACTGCTCATTTGACTACATACTTTGTAGTCTATTTACCCAATTAACTGCAGCCAGTTCTCTCCTCATATCTATGTAATTGTCTTTGTTTAAGTTTAAGAGTTTTTTGTGCATGTTGCTGAAAACATAGAATTTTTGTTGAAGCTAATCAGGAGAATTTGCAAGAATTTCAAATGTAATGGGAACAACAAGGGAGTTATGGTGGCACATGGTTAGCACTGCTACCTCACAGCTCCAGGGACCTGGGTTTGATTCCTGGCTTGGGTGACTATCTGTGTGGAGTTTGCACGTTCTCCCTGTGTCTGCATGGGTTTCCTTCAGGTGTTCCGATTTCCCCCCACAGTCCAAAGATGTGTGGGTTAGGTGCATCTGTCACGCTAAATTGTCCCTTAGTGTCCTGGGATGCGTAGGCTAGAGGGATTAGTGAGGTAAATGTGTGAGGTTGCGGGGATAGGCCCTGGGTGGGATTGTTGTCAGTGCAGACTTGATGGGCCGAATGGCCTCCTTCTGGACTGTTGGATTCTATGATTCTATGAACAATGTATATATTTTTTTCATTCATTCATGGGATGTGGGCATTGTTGGCTAGGTCAGTATTCATCGTTCATCCCTAATTGCTCTTGAGAAAGTGCTGCGAGTTGCCTTCCTGAACCGCTGCAGTCCACGTAGTGTAGGTACACGCACGGAGGGAGTTCCAGGATATTGACTCAGTGACAGTGAAGGAACAGAGATATATTTCCAAGTCAGGATGGTGAGTGCCTTTTTAAAATTCATTCATGAGACATGAGTGTCGCTGTCTGACCAGCATTTATTGCCCATCCCTAGCCACCCTTGAATCGAGTGGCTTGCTAGGCCATTTCAAAGGGCAGTTGAGAGTCAACCGTATTGCTGTGACTTTGGAATCACATGTAGGCCAAAACAGGATGGCAAATTTCCTTCCTTAAAGTACATTAGTGAACCAGATGGGTTTTCTATCGACAATGGTTTCATGGTCATCAGTAGATACTTAATTCCAGATTTTTAAAATTAAATTCAAATTCCACCAGCTGCCGTGGAGGGATTCGAACCCCAGTCCCCAGAACATTAGCTGAGTTTCTGGATTAATAGTCTAGCAATAATATCACTCGGCTATTGCCTCCCCTAAGTGTCCTTTAGGAACCGGCCAGCTCGGTTAGGGCTGGGTTTGCCGTTGTTGTTTCCAGTGCCTAGGTCAATGTTGGGTGGTTCATCGATGTTGCGATTTGGTACAACTGAGTGATTTACTAGGCCATTTCAGTGAGCAGTTAAGAATCCACCACACTGCTGTGGGTCTGGAGTCACATGCAGGCTAGACCATGGCAGATTTCCTTCCCTGGAGGATATTAGTAGGTATGTATGAGAATAGAGTGCTGATTGGTTGGCAAATGGACTCTGATTGATAGAAGCATTGGCATGGAGAATACATGAAACTTAAACCAGGCAACCTCACTCGGATTGGTCAAGGCATTGCTTGGTTTAAATTTCCAACAATGCTCGACAGTTGCATCAACTGCATTCTCCATGGAAGCAGTTCTATCAAGCAGAGCTCACTTGCCGAACAATCAGCACTCTCTTCTCTATATAGCATAAGTTGTTGTTCCCTTTACATTTGATATTCTTGTGAATTGTCCTGATGAGTGCAAGATGAAAAGCTTTGACAAAAATGTCTCTTTTTTCAGCAATACTCTGTGCTACCCAACAACAAATTTTGTTTCCATTAAATCGCTCAATCACGAGCCGTATGCGTAGGTGTTTCTCTTCCTGCCCTCCTCCCTCCAGTTACTCTGTCAACTACCCAACTAACAAATGATCATTTGGCTGCGACTGGAACAACCCAACAACCCAGTGAAGCATCCCAACGTCAGATGAGATTTAGGTTGGATTTGGGGATCTAGGCCAGTCTTGGAATCCTCAGCTGATTTAGCAATACTTTGTGCTTTCAGTCTTCGCTCTCATAAAAGTTGCCTCCGTTTAGCAGGTTTTGGTATTTTGAATCGATCATCAATCAATAAAATGTGCGTCGCTTTTAAAATTGCTTGAAGCCGAAACACTAGAGGGCGGAATTTTCTCTTCCCGCCCGCCACAGGAATCATGGCAGGCGGGACCATGGACCATGCAAAGATCCGTTGACCTCAGGTAGGATTTTCCGGCCTTGGGGCGAATGCGGCCGGAAAATCCCACCACAGGTCTTTTATAACAAAACTACTAATATATCCAAACAAATAGGACAGACATTAAAATAAAATGAATTTATCCATCTGCAGATAGACATTGATCATTGGCACCATTGTAAATCACATCAGAACAATATCCAGGTTTTTCCATAATTTAGTACAAATTTATGAAGAGTCAACTTGATTTATTTCTTGTTCCTTTGAGATTTACCTCGTCAGGAATATCTTGAAAATGGCATAAAAAATCCGGGAGCAAAAAAGCCTGCAGTGAATATTTTACTGTTATCAGTCTAATATAAAGACTATAACCTCTCAGCATACCTTTGGCTCTGATTTTCCAGTTATCTTTTTCAGTAGTTCGTTTAGGTGGTTCCAGTTACCTTGTGAGTACCAGCCAGGTTGCTCTAACGAGGGAAGTGGCTCCCTTTCTTCATCATTAACTGTGAATAAATTAAACAAGTTCATCAAAAAGGCTTCACATTTTCCTCATTAATTTGAATAATAAATATCACCAACATTAGAAAAGCATTCTGTATCTTGTAGACGGTTTAAGTGCCTTTTGTCTCTGCATTCCGTTCTATTTTTGTTTTTCCACTCCACACAATTAGAGTCATAGAGGTTTACAGCATGGAAACAGGCCCTTCAGCCCAACTTGCCCATGCCGCCCTTTTTTTAAACCCCTAAGCTAATCCCAATTGCCCACATTTGGCCCATATCCCTCTATACCCATTTTACCCATGTAACTGTCTAAATGCTTTTTAAAAGACAAAATTGTACCTGCCTCTACTACTATCTCTGGCAGCTTGTGCTAGACACTCACCACCCTGTGTGTGAAAAAATTGCCTCTCTGGACACTTTTGTATCTCTCCCCTCTCACCTTAAACCTATGCCCTCTCGTTTTAGACTCCCCTACCTTTGGGAAAAGATATTGACTATCTAGCTGACCTATGCCCCTCATTATTTTATAGACCTCTATATGATCACCCCTCAGCCTCCTACGCTCCAGAGAAAAAAGTCCCAGTCTATCCAGCCTCTCCTCATAACTCAATCCATCAAGTCCCGGTAGGATCCTAATAAATCTTTTCTGCACTCTTTCTAGTTAATAATAATATCCTTTCTATAATAGGGTGACCACAACTGTACACAGTATTCCAAGTGTGGCCTTACCAATGTATTGTACAGCTTCAACAAGACGTCCCAACTCCTGTATTCAATTCTCACTTGAGAGAAGAAATTCTCTAAGCATTACAACTATGGAGTCTGATCTCTTCAGAATGCTGCTCCACAAATGTAGCATTCTGTTTGCATAACTGGTGGGATAGGTTTGTTAACTATATTGTCCTACATTTCAGACCTGGAACTCTTAGAAACCTGCAGCCCATTGACTATCAAGATGTGGCCATCACCAACCACTCTTCCCGTATCTACCCCTTTTAGGATTCTGAAGAGAGCGTTCTCTCTGGGACACCTTGGTCCACTGCCCAACATTGCCTTCATTTCATAAAGCATCTTTTCAAGCATCCCACCATCAAAGGTCAAGAACACTCTTTCCAGGAGAAACAGATTTAGTTGCGCTCCTTCCAAATAATGAGACTTTATTTACTGCTCAGGATGCAGCTTGCTGCGCATTGGGATGGCCAAAAGCATAACCTAAACATTCCAAAGAGCCATAGAACCCCTACAGTGCAGAAAGAGGCCATTTGGCCCATCGAGTCTGCACCAACTCTCTGAATGAGCATCCCACCCAGGCCTTCCCCGTAACTCTGTGTATTCCCCACGGCTAATTCATCTAATATACACATCTTTGGACACTAAGGGGGAATTTAGCATGGCCAATCTCCCCCCTCTCTCCCAAAATTATTCAACCCTCTGTTTCTCTCTCCACAGGTGCTGCCAGACCTGGTAAGTTTTTTCTACATTTTCTGTTTTTATTTCAGATTTCCTGAACTGCAGTACTTTGCTCCTGTACTGGAGGATGGATAACCTGCTCTGTAGCTTCTGTCAATGTTGCATCGTAACTAGCTTGCAGGATTTATGCCAAGGGTGACATTTCCTGACTCTCCTTTGCTCCATGTGAGGAGGTGGTGCCTGCTTCAAATCACCACTTCATTATAATAATACATTTAAGGACAGGCAGGTGTGACTCCACATCTGTTTCATGTCACAGCACTCTGTAAATGTAACAGCCCCTGGTATTGTGTCAGCTGTGTACTGATAGTTCCAGAAAAGAAAGTCATGTCTACAGATGTACACAGTGCTCCCAAAATTTCAATATTAATAAAGTAACCGTGGGTCTTTTCTAAAACCAACAAAACACTAAATTTCTTTTTTAAGACATCTTGATTGTTAAACGACATTCATTTACTATGCAAGATTAAAGATCCTTGTTTCAAAATAACTATCTTGTAACCATTTTATTAATGCAGAATGATAAAATGGGTACTAACTGAAGATACATTTGCATTTCACCTCTTCCTCCACCAGGTGAACATAATGTATAAATAAAAATCTATTAATTCAGTGAGAAAGCCGGCACAAATAAAAGTTTATGATAAACTCCTCAGGGTCAGCTGCAGAATTTTAAGAAATTTGTCAAAATATCCCAATCATTGTTTGCAGAGAGAGAATCAAATGCAGTGATATATATGACTCTCACCAACCTACAGGATCACCGTAGAAAGCATCCTTTCTGGATTTCTCACAGCTTGGTATGGCCCCTGCATTTGTGGTAATAGCATTCTGACCAAGACCGCAGGAAACTACAAAGGGTTGTATATGTAGCCCAGTCCACCACACAAACCTACCTCCTGTCCATTGACTCCATCTACATTCCCGGCTGCCTCAGGAAAGCAGCCAGCATAATCAAGGACCCCACGCACTCCAGACATACTCTTCCATTCGGTTGAGATCACACACCAACCAACTCAAGAACAGCTGCTTCCCTACTGCCAACAGACTTTTGAATGGACCTACCATATGTTAAGCTGATCTTTCTCTTCACCCTATCTGTAACTGCAACACTGTATTCTGCACCCTCTCCTTTATTTCCCCCTAGTACTCTAGGAACGGTATGCTTTGTCTGTAACAGCTCGCAAGAAATAATACTTCTCACTGTATCCAGTACGTGACAATACATCAATTCAATTCAGTTCAATAAAACAAAATCCCTCCTATAAATGTAGAAATAAGAAATAGAAGCAGGAGCAAGACATAATCCCTCAAGGCCGCTTCACCATTCAATACATCATTGCTGATCACAGACCTGAACTGCACTTGCCTGCCCACTCCACTATCTCTCAATTCCCTGAGAAGCTAAAGAAACCCCTGCCTATCTCAGGTTGTAAATATTTTCAACAATAGAGCATTAACCCTGTAGGATAGCGAATTCTGAAGATTCACAAGCCTCTCAGTGAAAACACTTCTCCTCATTTTAGTCCTAAATGATCAGCCCTTTAATTTGGAGCTGTGCCTGCTTGCTCTCAATTCCGCAGTCAGTGAAAATAATCTGTATGTTTCAATGAGTTCTCATTCTTCCAAACTCGAGAGCATCAGCTCCACTGACTTAGCCCCTCATCGTAGGGCAACCCGCGCATGCCAGGAACCAATCTGGTTTGCTGTACTACCTCCAATGCAAGTACCTCCTTCTTTAAAAATGGAGATCAAAGTTGCACACAGTACTCCAAGTACGGTCTCACCAAGACCCTGTACAAGGGTACCAAGACTTCCTTATTCTTGTACTCCAATCACCTCGCAATAAAGACCAAACGTGTCATCTGCCTTCATAATTGCTTGTTTTACCTGCATGCCAACTTTTTGTGTTTCTTGTACAAGTACACGTCTCCCTGAATATAAACATTAACAAGTTTCACACCTTTTAAGTATTCGGTTTTCTATTCTTACAATAAAATGAATAACCCCACATTCACCCTCATTATATTCCAGCTTATTGCTCACACATGTGCCCTGTTCATGTCTCTTGTTTGTGTCCTCCTTACAGCTCATACTTCACCCTAGTTTTGGATCATCATTAAACTTAGATACATTATTTTTGATCTCTTCATCCAAGTCATAAATACAAATTACAAATAGCTGAGGTTCTAGCACCGCTCCATGTGGCACTCCATCAGTCACAGCCTGCAAACCTGAACTTGCCCCCTTTATCTCTACACTCTGATTACTGTCCTTTAATCAATCTTCTATCCATATTCCTCCCGACTCCACGAGCCCACATCTTGTGTATTACCCTTTTGTGTGGCACCTTGTTAATGCCTTTTGGAAATCCAAATATATCACAGCTACTGGTTCCCCTTTATCCACCTTACTTATTATATCCTCAAAAACTGGAATACATTTGTCAAACAAGATTTCCCTTTCATAAAATCACGCTGACTTTCTCTGAACATATTATGAATTTCTTAGTGCACTGCTGAGACTTCCTTAATAAGAGATTTCAGCATTTTCTCAACAACATTTGCTACATTCCGATCTGCTTGATCTTTCTGGGATCGAGGGAATGTGGAAAACTTCTTCAACTTTGCTGCCAATTTCCACCCCTCTCTTATCTTCATATGGTCCATATTAGGCAGTTCCTCTTCTTTCTTTGATTTCTGTTTCCACTTCTGGGGATAGATATCTACTAATATTCACTACGAACCCACTGATTCCTACAACCACCTCAACTTATATTTAATCACATCCTGCCTCCTATAACAACTTTGGATGGCACCATGGCACAGTGGTTAGCACTGCTGTCTTATGCCGCCAAGGGCCCGAGTTCAATTCCCGGTTTGGGTGACTGTGCGGGAGTCTGCACGTTCTCCCCGTGTCTGCGTGGGTTTCCTCTGGGTGCTCTGGTTTCCTCCCACAGTCCAAAGATGTGCAAGTTATGTTGATTGGCCAATGCTAAATTGCCCCTTAGTGTCAGGGGGACTAGCAGGGTAAATATGTGGGGTTAAGGGGCTAGGGCCTGAGTGGGATTGTTGTCAGCGCAGGCTCTATGGCCAAATGGCCTCCTGTCACACTGTACGGATTCTATGAACTCCATTCCATTCTCCCAGTTTCTCCATTGTATCTGTTCTGAAGATTCAACCTGCCATAACAGTGGTTCTGGTAAGTCTTCCTTTCACCTCCGCCAACGGCCCCAACTGTCTTTGACAGGTCTCTCAATTGTGTCTCACCCATTTCTCACACTAATTCTGCTATTGCTTTCCCTCTCTCTCAGAACCTCAACAGGGTCCTCACTTTCCACTCCACCAACTTCCACAATCTGAAGATCATCTTCCGTTATTGCTGCCAGCTCCAAACACACTGTCCCTTTCCTTCTCCTGTGAGCACTCCAAAGGGACCATTCCCTCTGGGACACCTTGGTCCACTCCCCTATCACCCTCAACATCTTGTTCCCTCCGCACATCACCTGCCCGTGCAGTTGCAGGAGGTGTAACACCTATCCTTTTTACTACTCTGTCCTCACCATCTAGTGAAGCAGTGATAACTTGTATTCTTTTCAATTTATTCTACTCTACTCCCTGCTCACAATGTCGTCTCAACACTAGGGAGACCAAATTCAAATTCAGTTCCACCTTTGTGAAATACATTTAGTCCACAAGCTTCTGGTTCTTTGCCATTTTAATTCTTGCCTTCATGCTCACATTTCTATCTTTGGTCTTCCGCACTGTTCCAGTGAAACTCATTGCAAGCTTGAGGAACAGAACCCCATCTTCCCATGAGGCACTTTACATTAGAAATCAACACTGTGTTCAACAATTTCATGAAAGCTGTCTCCCATTTTGATTCTGTTTTTTTCCCACACTACTGTCAGAATCTTATTTTTGTGTTTTTGGTTTTAGAGAGAACTGCTCATTATTCTGCCATTCACTCTCACTCTGGACAAAAGCTTTGCTTCTTTACTACAAACATTTCCATTCCCTTTGCCTTTTGTTCCATGACATCTTTGTCATTTAATCACCCCTGCCCTCTACCCTAGCCCAGACCTTGCCTTTTGTTCTTCTCCATTTTCAATGTCATAAAAGCTATTCAGTTCCAAACAAAATGTCATATTCAACTTGAAACATTAACTCTCTCTTCACAGATGCTGCCATCTGAGTATTTCCAGCACCTTCTTCTGGAAGCGTGGAGGAGGACATGCCCCTGTCTACATCAACGTGGATGAAGTGGAAATGGTCAAGAGCTTCAAGTTTCTAGGTGTCCAGATCACCAACAACCTGTCCTGGTCCCTCCATGCCAACACTATAGTTAAGAAAGCCCACCAACGCCTCCGTTTTCTCAGGAGGCTAAGGAAATTTGGCATGTCCACTATGACTCTCACCAACTTTTACAGATGCACCATAGAAAGCATTCTTTCTGGTTGTATCACAGCTTGGTATGGCTCCCGCTCTGACCAAAACTGCAACAAACTACAAAGGATTGTGAAAAAAGCCCAGTCCATCACGCAAACCAGTCTCCCATCCATTGACACTGTCTACACTTCTCGCTGCCTCGGAAAGCAGCCACATAATCAAGGACACCACGCACCCCGGACATGCTCTCTTCCACCTTCTTCCGTCAGGAAAAAGATACAAAAGTCTGAGGTCAAGTACCAACCGACTTGAGAACAGCTTCTTCCCTGCTGCCATCAGACGTTTGAATGGATCTACCTTATATTAAATTGATCTTTCTTTACACCTTAGTAACACTACTTTCTGCATTCTTCCCATCTCTCTGAATGATATGTTTTGTCTGTATAGTGGACAAAAAGCAATACTTTTCACTTTATACTAATGCATGTGACAATAATAAATCAAATATCTGTTTTTATTATTCCTCAAAAACTATTTCTTTACCCAAACTTTATAATGCTGCTGTGAAGCACCTTGTGGCATGTTAGAGGTGCTGCATGAATAAAAATCTTTTCTTTTCATTCATTCAAAGAACATCGACATCGCTGGCATGGCCAGCACTTACTGCTCATTGGTAATTGCCGTTGTGAAGGTAGTGGTGAGCGACCTTCTTGAACCACTGCAGTAAGATGGATTTGCCTTTGGTGAGCCTTGGCACAGTTAACTTTAACAATGACAATCGTGCCTTATCCTTACTGGTGAGTTTTGTATTGTTATAAAAGCCTATGCTGCTCTGGCAGAAAAAAAGAGCTGGCATTTGATATGTTGGACTGGTTTTCAGGAAACAGGCACACATCCATGCTGCGACATGAGGTCACTATATGTCCATTTGTACAGCTGTGTAATAGAACTTTTAGATTTAAGAATAGCAACAGTGTAGATGGTCTAGACTTCAGTGCGACAGCTGGAATAAGTCAAAACATGGCTAATTTGGGTACAGATGTAAATGTCATCAGTTTTTACGAGTTCTGCACTAAATATGCATTACTTAGCTCCCATAACGTATATACCATTTCTTTATTTCAGACAATTTATTAGTGTCACATGTAGGCTTACATTAACACTACAATGAAGTTACTGTGAAAATCCCCTAGTCGCCACACTCTGAAGGAGAATTTAGCATGGCCAATCCACCTAACCAGCGTGTCTTTCAGAAACAAAATAAAGAAGCCTAAGATATAAACATGAGAAGTAACAGTCAGCAATATATGCTTTCAACTCATTAGCTTCAGTCAGCTAGTGCAGTGAGGTAGGTCAGAAAAGTGTGTTCTTTGTTACAAGATACAGTGTTCTACTGGGGCTTAACGGAGGTCTTTTACAGAAGCACTATGATGTTCTTTGTTTTGCATTGGATCAATTTACTGGAATGAAAAGAATGGTACGAATGAACTTAAGTAGAAGTTCAGTTCTTCTGTTTAATTCAAGATGTTTACATTTAAATTCGGCCTGTAAAAATGCATTAAAAAGGGCCAAACCTTTACTGTGCATAGTGTAAGGCAATCAGTACAAAAATTGGATGGAAAAAGTGACATTCACCAGTGAACTTACTGCCTACATTCTTTATGCTGACACACAGAGAGGTTCAGCTGAGGGTCAACAACATCATAAATATTGGCAGAGGGGGACAGGCCTAAAACAAGCAGATAACAACAGCTGTTTAACATCACAGCTTCTGACTTGCAGAGTACATGTGCTACAATATCGACAATGTGATTTGCCAGGATACTGTTACAGCTAATCTTCATGATGCCATCCAAAGTACCAGAAATTGTGTGAAGAGTTTAAGAATGCTAAGTGAGTAGAACCGAAGATAAAATCCAATACGCTCATTCGTGTCTAGAAATAATTTTGTTTACACAGTTTCAGTACACTGATTAATGGGTCACGTGTCGCTCCTGTACTTCAGCCCATTCACCTTGTTTAGTTCATTTTGTAATTTCTCAGCTGGAATTCTCCGATCTCGTTCGCCCAGCCACCGCTGCCAGCAAGAAGGGAGAATTGGGCGCTCAGCCAAATCTCTATTCACTGCAGCAGGGCTGGAGAATCCCAGCCACGGAGGAGGTCAGAAAATTCCAGCCCTTATTCCAGTGCCTCTTCAAGTTTAGTATCTCCTGCAATTTGACTAAGTTGCATCAGGTTGATGTAACCTTGATGCAAATGGGAAGCAGCAGAGATCGCACAACAGTCTACCTGGTTTTCCACTTCTTCAAAGAAATGGAAGAAGTTAATCAGGAAGCACCTTCTTACTGTTCAATAGATTGATGTTTATTTTATTTATTAGTGTCACAAGTAGGCTTTCATTAACACTGCAATGAAGTTACTGTGAAAATTCCCGAGTCGCCTATTCGGGTACACTGAGGGAGAATTTAGCATGGCCAATGCATCTAACCAGCACGTCTTTTGGACTGTAGGACAAAACTGGAGCCCCCGGAGGAAACTTACACAGACACGGAGAGAACGTGCAGACTCCACACAGACAGTGACCCAAGTCGGGAATCAAACCTCGGTCCCTGGTGCTGTGAGACAGTGGTGCTAACCACTGTGCCACCAACCACTGTGCCACCATGCCGTCCATGATGTTGTGATCGTCCTCAAGTTATCCCGTTAACGGATTGAATTATTTTACATGGGACTGAACCACAAGACCAACAAATGTTTAATTGCCTAGGTCTACTTTATCTCTTTAGATTGTTTAAATTTATAGCTATCTTCCATAGGTATTTTATGAGAATTGTCAGTCTATCAAAAATCTACAATTAGAGACAAATAATATGCCTGCAGCTTTACTTGTGTAAAATGTTTTCAGGTTATCTCAGATTTGCATTTATATCGGAATCTCTTGACACTGGGTGGAATCTTATTAAGAAACTGGAGCTATCCCTGCTACTGGGAAATATCCTGTGAACAAAATAACTTGGCATAGAAATTTAATGATGGGGAGCGGTCAACACTTGCCATCCAACAAGTCAGCACCTGACATGCAGCCACCGACTCTCAAACTCCCACTGCCATTTAATGCTCACTTGAGCATTGATTGGAAGTGGGTGGGACATCCATCCACTCTTGGAAGGAAGTCCCACCCACAGGAGCTGTCGGCTAATGAGGTGCTGTGCCCCACCCCCCTCCTCGAGATGGGGAAAAATGTAAATGCTACTTTCTCACCTTGCACCCGCCAGCCTAAAGATCGAGGCTGGGCAGGATTAGACCCTTAAGTGATGATTAAGTGTAAAAAGGATTGACAATGAGGGGAGTGGAGTTGGTAGCTAGGGAATGGAGAACTTGGAATGGAGGCTGAAAACAATGGCTTTGGTCTTCCCAGTATTTAATTGGAAGAAACTTCTACCGATCCAGTACCTGATGTCAGATAGGCAGTCTGATAATTTACCAACAATGGAGGAGCCAAGAAAGGTGGTGATGAGGTCGGGCCAAGTGTTGTCAGTGTTCATATGAAAATTAATGCGGTGTTTTTTGGATGACATCGCAGATGTAGATGAGGCAGCCAAGAATAGATCTCTGACGAACACCTGAGCTAATGGTGCAGGAGTGAGAAGAGAAACCATTGCAAGTGATACTATAACAATGATCCACATGACCTTCCAACCAGGGCCTGGTGAGAAAAGTGGATTCCTGAGGCCTTCAGTGCAGGGCAGCAGTTCTGGAGGAAGTGAGGCCACTCCCTCTTTTTATGGCACTAGCCTTTGCAAAACAGGTAGGTTTAAAGTTCTATCCATCTTGCGGAAAAGGCAAGTGCATAAGGTAAATGGGTGGGATGGGATAGGATGGGAATGGCAGTAGGATAGGTCAGGATGAGGAAGGAGTTAGGATGGATAGGATGGGCTGGGGTTGGGCGGGGGGGGGGGGGGGGGGGGGCGTTGAGAGGGTAGGATGGGTCAGTTTGAATTCTTCTAACTTTTCCTGGGTAATTATTCCACTTAGAGAGATAGAACCACCCAAAGTTTCCCATTTAAGTTTTAGACGGCCCTCAGTGTAGGGTAGTTACCCGTCGGAAGTTTGAACTTTGTGGCTGATTTCCATGCAGTACTTGCTTGAGGGATTCTGGGGAATTCCCAACACATCTTGGGTATCTCCTGGGTTTGCTCTCCTGGGTTTGCTCCCCTGGAGATCTGGGCCACAATTTCTACCTCTCAACGCAGCATGAGAACTTAATGAAGATAAAATTGGACAAATTATATTGAAAATTGATTTTGCTTACAGAGCACACAGAAATCAGCTTAGCTTTTTAATTCATCCACCTTAATAAAAATTGCAGCAACACCCCAAAATTCTAAATTCTTGAAGAGACAGATCAGCTTAACTTTGTCACTTGTTGGCTGTGCATAATGATGACCATCTCACCGAACACCTCAGATTCTTTGAATAACATCTGCTATAATAATCTAGTACACTGGAGAGATAGTGAGATGAGCAGAAGGCGCATTCCTGAGAGTTAATAAGCCAGATTTTGCCACTTCTCCATGTGGACGATAAATAATTTTACATCTGAGCAGAAGCTAAGAAACAAAAGAGATAAAGATTTGAAATAGATACTTTGTTTGCTTTTCATTTTCACTTTATTTAAAAAGAACTGTTAAAACTATCTCAGTTTGGCAGCATTGAATTTGAACATAAAGTTAGAGAGCCTCACACTGTCCCAGAGCAAAGCTAAGGATCATTTTTCCCTTAAAGTATCCTCCCAAAAAGAGCATTCTATTTTATACACAGTACATATAAAATGAAAACCAAAAAAGGGTACTATAATTCTGGATCTTTAAAAAGCGGGCTTCCAATGAATTGTGAACTACAGAAGATTGTTTAAGATATCTGAATTTGTTAAAATATATTTTCATTTCAAACATTGGAGCCCTGATTTTGTGAAACCTGTCATGCTTTTCTGTCAGTCAGCAGGTCAGGAAGGTTAGAATTTAATACTTTCCTTGGCTGCCAATCTGTTAATGACAGGAGGTGTGTTTCTACAAGGCAGAGACTGGTTCTGTTCTCTTTCGCTTATGGCACGAGAAGGAATGTAAAACACAATCAGAGAATTGTAAGACGGTTACAGCAGGGAAGGCCATTCAGCCCATTGTGTCTGTGCTGGTTCTCTCAAGGAGCAATTCATGTATTACCACTCCTCCCCCCACATTGCTGCACATTCCTCTTTTTTAGATATTTAGACAAGTCAGAAAACATAGAAAAATTAGTGACAGAGGTTGAAAAAGAACCCCCCCCCGCAATCTCATTTTCCAGTACATGGTACGTAACCCTGGCACAGTCCATATCTACTGTAAAAAAGATTATCCATTTTAAATGTGAGTCAACCTCTGAAGCTATGCCATACAATCACATATTGAAGTATGATTATATGTTCACCTGAATTCCAATTTATTGCTTGAATATTTTCACTTACATACGTTAATCCCATTTGCTTTCTTCATTGTCTTGGATTTACAAATGTGCAAAGAATATAAAAGTTACAGGCAATGGAATTTCCAATCTGGTTATTTCATTGACGACTCCCCCCACTTCCCCCCAAACTCCACCCCCCCGAGATCATTTTACTGAGGAAGTAAAGGAACCAAATTGATTCCTTCTTTGTTAAATGAAATAAATCATGCCTCAGAATCCGTAACTGCTTCTCAAGATCAAAAGGATTGTTGGACAAAGTGTAAAGAGAACATTGTATACTTCAGCAAAAGTATAGATCAGTTCCATGACATCATCTTTCCATTGTATCATGTGTCGTAACATTTTCTTCTGTACAATAATAGTGATTTACCAGCATAAAAAATATACTGAAGGAGGGAAACCTGAGGAACTGAATGATTAAAAATCTGAATTCTAGAAGGACAAAACTTGAAAAAATCATCAGCAAGACACACTACTGTGAACCCTCTCTACCTTAGGTTACAACAGCCCTAATGGTGTAGCTTTCCAGAGTTATTTTTCAATTGACCAACTAATAATACCCTGGTTTTGTGGGTTTCCCACTTTTGGGAAAACAGCTAGGTCTTTAGCATGCCCAAGCTATTCACAGTTTTCCAAGCTTTAGACCTTTTTAGCCAGCTTGCACATTGCCTGCAAGAGCTCCCATCTCTTTTTCTGCTATGGAGAAAAACTTAGCTCCTCACAAGAGTGATTTGCTTCTTCTTCTCACAAGAATTCTCTGTGTTCCTCTCCCTGTCTCCGCCTGCTTTCTCCTTGTATCTGTGCATTGATTGCCTTCTCCCTCCAGCTCCTCTGCCTGTAGCAGTTTGTGTCTGTCAGCCACACTGCTTCTGTTCCTAACATTTTCCCTGCTGGTACTGCTTCCAGGTTAAGGGTCACCAGATTACTTGGACCATTATTTCTTCTTATCCAAGGAAATTACAATTGATTCCTTTACAATTAATGCAAATGCTTAACATTTTTTTCAAATATTCTTAAAAACAATTGCAGATTGCACAAAAAAATTTAAGGATAATATAAATTTTCTTTATTGCAGTGCTTCTGGTTCAAAGTTTGTCATAATATCAGCTATGCTTTGTAAGAGTGACGTGTACACTGACATAAACAAGGTGACCAAACAAGCTAGTAGTGAAAACCAGCACGTTGACTTGTTATGAATAGCAGTGCAATACTTAGGAAGGCTTTTCAAATCTCCAAAGTCCATGCTGTAACAAAGGCAATATCAACTTATCACAATAATGAAGAAATGTTTCAGAAACTTGGGAAAACAAACCAGCCAGCTAAATGTTCTATAACCTAAACCTAAATATAGTATAGGATTGTTCTAACACAGGAGGCCATTCGGCCTACCGTATTTGTACTAGCCTTCCGAAGGAGCAATTCACCAATGCCGCTCCCCTGCCTTTTCCCCATAGCACTGTAAATATTCCTCTCTCAGATAATTACTCAATTTCATTTTCAAAGCCTCAACTGACCCTGCATCCACCACACTCCCAGGCAGTGCATTCCTAACCCTAACCACTCGCTGCGAAAATAGGTTTTCCCTAATTTTGCCATTGCTTCTCTTGTTGATTACCTTAAAGCTGTGCCCTCTGGTTTTTGATTCTTCCACCAATGGGAATTTTCTCCCTT
This sequence comes from Mustelus asterias, assembly GCF_964213995.1. Taxonomy (NCBI): domain Eukaryota; kingdom Metazoa; phylum Chordata; class Chondrichthyes; order Carcharhiniformes; family Triakidae; genus Mustelus; species Mustelus asterias. The sequence goes on from NC_135805.1 coordinate 64,537,864, forward strand.
ATCGACTCTATCCAGACCCCTCATGATTTTGAATACTCTGTCAAATCTCCTCACAACTTTCTCTTCTCCATGGGGAATAGTCCCAACCTCTGTAATTTTTCCGCGTAACTGAAGTTCCTCATCTGTGGAACCATTCCTGTTAATCTTATCTTGCACCCTCTCCAATGCCTTTGCATCCATCCTAAAGTGTGGCATCCAGAACTGGACGCAATACTCTAGTTGGGGCTGAACCAGTGTCTGTTACAGGTTTAACCGCCTTGCTTTTGGTAATCTCCTGATTATCAACTGGAAATTCAGCAGAGGATCGGTTGAAATAACACAAGTGGCTTTCATGCCAACGTTTATGCACACTTAATTAAGTTAGTTTGTTTTACAGTGTACCTTATAATAATCATGTAAGGGAAGGGGGAAAGATTGTGTGGTATAGTACCTGGAAACTGTGCTCAAATTCAACTCAGATGGAACTAAATGTCTGCTTGCTGTAAAGTCAGAAGGGAAATGAGCATCAGTGTTTTTTCTTCTGAAATGGAGTCTAGTGCATTATTAATCAGCTCGGGGCAGCTGGCGCGGGAAATGAGACATTAATACACTACAGGATGCTCCAGGGTTTGTGGTGAGGTAGATTAGAGGGGCTACATATAAATTACAAAATGGAAACCAATCAGTTGACCAAACCAATAAGTAGCGTGCTTGATGTTTATCCTCCATCTGATAGTCCTCATGCCTTGTGTCAAGCTATCTCCCTTAACACTTTACTCCCTCTTCCTTCAATCACCTATGGAATCAATTATTAAATGTTGACAAACCACTAATTCTGCTAATGCAGCCTCACAGCCCCCTGTGGAAAAAATGTTAGTTCGGCTCAGTGCAACATTTCTTGGACTTAGAATGTTCATAGTATCGAATATTTAAACCATTAAATTGGTGGTACAGTAGTTAGCACTGCTGACTCACAGCACCAGGGACCCAGGTTCAATTCTGGCCTCGGTGACTGTCTGTATGGAGCTTGCACAGACTCCCCATCTCTGTGTGGGTTCCCTCCAGGTGCTCTGTTTTCCTCCAACAGTCCAGGATGTGCGGGTTAGGTTGATTGACCGTACTAAATTGCCCTTTAGTGTCAGGGGGATTAGCATAGTGAAATACATGGGGTTACAGGGATAGGGCCTGGGTTGGATTATTATTGGTGCAAGCTCAATGGGCTGAATGGTCTTCTTCTGCACTGTAGGGATTCGATGATTCTATTAAACAAAGAAACTAAACCTACTTGGCAATGTGCAATAATTCCAGCTTGCTGATGAATACTCGCCATACTCAATGCACTAAAATTCTCTGGGCATGTTATCTGTCATCCCATAGAGTGCTAAACAGCACCGGTGCCGTTTTCAATGCCAAAACAAACACACAAGTGTGAAGTTTTAACCATCTGCATAACATGACACTGATAAATTTCAACAGTTGAGACAATGATGCTTCCACTTTATGTTGTATGATGCTTTCCTGCCAAAGTCTCCTTGTTTGTGTGCCATTCACACTCTGACACACCAGCACACCACTAGACACAGATCAGGGCCAAAATTCTCCGTCTATTCACGCCGGCACACCCCCACCTTGGGTCTCCCGGTGGCATGGGGTACAGTCAATGGGAAATCCCACTGACAGCAGCAGGACTAGAAGACCCCACTGCTGGCTAATGGCGTGCTGCATCCCACCACAAAGAAACGCGCTGCAGGGAGGCCAAAGAAACCCACCTCAGGTCTGCAGCAATCTTTTCAACCCATTTCCCTGTGTACCCCGAGTCCAAGTCCATGTTCTTTCCTTTTCCATGCCATTAACACAGTCTGAGATATACATCACAGGAAATGGATTGTGGATGTCTGCTGAGGCACGCAATCAATACTTTGTCTCCACTACCACAGGAGATTAAAATTCAACCTTTTGCATCTTTCCTATCTCCTTTTCGAATCTCTGTTTGAATATTTCACTGACACCTCGCAGGTATGACATTGTGGGTGGAATTTTACGACCTCATCACGCCCGTTTTGCAGCGGGAAAATGTCGTAAAATTGGGCGACGAGCAGGAATGGCGCCTGTTTTTGGGCTCATTCCCATTTTACGAAAGAAATTTGGCACGATCAGGAAATGTCAATTTGCATTTTTTTGCATTCATCATAACGTCATTAGTGAGCTTCACTCCCAATCGTCCCAGCTCACCTGTCTTAACCACCTCGTTCACTGCAGCCGGATTGGTCAGGACGGATTGGTCAGGAAAACACTTCAAGTATAAAAGTCGCATTCAGGTGCTTGATCAGTGAGGGTGAGCGAAGGGGCAAGTCTCTGCTTTCAAACTGTTCCATGCTGCTCAGAGGGGGTTGTTTCGTGAAGGATATGTTGCGTTTCGGGCCGGTGGGGAGAGGGTGCTGCAAGAGTGTGGGGGGGTTGATGAGGGTGGTGCAATTGATGTATGTATGGACTTTGAAAAAGTATTTGATCCAAGTGCCACATAATAGACTGGTTAATAAGATCAAAGATCATGGGATTGAAAAGTTACACAACCATCTTTTGTGCAAAGAAATGTCTCCTCGCCTTCTCATTTTTCTGGTGGTAATTTTCATTATCAATGGCTTCCCAGAATAAATATTTTTTCCTTCTCACTCAATGAAAACTCTTGGGCTGGGATTTTCCAGTCCAGCCAGCGAGGGGCATCGTCACAGGAGGGATGTGAAAATTTGGAGACTTCTGGCTGTTCTCCAAATTTTCCTGTGCTGCCCGCTATCAATCCTGAAAGAGATTATTCAGGCTGGTTCAAGTGGGGGCTGCTGTTCTGAGGCTCTTCTTCTTTGGCGATCACTTTCTAATAGATATAATTGTCCACCAAAGAAACTCTGTGTCATTGAACATGGGTTCTGCGGGTCCTTGTGTGGCTGAGGAGCCCAATCTTGGAGCCAAATCTCCCACTGCAGACTTGACAGGTGTTTCTGGGAGGTGGGATTGATCCTTGGACTCTAGATCGCTGGTATTCTTTTCTCAGGCTCCTCTTGCCATCGGGCATTCTGAGACGAAATGAAGGGGCAGCTAAATCTTTTGGGAAAATCTTGACAAATGGTCAGTTTTAATGTGGACCTAAAATAGCTGTTTTCTGTATCACCTAATGGTTTGTGTGAAACTTATGTAAATAATTTAGTTATAAGGATTAAAAAGAAAAATGGCTCCGACATTTAAAGTAAAGTTTATTTATTAGTCACAAGTAAGGCTTACATTAACACTGCAATGAAGTTACTGTGAAATTCCCCGAGTCACCACACTCCGGCGCCTGTTCGGGTCAATACACATAATCAGCACGTCTGTCAGACTGTGGGAGGAAACCGGAGCACCCAGAGGAAACCCACGCAGACACAGGGAGAACGTGCAAACTCCACACAGATAGTGACCCAAACCAGGAATCGATCCCAGGTCCCTGGCTCTGTGAGGCAGTGCTAACCACTGTGTCACCATGCCACCCATTTCCTACATTAAACCAGAAACTACACTTTAACAGGACTTCATTACCTCGAAAGCACTTTGAGAGAAAGAGCAACTATTTATTTCGCTCCTCAGGATGTCACAACATGCTCCACAACCAATGAAATAGTTTTGAAGTGAAGTCATTGCTTTGATATAGTAAACGTAGCAGCCAATTCCTACATTGCCCGAGGTCATGAAAGACACTACATAACTGCAAGTTCTTTTTATCTTTAAAGGATGCCCTGATCTTCTTTTCCACAATGGAAACCAATCTTCATTGCGCTCCCATAACTTAAGCTCTAACACCAGCTACACAAAGCAGCCAAAATGACAGGAAGATGACAAACAAAATTACAGATGAGTGAAGAGGGCTCGTTTTTTCACTTTTCAGTAAAACTCCTTCAAGGACTGGGAAATATTGTGTGGTTCACTACAATAATGAAACCTTACAACAAGAACCAGTGCAGGTCTCCCACATTTCCCATGGGGGTACAGAAATGTAATTCACTGAAGTACTGAAACAAAAACAAGATTATGCTTGTAGTGAAAGCATAAGATTACTTATCTAATGCTTTGTCTGCGGTCAATTGTTTCTATCTTATCCGTAGCAATTTAAATAGGCTTTGATTTGTCTTCATGCAATATTTGATTGCAATTCATAGTAAATTTTGGGCAAATTATCTATCGGTGCATTCGCAGCACAGAACCTTCCTCTAGAATTCAGCAGTCCCAGCCTTGGTTCAGAAAATCATGGGGGACTCGAATGTAATTTTCCAATATCCACTCCTGACAGGTGAGGCTGGGGGGAGCGGGGCAGGTAGGGGTGAATTCAACCTGAAAATTTGCCATTGTTATATATTATGAAGACAGGTTTGGAGGGCATAAGTAAAGCAAATGGAAATGAAATGCAGGAACTATAAACACAAATCAGATGGTAAAATAATCCACTGGTTTACTTGCATGTTGAGTCTGGATACAAATAGCTCAAGGAAACGGCAAGGGGAATTGGTCTGGAAACATCCTTAGTTCAAAATTCATTTAATAATTGAAGAAATCCAAAAGTGCATGGGGGCAGGCAGAAGGTACAAACCAAGTTGGTGAACATACAGTTTCACTACTGAATTTTGTATATGGTAAAGAGATTGAATGGGAGAGAAAAAGAAACTCTGAAAATTCTCATTTTTTTAATACGGTATGTTGAAGATGACGGAGAGAAACTCGACATGTCTCCTCACACAAGTAACTGTTAGAAATATAATTCACAAGGTTTGTAAAATACAAATATACAAGAGTACAAGAAAAGCTGCATCCTTACAGTATTCTAAGTTAACGTATTTAATCTTGTACACCGCAAAACATAGCTTCAAAGGAGACTGTGGCAGGATATTACATTTTTTCATTAAAAACATATGACACATTAGTTCAAATTATTTCTCTGATTTATTTCCAGAAAGAGACTTAAAAGACCTGTGCGCTATTGATGACATCAATACCTGACAAAATACACTCCACTTCACCAGACCGGAATCCACTATTGCCATTTCTCTAAAACCTGTAGAGCATGTGTTTCAAACAGTTCAATGTGAACACAAAACCTGCTTTAAATTACAGTGTGGAGGTTAGATCACTCGGACAAATATGGCAGTGAACCAAACATTCTTTGATAGATTAGAAGTAAATTCTGTCTTTCAGGTGAATTAATGTTTTCACCCAGCCTCTGACTTTTGCACATTTGAGAGCTATTCCAGTCTCACTCCTCCCTCTGCTATCCAAATCCATTCCAGCACTACTGCAATTCCTCTTTTTTTAAAAACTTCCGTTTCCAGCCAGCCTGACACCAAAGCCTGCTAAACATCAAAAATTGAACCAAAGTTTTGATCATGATAATGGAAAGCCAATGCCATAGGTAAGGCACTTCAACTGATCTCGATCCACAGTTATGGCATAACATTTGAAGAATTTTGCTCATACAATTGACAACTTGACGGGGTACATTGTCGGTAAATATTTATGTTAAAATTGACCAGATGTGGAAAATCATAACATTTTACATCTATATCTCCTGCATTCAATTCTACAAACAAAGCAAATTGTAATTACTAACTACATTTTAATGGGAACCTTTTTGAACCATTTTACTCATTTAACATTCCAAACTACATACATTACATATAACATTTTGGAATTTTAGCAATCCAATTAATTAGAAAGTAACAACAAACTTCCGTTGATACAGCACCTTAATAGAGCATTTTAAAGAACTTCAGGTCCAATTAAAAACTTGTGAAGTTTAGTCACTTCTGTTATATTGGTAAAGATTAGAAGCATTAAGTGTGAAACCATCTGTATTCATTATATCAATAATAAGAATGTGAAGTTATGGTTATACAGACAGACTTAACAACAACTTGCATTTATATGGTGCTTTTTTTAGTATCCAGACACAAATGTGGTTGTGTCAATAAATAAAATCATCTCTAACGGATGATCAAGTGAATCTTCTGGGAGGTTTATCAAGTGTGAAATCCCACTTTTTGCAGTGCAGAAATGGTGTTGTTCTGCTATAGAGTCAGATGTACTCGAATTATGCATGTTCCAAATGAATTAAAGAATGCCAAGCATGAAAAGAGATAGGGACAGGTAGTTTATCTGACCTGTTCTGAAGAGGGTGTTGGACCACATTTTGCATAGAAAATGAGTCCTGGAGTTAAAGAAGGTGACACAGAATAGGCACCACATTCAGTAGACTTCCAGCCTCTGGCCCCAAAGAGATCATTCCCGATTGCTCTGCAACTCATTGCAGGGCATTCAGCTCAGGTCCCTGAAGTTCTGTCACTCATCTCTTTCATCTAGCTGTTACTCTTATTCCTCAGGTTGCCTGCTGCCAGTACTGTACTTCTTTAGGCACTGCTGTTATTCTGCTGCTGCACCAATCTATCCCAGGCATTCTCCGGACACTACCTCCTACCCTTCATCCCATTCACCCCTTTCCTTCTGACTCTCATAACCTGCACACCCCTGGATAAGTAACCTAGCTAACACTGCAATTTACTGCAGGTTCAGCATCAAGGCAGCCAAAAGCTCCTTTCTACCAATGGAACCAAAAGGATTTCAAGCCTGATGAAGTGACCTTGGGTCCATTTAACATTACTTGGAAAACTCTGCTGCCATTTGTGCTCCAATAACATTAAAAATTAACAGCCGATACGGCAAAAAGCTCCTTTGTTTCTAAGTTCAATTAAGGTAAAGTCTGCATTATAATTCAGATATGTCAGTTACAAGTAATGTCTGAAATGTAATGTCAGGTTAACAAAATGATTCTGAATGGGAAGTGGCCATTAATCCTATCACTCTTACAACTGATCTCAGCATCAACCTGTCTGATTTGTCATCATGTCGTTCAATATCATCTCTCTTCAGAAAGGTCTTTTACCCATCACCTGCCAACCTAGAGACACCAATACCCGACCATAAGCATCACAAAAATTGACACATACCCTGCAAGGCTGACAACTCAAGATGATCCTGACATGTGAAAACATACAGCTGCATAGGAAGGAACAGGAGGCCATTCAGCCCCTCAAGCCACTTCCAACATTCAAAACATAGAAACATAAAAACATGGAAACATAGAAAATAAGTGCAGGAGATAGGCTGATCATGCACTTTCAGTATCCCACTCCCGCTTTCTCTCCATTCATGCCTGTCTCTACGTGGGTTTCCTCCAGGTGCTCCAGTTTCCTCCCACTGTTCAAAGATGTGCTGGTTAGGTGGATTGGCCATGTGAAATCACACCTTAGTGTCCCACGAAGTGTAGGTTTAGTGGTATAAACGAATGGGGCTATGGGGATAAGGTGGGGGCTGGTCCTTGGTAAGATGATCTGTCGGAGGGTTGGTGCAGACTCGATGGGTTGAATGGACTCCTTCTGCAGAGTAGGGATTCTATGGCTGATCTCCAAGCCATTTCCACAAGCCTACCTTTGCCTCATTCACTTTCCGTAGGGGTGAGTTCTACATTCTGACTACTGTTTGGGGAAGTCATTCATTCTGAGTTCCTTATTGGATTTACGAGTGACTATCTTATATTTGTGATCCCCTGAACAACTCTTATCAGTTCAAGCCTCAGCCTTCACTTTTCTGGAGGAGAGAGTCCCAGCCTATTCAATCTTTTCCCATTGGTATAACCTTTCAGTTTCGGTATCATTCTTGTAAACCTATACATTGTAATTATTCACTTTCACTGCTATAACTTCCACCTTTCACTGAAAAATTGCAATGTAACCTCTGTTTCCAGAATGTGTTGGATAAACCATCAGATATGGTCACTGCTACTTGTGTTGCTTCACCCAAAATATTTACAAACACAAACTCTTGAATTCTACTAAAGTCAAACTGACATTGTAAATACCTGTCCCTGTTTAGAAGAAAAATCTCTGTTATGCTTCAACCTGTTCCATTTATGATGGGCTGTTTGAGACTCCTCAATGTTGCTGCATTAAACTTGGGCAAATTACCTCTCATCCCCCTCTTTTCTGTCACCTCCCAGCATTGCTGCTCCCACATTAACTACAGGAATTGCAGCCTCTACTGCCATCATATAGGGTCATCAATCGGCTCTGGAAGCAGATGGTCTAATCTGTGCTAAATTTTGGCAGCAAATGCTGAGCTCCTTGCCCCCAAATCCATGAGGCACAGGCACCTCATGTGCTATCATACTATTTACTGTAATGGCCTTCTCAGGTGACGTATTCACAAATATCCGACCTCTTGTTACAAATTATTATTTTTTATCTTCATAGTCCTGCAAGAGTAATATAATTCTGTGGAAAGGAGGAGTTAATAGAAATTAACCTTACAGATAAAAGGAAAACATAAGAACATAAGAAATAGGAGCAGGAGTAGGCCATCTGGCCCCTCGAGCCTGCCCCACCATTCAATAAGATCATAGAAACATGGATAAAGTGATCATTTTTGTGATGTTGGTTCTACAACGTTGCTTGACACTCATGTCCACTAGCAACATGTACAAACATATGCAGTAGGTCACCTGGAATACCAGGTGAAAGCTTTTGCCTCTATGGTGGGAGGGGGGAATGGGGTGAATATTTCCTCTTCTCAGGATTTGCGACCAAGTTGCAAATGACACATAAACAACAATATTTGCTGCAAAAACCGAACAAGAAACGCTTCCATAAGGCCAAATTTAGAATAATCATCGTCACTGTCTAAAATGCAACAAACATGTCCCCAACAGGCAGGCAATGAATGACATGCTTTGACTGTCGGCACTGAGTGTGTTTTCTGCTTACTGCTCTCCCAGTTGAAGTAGGATGCCTTGAGGGTGAAAGGTAAATTCTCTTTCTCAAATGTAAGT